>NC_073744.1:180636315-180963815 GCF_029784135.1 Toxorhynchites rutilus septentrionalis | reverse complement strand
AAACGTTCGCCATAGCATACATACATAGCCATACATTGGTGGCTTGAAACTACTAGGAATATAAACACTCCTCATCATTTTGAGCTATTCTTCAAAGAAACGCTTCTGTTAATATTACTGGCCTCGAAAAACAGTTGCATTACTTTCTCATGCTCGAGAGAAGCGCAGCTTTCACCCTTAGTGGAGGAAGTTTTGTTACTGGCAAGCAAAACCTAATCACATACAAAATTCCAGAACGACATTTACTTTCTTGGTGACTAAACAAGCTAAATAAACTCTATTTGTTAATATCAACAACAGTTGCTTCGTTATGATTAAGATTAGCGCAAATGCAATCCTAGTTGAAGGCAGTTTTGCGACTGGCACGCGAACCCAAACAACTTATAACATTCCAGTACGACATTCAAGATGCTTGGTATTCCCCAATGGATTTTTTGGCGCACAACCTTAATACCTGCTTCGCCTTAACGCCAGTTTAATGCATTCATGCAATGTCAAAGGCACCAACGAAGCCCTTATGATGACGAAAAACAAACAATGTTAACTGCTAGGAAAAAGACTGAATTATGCCACACAGCTTGTACTCTCCTGTTACACCCATCGATGCGAATTCGCTAATGAGTTTGTCAAGAGCGACCGCCTTCACCACCAGCGGGGGGAGCTTGAATCTGATTACTGCCTGGGTAATAGCGTTTACATTTTCGACCGACGCGCCGAAGTCGCCTGCTTCGCTGTTGTTCGATGCAGTGTCACAATCGCGAAGACTCGGTTCAGTGCGAGCGCTTTTCACTACACCAACATCGCGTGCATCATTGGATGACACTTCGTTTTGACGTAGGACTACGTCTTTCATTTCTATACCGGGGTGTAAAACCAATGTTTCGAGAACGAAAGCGTTACGCTGGAGACCGAGATTTTGAGCGTTAATAGCTCTTAAACAACTGAACGAAATGGTATGATAAACACTTCATTTGAAAGATAAAATGTCTACGCGTCATATACTTGTTACTTTTTGATCCAAAAACTTGTTTCAATAGTCTTAAAATTGCTTTCAAAACAGGCTATTGAAATCACATATCGGTATATAAGCGAGCGCCGCTCCTAAACCCACTCAGTTATGATTGAACAGCGATTGGAGCATGTTGTCGCTGTTGTTGTGAAGCTAATTACGTTTATCATGAAAACGCTGATGAACGGTGTTACCAAGAGACTGTTTGTGCACCTAAGGCCAAAAGGGAATCCATCAGGAGGAGAGTGATGCCACGGTTCCGCTTGAAACATCGGAGCAGCCGCCACACACACACACACATACACACATACACGCGCAGAATTCTCGTTGCTATCATCGTTGCTGAAAAATAATCTGCCAGTTCCCCTGGGAATTGAAAAATACATTCATGCGAAAGAGTTTATTTTAATGTTTTCTATCCATATAACACTGCAACCAAATACATTTGGTTTTGTTATTTTTCAATCAATCGCAATTAACAGGAAAGCTTCTGAATATTTTTTTCCCCATCAGTGGAAATTTTCGTATCCAATATTGGATGCATAACATGCAAAACGGAAAATGTTTCACATCGCGAAAATCAAGTCATTTTCAAGCGATTATTTGCTTTCTACTCATATAATGCTGCGACCAAATACATTTCGTTTTGGATTTTTTCAATCAAGTGCGATCAACGTAAGACCACGTCTTTCGGCAATTTATTAGAGGTGCAATGAATCTTTAGGAATTCCCGCTCTACGCGCACTGGCAAACAATGTTTACTCAACAATTTCTCAAACGAGAAATGGGTGTTGTGAGAAAGGATTAGCGAACGCGAAAACGACAAACGGGAGAAAGATACGTTCGGAGGTTGAAGGAAATTGGCAGAAAACTTCTTCATTCTATCATTCAAATAATGTGATTCATACCACATCGTTTTGCCAGAAAGAGATTATTAATGCCCAAAGGAGGAATCGAGTCCTCCGAGGAAATTACCCAGCGCAAATTAGAGTCAACTATCGATTGCGGCATTCGTACACAAATAATTTTATAATGTAGTTTCACCAAAGTGATTTCTTCGGATATATTCACTACATCATGTCATGTATTTCATATTCTTCATTAAGAAATCCATATCCATGGCACCTATCGGTAACGAATTGTTATCGAAACCACGATTTTCGCTAAATGCTCCTGCCAGTTCGGCCTGTAAAAAACTTTTCTGTACTCTAATCCATCAAATTTGGAGCCCTGAAAAGGGCCGTTGATTATATGCTAAGCTAATATAGCACGCTCTCCTCGGATACGATGGGCCAGCTGGATGTCCTTGGGCATGATGTGACGCGTTTTGCATGGATAGCACACAAATTGGTATCTTCGAATAAGCCTCCTGCAGCGTCATAGCCGCGGAACTTTGGAAGCGCAAGTCGGTTTTGAAGTCCTGAGCAATTCCACGATCCAAATGCTGCAAAGGTAGCTTGCGGATCAGAAATTCGGTCGACTTCCGATAGCGATGAATTTCACGCAAAGTTCCCGGTCGATAGCGATGTGGCTTCTTCACGCTTCCTGCGGCTGGTGCGCTTATCCGAGCTGCTTTCGTGTGCCTTACCACCGAAGGACTAACGAGCTGTCTGCTTAGTCCCGATGAAACGAGTCCTCACGGTGCGAGAGTAGAGTAAGAAATGAACGAAAGCAAGGGAAGTGTCATTTTATAAAACATAAAAGAATCGAATGTAAACCCCACCCTCTTTATTATATAAGCTTACTGTATACTCACGAATATAATAAGGGTGGGATTTAGATTCTATACTTTTATGGTTTATAAAATGACGCTTCCTTTGCTTTCGTTCATTTCTTACTCTACTCTCGCACCGTGAGGACTCGAGCTCGTTAGTCTTTCGCAGACAGCTCGTTAGTCATTCGGTGGTAAGGCACACGAAAGCAGCTCGGATAAGCGCACCAGCCGCAGGATAGGTGAAGAAGCCACATCGCTATCGACCGGGAACTTTGCGTGAAATTCATTGCTATCGGAAGTCGACCGAATTTCTGATCCGCAAGCTACCTTTGCAGCATTTGGATCGTGGAATTGCTCAGGACTTCAAAACCGACTTGCGCTTCCAAAGTTCCGCGGCTATGACGCTGCAGGAGGCTTATTCGAAGATACCAATTTGTGTGCTATCCATGCAAAACGCGTCACATCATGCCCAAGGACATCCAGCTGGCCCATCGTATCCGAGGAGAGCGTGCTATATTAGCTTAGCATATAATCAACGGCCCTTTTCAGGGCTCCAAATTTGATGGATTAGAGTGCAGAAAAGTTTTTTACAAGCCGAACTGAAAGGAGCATTTAGCGAAAATCGTGGTTTCGATAATAATTCGTTACCGATAGGTGCCATGGATATGGATTTCTTAATGAAGAATATGAAATACATGACATGATGTAGTGAATATATCCCCATATCGAAGAAATCACTTTGATAAAACTGTTTACCGTTTGTCGTTTTTAAGTGTTGGGAAAGGGCATTATTTTTGCTGAGTAAATTCCAAGAAAAAATCCATTCCTTCTTTAAGCGTGATTCATTCTGCTTCGGATCAACGGAACAGTGATAATCATTTCATACAAAAGATAAAATGTCCAAGAGTTATATGATTGCTATTTATTGAGTCGGAAAATTGTTTCAATAGCTTAATGATAGCTTCGAAAACAGGTTATAAAATGACGCTTCCTTTGCTTTCGTTCATTTCTTACTCTACTCTCGCACCGTGACGACTCGTTTGTTTGGGACCAAGCAGATAGCAGGTTAGTCTTTCAGTGGTAAGGCACACGAAAGCAGCTCGGATAAGCGCACCAGTCGCAGGATAGGTGAAGAAGCCACATCGCTATCGACCGGGAACTTTGCGTGAAATTCATCGCTATCGGATGTCGACCGAATTGCTGATCCGCAAGCTACCTTTGCAGCTTTTGGATCGTGGAATTGCTCAGGACTTCAAACCCGACTTGCGCCTCCAAAGTTCCGCGGTTATGACGCTGCAGGAGGCTTATTCGAAGATACAAATTTGTGTGCTATCCACGCAAAACGCGTCACATCATGCCCAAGGACATTCAGCTGGCCCATCGAATCCAAGGAGAGGGTGCTATATTAGCTTAGCATATAATCATCGGCCCTTTTCAGGGCTCCAAATTTGATGGATTAGAGTTTAGAAAAGATTTTTGCAGGCCAAACTGAAACGAGAATTTTCGTTTGGATGCCATACAGCATCGAGAAAATTCCGGAAAGATCTAATCGTTGCTGAAAAATAATCTGCCAGTTCCCTGGGAATTGAAGAATACATCCATGCGAAAGAGTTTATTTTAATGTTTTCTAATTATATGGCGAACACAGCGACCAAATACATTTGATTTCGTAATTTTTCAATCAAGTGTAATTAGCTGGAAAGCTTCTGAAGATTATTCTTTCCCATCAGTAGGATATTTTCGAATCCAATAATGGATGCATAACATGAAAAACGGAAAATGTTTCGTATCGCCAAAATTATATAATTTTCAATCGATTATTGCTCAGTCGCCGAAATTTTCATACTCAGAGAGTTCATTCTCCTCTAGTTTGCCTTCCAAATTGCCATCGTAAACCACACCTTCTCTCGATTCAATCACGCACGAAAAGCATACTGAAATGATATTCTGGTGGTGAAACCCATTCATTTTTCGTGAGGCGTCGTGCACAAATTACGTAACGCGATAAGGGGGGAGGGGTTAGATGTTGCGTTACTTTCTGTTTATTAGAGATAGGAAATTGCGTTACGAAAATCCGGATTTTTGCGTTACGTAATTTGTGCACGACGCCTGAGGACATCAACAAGACAACATCGTTACTGAACGAGCTGAACGGCGAGGGATCGAGGTATTCATTACCTGGCTTGACCTGACCTGAAATGCAATCAGTTTGTTTTAACTGTGAGGGAGCGCAGAAAAGCCGATCGATCAGAAGGAGAAGAGAAGGTGACCAAGAGAGTATCAGCATCGAAATACGGTTCCTCGGGAAGACATAGAAGCAGCCGCCACACACACACACATACACGCGCGCAACTCTTTTCGTTTGCTGGTTATCGAGAAGAAACCTGGAAAGAAATGATCGTTGCTGAAAAATAATCTGCCAGTTCCCCTTGGAATTGAAAATTACATTCAAGCGAGTTTATTTTAATGTTTTCTATCCATATAATACTGCGACCACATACATTTGGTTTTGTGATTTGTCAATCAAGTGCAGTTAGCAGGAAAGCTTCTGAAGATTATTCTTCAGAACAAGGTTTTTTGTATCCAATATTGGATGCATACAACCTTGAGTCTTCAAAGTAACACTTTCGTTTTTGAAGTCACCCAAATATTTATTTATTCATTCATTCAGGATGGATTTAGATTCAACTTCAAACAAATGATCTCTAAATCAACGATAGTCCTACGTCACCCTTGCGGTTATACCATAGATATAACCCACTTCCTGTTTTTTGCACGGCTCGAGCCAGCCTTCCTCTTCTTCTTGCTCATCACATACTACGCGAGGCGTCCAATTTATAACGCGGAAAGAAAAACACACGATACGAATAACGCGAAAACGAACTGGAAAAACCACACGACGATATCCAAGTTGAATTACCACTGGTGGGATCTTGGATCGAAGCGCAGCGAAAGCAAAGTGAACTGGATTGCTCAACAGTCCGATGCCGAATGAAAGTTTGCCTCAGCGAGATACACTGTTTATACTCTTGGCAAGTATTCCCCTTCATTCTTCTACTTTTCCTTTGTTCAGGGAGACTTTGAATCCTACGATTTCCTCTTCGTTGCTCGTCGATAAGTTGATCGTTATTGACAGCTCTGTTCGGGAAAGCACACAAATGGATAGAACAAATGTATGGGAAAATGGAAACGCTTAAAGTTTTCATGTATTTTAACCATTTAAAAACCAGGAGATTCTAATGTATAACATATTAAACAAATCTTATGGAATTTCAGATTCGTTTAGTATGTAAATCGCTTAAATCCGTTCGCGGCAAAAATAGTTATTAACGTTAACTTTATTTCATAAAAACGTTACCTGTTTTCTGATTTGGCACCCTTAATGAAAGACGTAGTTCTACGTCAAAAAAATAAAACATCATCGGTTTACTCATTGCACCATCCAGTTGTGAATCTAACATAGATTCGTCAATAATGTAGCGAAAAGAAATGTCGAGTTTGTAAAGAGTAAAACTCAAGTAAACTATTTGCCTCGTGTTCCAAACGAACTAAAACAATATTTTTTCATTGCATGGCTTGTTTTTGACGTAGGACTATGTCTTTCATTTCTATACCGGGGTGTAACATCAAAGTTTCGAAACCGAAAGCGTTACGCCGGAGACCGAGATTTTGAGCGTTAATAGCTCCTAAACAACTGAACGAAATGGTATAATAAACACTTCATTCGATAGATAAAATGTCTACGCGTTCTATACTTGTTACTTTCTGATCCAAAAACATGTTTCAATAGTCTTAAATTTGCTTTCAAAATAGGCTATTGAAATCACCAATCGGTATATAAGCGAGCGCCGCTCGGAAATCCACTCAGTTCTAATTGAACAGCGATTGGAGCATGTTGTCGCTGTTGTGGTGAAGCTCTTCGTTTATCATGAAAGCGCGAATGAACGGTGTCACCAAGAGCCTGTTTGTGCACCTTAGGCCAGAAGGGAATCCATCAGGAGGAGAGTGATGCCACAAACTGTTCCCCGGGAAGATCTCGAAGCAGCCGCTACACACACACACACATACACGCGCGGAATTCTTTCCGTTTGGATGCCATTCAGCATCGAGAAAGATCCGGAAAATAATCTGCCAGTTCATCTGGGAATTTAAAAATACATTCATGTGAAAGAGTTTATTTGAATGTTTTCTATCCATGTAACACTGTGACCAAATACATTTGGTTTTGTGATTTTTCGATCAATCGCAATTAACAGAATAGCTTCTGAAGATTATTCTTCCCCATTAGTAGAATATTTCCGTATCCAATATTGGATGCATAAAACCTTGTGCATCCAACGTAACACTGTCGTTTTCGAAGTCCCCAATATTCATTCATTCAGAATGAATTCAGATTCAACTTCAAACAAATGATCTCTAAATCAACGATAGTCCTACGTCACCCTTGCGGTTATACCATAGATATAACCCGCTTCCTGTTTTTTTTTCCTTTTTTTTTATATTCAGTTCAGAAAATACCATTGTTAAATTGGATTGAAAACATGATTTGAATCGGAACGATGTCTATTTTCCCGTTCGTAGCGACAATTTCAAGAAAATTTTGAAATCTCCTGCCGGTTATACAGTCGCTTGGGGACCGCAAGTGTTGGAACGACAAATATTCCCAAGCAATCTTCTTCAAATTCGCATTTTGAACTCAAACGCACACATGAATGCATAAACACACGCTTCTTCCGTCTTCCATTCGCGGCTACACATAGCGATTTGCCACAACAAGCGAATGATTTTCCGCTTCCAGATTGTTAGGCGTTAGCCGCGACGGTTGGTTGGCTGCATCCGAAGCCGGTTTCCTGCTCCCGCCAAAAGCTTGAGCCAAACAGAGCAGCGCAAATTATTAACCGGAAACTAGCAAATAATGCACTCCAAATCTCCCAATACGGCGCTTGTGATCAGAGCCGCAGGGAACCGGAACCCAGGGTGACCGCGCGGTCCGAACTGCCGTTGTCATTATGCCATCATTTCAGCCCTAATTGTTATGGCGAACGATAAGCCGATTGCCGCGTGATTGCGTGCGGTTGACTTTGGCGGTCGACGGTAGTGTCCTCTAAATCCGTTGCTCATTGCGATTTTGACGGCTCCCGCAGGGAGCTCCCGTGATTACTATTCATTGCTCAACATGCAAAACTGGCGCTGTGTTTTTGTTGAGCTAATTGAACAGTTCATGAAATTATCGGATTACAAAATTGGCTGCCCAGACTGTGAAATTGATTCTGAGTGGGCGCGTAATTCGCCGAAACCTTCGTTCCACTTGATGAAAATAAATTTTATCTTTCCCCTCGATCAGCTTACAGTACGTGATTTGCTCACTTACGCCCGTTCCCAGAATTCCGACCGAAACCCAAATTAGCGATCCAATATTAGGTACACCCAACGCGATGCGTAAGTATGCAAATATTTGCCAATTTTATTTTTCATTACTCGCCAATTTTGGTAACGACCCTCCCCTCTGATGGGATTCCATTGTGGGGGTGGTACACGGAACGAATTTCGATCACGACAACAGCGGCATCATCGAACGAAGGGGGATGCTAGTGCGACAGCTCGCGAGGAGGTGGACCCATTAGCATCCCACTTGGCCGCGGGCAACTTTGTCGTTCATCGGAATCCTGGCCTGATGCGAACAATATACTATGTGAGCTGGAACGCAACGTTTCGATAGACGGGAACGGTTTGTTTCGCCCAAGGCACTTTTGCCATGAATTTCCACTTAATTGATTCGGCTCTCAAGTAGTCTAATGGCAATGTTCCGGTGGTGCGTCCCAAAAAAATGTCAATATATCAATGGACAGTCAGTGCAGCATCGTAAAATTCGAACAACATTGAACGGTTTGTTAAATATATACAAATTCAATCCCGACAGTTGTCTGCTTCATTCATTTACAAGCACATTCAACTAGTTTAAGTTCCTTTTCTTCCCCCCAGGCAAAATATAGAGGAGATGTGTCTAAAACGCCCCCGATGGGTAATTTGACCCGCCTGATTTTCTCGTAAACAAGCAAGAATAGAAATGCAATGGATATAGGGAAACGTGCTAGTCAATGATAGAATCCTAACATGCAAGTTTTACATTTGTAACATGCTTTAAAAAAATAAAAAAATAATTTTCTTTGGAAGCAATTTTCGATGTAATTTTCTACATCATTTCTATAAAATTTTTGTTTCTTGAAACCGATTCAGATGCGACAATTGTGGGTCATATTTCCGCATCAGCTTACCATCGGGCAGTATGGCATACCCTCGGTGGAGGCAATTTGCTCGCATTCGTCCGTAAACATTCTTAGGGTGGGTTTAGACTAGTGATATATATATTCATGTGAAGAAATATGATGAGATTTATAGAAATCGCATCAACCGTTTACACTAGCGTGAACTTCTATAATAAATATATTTATATTTTCGGTGAATTTATTCACCTGAAGTAGAACTGCATCCAACTTTAGTGATTTCTCACCAGTGAGAAATTCACAAGCGTTTACATATGCTGAATTTATTCAAGTTATCTATACCTCGAATAAGTGTATCATATTTATTCTCATCCGTTTACACCTATTTTCAGGTGAATAAATCCATCTACAGCTATAGATCTCCCTAGTGTAAACCCGCCATTACGAGAGAAATAGCTTGTATGTGAGGGATGCCAGATGGTTTTTTTTTCAAATATCTCTGCATGGCACGAATAAATGTCTTCAAATGTAATCATAATGAGCAAAAATGAGCAAACCATCTCGATATTACTAAATCATGTTCGGTAAATCACACAAACAATCGTTTTCACAAACTTTGAAATGATCTCAGTATGTTTCACAAAATTAAATGTCTTCAAAACGAAAACATGTCTTCACATCTGGCATCTATATTATGTGCTCAGAGAATGCAGGAAAACAAGAGCGTGGACTGGAGAATTAATGCACGAATATTGGGAGAACACACTCACCGGAGGAACGGTTTTTTTTCTCTTCGCTGGTGGGCATGAAGGGAATAGATTGATGGATCCTCTCATTCATACAAGCTGTTTCTCTGAGCTCTATATTCTCTGAGAGAAACAACTCATGGGCATATTATGATTGGAAATTAAGAATTTGGGCGCCTTACAAAATAAAATTCGTAGCACTTTTGTTATTCAGTATCTAAAATACAGAACAATTACAGATGACTGAGGGTCAACTAATCTACGTACTGACGTAGTTGTTACCTTTAAATTTAAGAGCACGGTCAAGATAAATCCATTCTCGCTTAGGGGGTGCGTATTACACACTTCTCCTATACTTCACTCTCGCCATCAGGACCCGATGTAAGTGAAAGGGGCACGGGCAATTCAGTCTGAGTGATGCTGTAAAGAGAACTCAAAGGGCTAATTGTGGCTTCATTGAAAAGTTATCCTTCCATTTCGAAATGAACCCCAACACCACTGTGATAAGGAAGCGATTGCCGGTGGACACGGAACAGCAAGATCCTGGCGAAAGAGATTAATGTGTCAGTGGAGTCGCTGTCACTGCTGAATCCGCCGCTGGAGAGACGGGGATCGTCGCTAAACCAATAAATGGAAACAAGTGAGCAATTTACTTTGTAAAACATCCCGGATTCGAGACGAGTCATTAGGTGTGAACGATCCTAGGCAAACGAGTTACACAAACATGGAGTTTCCCTTAACAGTTCTTCTTATCCGACAAATGTATTGCACATTGGCGACGACTGAAATCATCGTGCACTTCATGTCAGGATAGTTCCTGTTGGAATCGACCCGACACATGAACATGGTCTTTCGGAATGAAATCTCTTTCCTCTTCCAGCTGAGCAGTGATGAAACACAACACAAAGTTGTTCGGTTCAACTTTCTCTTCACAGAACATAAACCCCAGAAGAAGACCCCCGAGTTGTTTCACATTCATGGCTTCCGAGAATGATGTGTTAAATAACTCGGTGGTAATCTCCCAAGACAAGCTGTGGTAACGAACACCTTCTCACGTGATAGTTTGTGAACCCGGGCAGAAATAAATAAACCTGTCAAGCAGCGGACAGTAACAGCCAGCGACGTAGTGAGGGTAGGCAGCGCCCCCGGCAAACTACTTCTACTACTTCATTCGATTTTTTCCCTAACTTTGAGTTTCTGATGTTTTGAGAAAGCTACTCACTTATACCAAAGTTCACTTTGAGCAGTTTATCCATATTTGATGGTTAGGAAAAATCATTACCAGCTTCGTTTATTCTCTAGTCAAATCTTTGCCTTGCGTGCTTAAACTGAAGCAAAAAATGACCCTTAATTACATTTAAATCAAGATTTGCTAGCGATTCATTTTCGATCGAAAAAATTGCCAAGCCATTGAGTCGGTCTTGGTTCATTTTAGAACGCAGATAATTTTCAATCAATTTACGCTTGCTGAAGCTGTGTTCGCACGATGCGCAGTCTGTACCATTTTTACTTTAGTGTAAACCAAACTAGCACAAAAATTGCCTTTCAATAACACAGACATTATTTAGAAGTATCCGTTCTTATAATGCAGCTTAAGAAATAAAGTGTGTTTCGGTTAGAATTTGGTCACTTATTTCTATTCACTTCTGCGCCCCTAGTTGTCACATCGAGAAACTATTGACAGCATCTTGATCCGGGTGGTTTGTTTATTAAGAAGTACAGAATTCGTCAAGATTGAAGGATACATCCAAAAGTTATAGACGATGAAACGCGAAAGGGAGGAAATATTGCAAAATTCGTTACCGGGAGACGTCGAACACCGATGAAAACTTGAAGAAAATGAAAGAAATGGTGCTTGAAAATCGTCATACCAGCTTAAGAGAGATGTCTAGTGAATTTGGCATTGCATATGGAACGGCACAGCATATTGTTGTTAATGTTTTGGGTATGACACGCGTGGCAACCAGGCTCGTTCCGAAGGACCTGAATTTCGTGCAAAGACACCATCAACAGACAGTTGCAGAAGAGATGATTTCTCAAGCCCAAAGTGATCCAATCTTCGTGAAACGGATGATTACGAACGACGAGACATGGGTCTATGGATTTGACATAGAAACAAAGCAAGAATCGTCCGAGTAGCGCTTCGAAGACTTCGAAGAAAAACCGCGTCGAATCTACTCAAAAGTGAAGGTGATGCTGACTGTTTTATTCGATTGTCAACGCGTAGTGCACTATGAGCACCTTCCACCGGGCTAGACAGTCAACAAAGAATATTATTTATCCGTTTTGAAGCGTTTGAGAGATGCTGTACGTCGCCAACGACAAGAAATGTGGGCCGACAATTCTTGGATTTCGCATGATGATGACGCGCCATCGCACCGAGCCAGAATTGTACTGAATTATTTGACCAAACACCAAGTGAAAACCACCGAGTAAGCACCGTATTCACCTGATGGCCCCGTGCGACCTTTTTTTTTGTTTCCCTAATTGAAGTTGCCACTTCGTGGAAAAAGATTTCAGTCGATCAATGAGATAAAAAAGAATGTGACGAGGAAACTAAAAACCTACCTTTCGTTGGTCTACCGGGGATGCATGAAGGACTGGGTCAAGGGTTGACACATGTGTGTTGCTTCAGATGACTCGTATTTTTTTTTTTTTTAATTCGTTTATTTTTACAGGCTCAGTTACTTAAGTTTAAAGGAGCCGAATTCTTAAATATAATTTTAAAACTAAATATATAAACAATTTTCTTACATCTATGGTTAGTAAGGTGGAAAACCGATTACTCGCGGTGTACTCGAGTTTAGGAGGGTGACATATTTTTAGGAGAAGGATGGGATATAAGGAAATTGTAACAATGTTGATGAACACTCAATTTATAAATCTATTCGTATATCTATAGTGTATTTACATTTCAACTTATTCTACTATTTATAGCAAGGGGACGAATTACCCGCAAAGGAAGGAAAGGAGGGTATAAGGATGTAGGGGCAATCACACACGAAGATCTATAGCTTTAAGGAAAACATATATATGGGACATGTAATCAAGGTCTAACCGAGCCAACACATCTCTCACGGGCACATTGGGCTGTCTTCCTCGGGCCCGAAGGGAGTTTTTTAAATTCGATCTGGCGACCAGATACACCTCGCACGACCAAACAATGTGCTCGATGTCGTGATAACCTTGGTCACAAACGCAGAGATTGCTGCTGGCAAGATTGAAACGGAAGAGTAGTGCATCTAACGAACAGTGATTGGACATGAGTCGGGAGAAGGTGCGAATAAAGTCCCGACTCAAGTCCAGACTTTTGAACCACGGTTTGAGGCTAACCTTAGGGATAATCGAGTGAAACCACCGACCCAATTCATCTTCATTCCACTTGCGTTGCCAGTTAGCGATGGTATTTTTGCGGACTAAAGAATAAAATTCATTGAAGGCGATTTGACGCTGATAAATATCGCCTTCAATTGCACCTACCTTTGCCAATGAGTCAGCCCTCTCATTACCCGGAATGGAGCAATGTGAAGGGACCCAGATAAAGGTAATGACATAATAGAGTCTGGATAAAGCACTCAAAATTTCTCGTATTCTCTCAAGGAAGTACGGCGAGTGCTTTTCCGGCCTCACTGAACGGATAGCTTCGACAGAGCTAAGACTATCCGTTACAATGTAATAGTGTTCAACAGGTCGTGAGGCGACGCTGTCCAGCGCCCAATGAATTGCTGCCAATTCAGCAATATACACTGAGCAAGGATTCTGAAGACTGTGTGAGGTGCTAAAAAATTCGTTGAACACTCCAAATCCTGTGGACTCGTTTATAGTGGACCCATCAGTAAAGTACATATTATCACAATTGATACCCCCATACTTTTCATCGAAGATCGTTGGAGCGATCCTCGATCGTTGGTAATCTGAATATCCATGGATATCTTGCTTCATGGACAGATCAAAATGCACAGAGGAATTGATGTAGTCAGGGAAACAAACACGGTTGGGAATATACGAAGAAGAATCAACCTGCATGGAGATGAATTCATGATATGAACTCATGAATCCGGAGTGAAAATTTAGCTCGATCAGCTGCTCAAAATTTCCGATCACCAATGGGTTCATGACCTTACACCGGATGAAGAACCGAAGAGATAATAAATTGAAGCGATCTTTTAGTGGGAGTAGGCCTGCCAAAACCTCGAGACTCATGGTATGCGTTGAGGGCATACATCCCAACGCAATACGGAGACAAAGATACTGAATTCGCTCGAGTTTAATGAGGTGTGTTTTGGCAGCTGATTGAAAACAGAAACTGCCATACTCCATCACTGAGAGAATAGTTGTTCGATACAACATTATAAGATCTTCTGGGTGGGCTCCCCACCAGGTGCCGGTAATTGTACGGAGAAAGTTTATTCTTTGTTGGCATTTTTTACTCAGATACCTAATATGGGCCCCCCAAGTACATTTGGAGTCGAACCAGACCCCAAGATACTTGAATGACATAGCATGAGTGATCGGTTTACCCAAAAGTTGAAGCTTTGGTTTTGCTGGTCTATGCTTCCTAGAAAAAACCACCATCTCTGTTTTCTCCGTGGAGAATTCGATCCCTAGCCCAATGGCCCAAAAAATGAGTGGCACTTATTGATCCCCAAAAGCACCCCTCCGTATCTATCATCACGGTCCAAGCGTATAATATTAAAATCGTTGAAAGAGATATCATCTCGCGAAGAAAGCCAAGTTTCGGACAGAGCAAAAACATCACAATTGTAGTTATGAATTAAAAATTTGAATGTATCCAATTTAGGGATAAGACTACGACAATTCCACTGTAAAACAGTGATATCTCCGACCTCTCTATTTGAATTAGACATCAAGAGAGATAATCATTGCAAGGAGGGGCCATGTTTGCATCAATTGTTGCAAAATTGTCTTTAATACTGGAAGCATTGTGATGACAAGGGTTCTGATGGAGTCGGAAACATTAAAACACTTGAAGATTTGGTCCAAAAGGTCAGACAACTTTATAAATCCCGATTGGGAAGTTGAACTGGACGGAATAACAGGGACAGTTGGGGTTTTTGATGTCCCCTCGAGTGCTGGGCCATTCGAAGGTGAATTATTCCCACGGAAACCAGGAGGAACCTGATTTTGCTTGTCCGCTGCACTCGATTTTTTAGGCATGCTAACAGGGGGTATCACCGGAGGGGCTTGTCCTTGAACTTTGGGAGTGGTCACATTTTTGCGCCGGGGATTCCCTTGGAAAATGAACGGTGTGCCCCCGTTAGCTGTGTCCGCTTCTATTTCGTCAACGGGCAACGTGGCGAAGACATTTTGTGTGTTGATTGGTTGTTGTTGTTGGGCCAGTGGAGAAGCGCCCTTTAAAATATCCGCAAAAGTGCGTTTCGAGCGTTCCTTCAAAGAGCGCTTCTGTTTCTCCCAGCGACTCTTGTAAGTTTCACAAGCTGAGAGCGCGTGTGGGGATCCTCCGCAATATGGACACTTATGCTCAGTCGCACTGCAGGATTTCCCCTCATGTTGCTCTCCGCAAGTGGCACAGCGCTCCTTGTTGGCACAATAATCTGAAGTGTGACCAACTGACTTGCATTTGTTGCAAGTCATGGGCTTTGGCACGAAGAGTCGCACAGGTAGTCTCAATTTGTCCACCATAACGTAGTCAGGGAGGGCGGCACCAGTGAAATGTTGATCAGCAACAATCTCGTTTGCGTGTTTCCGTTCATTCACGACAACTCGCAATTTGTTCGGTCTAACCCTGCGAATTTCAGATACAGAAGTGTATCTGGCCAGATCTTTCATGATCTGAATCACGTTAAGGTTTTTTCCTTTCGGTTTTGGCCGGAGGAAAAAGACGGGTGGGTAATGTCGGGGACATAACCGGAGTGACGTAGGACTATACAAAGGGGACAGCTTTTGTTAAATATATATTTTAAATATATTGTTTTATTTTCTTCTCCTACGTGAATACCTACCTATCTACCTGAAAAATGGATTAGTTTACTGTTTACTCTTTATGAATATGTTGATGGTTCTGAAAAGAACCTTTGGTGCTGTGTTTTTGTTATCACTCGATATTCCCATCTTGTTCGGTTAAACCTTCCTGTTTAGCTATTGCGTTTGCCACTCGCCACAGCTTTCACAGTTGGAAAATTTCTTCCTATCCAGCTTGTGACATGTTGTTCAGTAAATTACATTTAATGCGACGTGCCGGAGAAACACTTTGCCACTCACTGAAACTAATTGTTGCCTTGATGAGCGCCGAACCGAAGCTGCTCTGTTCTTGATGCGGGTTTTCTGATTGTCGTGAGCAGCTTTGCAAGCCAACTCGAGCACTCCGACGGCCGAAACTCTATAATCGCAGTTAGGTATACTGGTGCTCCGGCACCAATCCGTTCGGCCTAGTTACCCTTGCGGAGCAATCAGTGAATGCGACCAACAGGGAACTGGAGACCTGCACGGTTCGAGTGAGACTTTGCCTTTCCCTTAACCTGTCCTCCTTTGTTACGTCCACGATGCCGATGCCGTACAACCACACGGGTTTACGGTTTGAATGAAAATAAGATATTTTTTTGGGGTCCGCGTGTTTTATACTCTAGCGGTACACACTCACAGGATAGAGACAAATCGGCAGACTCGGCCAAAGGGGCGAGTCCAACGAGACGAACGAATGAGCGTTAAAAGGGAGCGATGGCAAAAAAATACATTCATTACGATTTGTTCGCTCGTTGGATTCACATGCAGGCTAAAAAGGATCACAAAATTATCTTCAATCTAAAAAGTTTATTGTTTTGTTATCACTCGATATCCCCATCTTGTTCGGCTAAACCTTTCTGTTTAGCGATTGCATTTGCCACTCGCCACAGCTTTCACAGTTGGAAAATTTCTTCCCATCCAGCTTGTGACATATTTTACAGTAAATTACATTCAATGGCACGTCGCATTACCACCACTCAGTATCGGATTGGAGGTAATTTTAACCTGTAATTGAACATTTGCGATGACAGTGGTACAGTGTCGACTTTCAATGTGGGGTCATAATTTGGACCCCGAACTCTATGTTTACAAAAATGTCCAACTAAATATGTCGCATTACATGTCCGTCCAATTAGCTAAATGTCGAGATAAGTGTAAATTACTGTACTTTCAATCTAGAAGCAATTTAAGAATTGGTGAAAATCAATAAGCTCAGAACAATTGCCAAATTCACATACTCATCATATCCTGGCAAACAAATTATGAAAAAATCAATTTGTGTTTTATTATTATTTTGGATATTGTTTTAGAAAGCATTGAACTGTATTTCCTAAACTCTTTTTTGGAAGGTTTAATGGCCCTGAAAAGCGCCTTGTTTTATGGAATGGTTCCAATTTAGAAAACTTAGTACTCGTGGTTTTGAAAAAAACCATTTCGAACGCCCTCGATGCCGCCTTGTTCTGGATTTGCCACCAAAGCAGTTTGTATAAAGAACAAACTTTTTTCTTCTGCTACCTGATGCCGTTTTGCGATTGCATTTGCCACTCGCCACTCGCTGCAACTGCCTGTTGTTGTCTTGATGTGTTCTGTTCTGAATGCGGTTTTTCTTATCGTCGCGAGCAGCTCTACCAGCCAACTCGATCACTTCGGCGGCCGAAACTATATAACGCCGGCTAGGTGGACTGGTGCACTGGTACTAACGCGCTCGGCCTAGCGCTACCCTTGCGGGGAACTCCAGATCAACACGGTTCGAGCGGGATTTTGCCTTTCCCTTCACTTTTCCTCCTTTACCATGTCCAGACATGGCTGCTTGGGTTGGTTTGTTGATGTGTTGTGATGCGAACCGATGTGGTGTACGGTTTGAACGAGAGTGATCGTTACGGCAGCGGAGCGGGGATTTTTAAGCTGACTGGCTGGCTCGAGAATTACGAATGTGTGAGACTGCGACCAATGTTTCGTTAATTTTTTTCTTCTTCCTTTCCAATCGTGCTTCATTCTATTTCGCTGCTGCTCTGGTTGCCCGTTTTGGTCGGTACGATTTGAGGAGCACAAAAGGGACCAATCAAAAATGGGCACATAGTGTATTTTGACAATGCTTGATATTTCACAATTATTCAATTATTTATCTCCAGAAAAATGAAATGTTATTCGTTATGATAGATGCGTAGATATATTTCCTATCAATTGATGCAAAAACCTTTGCGATCTATTGAGAAATGCTCGAGTTATAAGCGTTCCAAATCTTGCATTTTTTCCTACTTGTTCAGTGCCTAGATTTCCATTTCACCCCCTATATCTTCCGGTTAGACGTAGTCCTACGTCAAAACAACCCAAGGGCCAGTTCCAGGTGCATCTTCTGGATAAACTCTGACACGTGGAGCGGAGACAACAGAGGGGGAAGACGAGGACGAGGACGAGGACGAGGACGAGGATGAGGATGAGGACGAGGACGAGGATTGGGTTGGATCGGAAGCATCAGAAGGGGGAAGCGAAATCGATGATGGGAGAGGGGGAGTGGAAGTAACAGTGGGTTGAGAAGGGAGGCTTGCAATTTTCTTAGAGGGGGGCTTGGTAGGATGAGCGGATTCGTCCCCAGAAGAATTATCTTCCTTATGAGGGACTCGTTTATGTTTTTTCCCAGATCTTGTATGAGATTCATTATCGGAGATCTCCATCTCTGGAGATCCTCCACTATTCTCCATTCAAAAAAATGTCTGTCTTATTTCTAAATTATTATTGATTTTAACAATAATCTTAAAAAAAAAATAGCAAAAAAAAATTATGATAATAATATCAAACAATGAACAAATGAATTGAATAATAATATTAATAATAAATATGTGTACCTTAATATATAAGTTGTTCCAATAATGCGCTCTACTGCCCTAATCAGGGAGAGACAGAGGCTACGCGCTACGGAGACAACACAATAGCGCAAGAATAGCTTACGCAGCCACGTGATGATGAATCCCGTTTGCGACAGTCACGCGATGGCGATCCCGTTATGCCGAATCAGTTCAACAGCCGCAATCCGGCTCGCTGCAAGAGAGCTGCTTCCTTTGTTCCTTCGTTCCACTTCACAAATGGTCAGGTCGAAAGCGGACAGCAATGACCTTCACTCGTACACGATTCACTCGTACCAATAGCACAATAGCAAAAGTGGCAACGCACAATACCGACACTGAACTTTACTCGTCAAGAGTTGGATAGCGAATGAATCGTATTTTTAACGAGATAAAATAAATTTGCCCGAAATTTAACTCCATTTTGTTTTATTTAAAAAAATCCCGGTACTTTGCAGCGACCGCAACAGAAGGGTTTTTGTATACCCATAATGATCAATAGCTCGAGCCTAAATAAATACATCTTTATCGCACGATCCTTATTGCGGATCGTGTAAATAAGTTTCCGATAAAATCGGGTCGATCCCGAACCTAAATAAATACATCTCTCTTGCACGATCCTTTTTTTGCGGATCGTGTGACTCATAGTTCATTTTTTTTTATTCTAAAAAAGAAAAGGTCTAGTTTTACGATAGGGTTTTTGTTTATGCTTATGTGTTACTCATAGTCTTACTGTTAGGTTATCGCAAGTTCGCTTACTCATGTTGAGTCATAAATTTTAAGAAGAACTTGTATTTAATTTCTAAGGACAGAAAATAAAGCAGTTAGTTTTTGGACAGAGAAGAGAACGGTTGTATCTCTCATATAGAAAGAAAGCCTAAGACCGCAAGGCAGACCTGTTCAACTTTCTGATCTTAAGGTACGTAAAAATGGATTTTTAGACAAATTGTCGGTAACAAATTTTACCTTGTCAAATGTAGGGTAGGTTCAAATTTGTTTACGCAAATAAATTGGCCCGTAAGTTGATGATTTGGCAAGGGATCTGTAGTTGTGGAACGGCAACAATGGTTGTCATCACTGGGGCAACAATTACAGGTAGGAGTGTCTTCAGAACAGGATTTTGCCATTCATTCTATCACACAATGGTCCAGTGAAGTTCTGGTCTGACTTGACAAGCTGCCATTGCAGCCGGGATGGTATCAAGTGGTATGAGGAGAACAAAATCGACTTCATTTAAAAACTATCAATCCACCAAATTGTTCGGATTTTCGAGAGATATTAGACAATATCAAAGGCAAATTGAAAAAATGTGGCAGAACCATGAAAAATACAATTCAAATGCACCACTTTTCCAAGAAGATAGCAAGAACAGTTACCAGCAGTACTGTGCACAAAATGATAGGCGGTATAACACGAAAAGTTCAAAAATGATTTCCGTGTTTTTTAACCTTAAAGTTGATAAACCTACAAAATAACACCCTTCCCTTTTTTGTACGTTATTTCTATGCTGAGAAATGTCCTACCTTATGCGACCAAAAAAACTGAAACAGGCTTTAACTGTAAAACATCGCACGGCTTTTCACGGCCTATTTCGGCGGCCCTCCGCCTCTCTGTATTGGTTCCATGCATCTGTTTTGCATTGCATGGAGAGGCGCCCAGGTATGCGTAGCGAATAATCAAAAGGGTATTGATGTAATGTGGTGTTGGATGTCTCAATTTTGCGAAAATCAGAGAGAGGTTATTGGTTTTATTAATGTACGGACCGAAGCAACTACACGCGATGGGTGTTTTTTCTTCAATTGAAAGATGAAATATAATAATTAAGTTTACCACCCGCACACTACGCCACTGGTAACAGCCACACCTGAATCAGTTCTGTTTTCGAAACATGTACGCTGCACTTCAATGGTTTCTTAGCAGGAAGTTTACTACAGATTACCTCAGCCGATAGACAGAAACAGTGTGATGCAGAGATTTATTTGTTAGAGTTCTGAGTTTTACTTCCCCGAGCTGCGAACAATTTACACTTTAATGAATTACCGCAAACTTTTAGAATGAGCTAATTAAAATTACTTCCGACTCACCGGACAGAAAGACGAATTGAGTAAATCATTCCAAAAATCATTCAACACCTGATCAAAATATTGTTTTTCTCAGAGCTTGGGCCTGAACTTGAATCTAAATCTGAATCTGAATCTGTTCTATGTTCCGGACCAAGTTCATCCTCTTTTTTTTGCCCAACACAATCGTGTGACCTTTGCAAATTATCCCCAAATCACATGTTTCCCCGTTAGAAACGGTTCATGTAAAGGTTTTCTTGAATACATTGTTTGCAAACAAACCCCCTGATTCCCCACTCTCTCTCTCTCTCTGTATCCAATGAAAATCTCCATCTCCTTAATATTATAGCACTCCGCTCTCGCATTGGGAATATCACCAATCTCTCACGTTCACTCACTATCTCTATTCCACCCCCGCGCGTCAGCGTGAAAGCTGCACACATTCATTACACAGGGTTGAATTTCCCATTTTCTCACCTCATCATCTCTCATTCGGCTCCACTCACTTCTCACACAACAACATGCGAAGGATTTCACTCAATGCACACACGAAACCACTCAGTCAGTTTGGAAACGACGTTCGGTTGGTTTGGAGGCGGGTATTTCGCCGGGTTGTTTTGGGTCGCACGCGGTGGAAAATTACGCGCTGCGATCGATGTTCGGATGTTGTGTTTTGGTCGAGCGGGGTTGAAAGGTCCAGCTCAATAATCAGCTGTGTGTTGTGTTTGTAAAAGGAAATGCTTGAAGAGGTTGAAGTCTGATTGGAAGATAATGGCATCGAATTCGTAGTGGGGCAGCTTGAAGAGCGTCATTACATTGTTTCTCTTTAGTTTTTATACGATGCTGCAGCTCGGTATCTCGGTATGCTGGAGATAATTCTACTTTCGGCGGTCCTGTGTACCAAAAAGCACTGCCCGAGCAAATTTGCAGGAGTGAACACATGTAGAAAGGATAACAAAAGATAAAGAAAACAGAAACGAATTGGTTGAACATTCAACGACCTGTGGAATCCTATTGTTCATACAGATGTGAACATCGCAGGTGGATTACAAGTGAAGCAGAACGAGTTATGTCTACTAACACCATAGCCCCTGTTAGGCTACTGCTGAGGATGGTGATTTGTCACAGGTACGATAACGCTAGTGATTTCTACGTTCAAACTTGAATATGGAATTTCTGTTTTGTATGAACAAAGACAGAAATCGTAGATGTCTTTGTCATTATTCAGAAATTTAAAGGGTGTGTCACATCAAATTGCATCACGGAAAAAACGCTGTAGAAATTCGCCCAGTAGACCGATCCTTTTGAAAATTTTAGACAGTAAAATAAAAACTATTAAACAACTTTTGGCATTTTCTTTTTATTCATACTTCGAGCCCAAGCCCGTATGCTCGCACCTTCCTCTTTACCCCGTCCATAAGGTTCTGTACAACGTCAGGTTGTAGTTTTTTTTTTAACAGAAATCCATTTTCGCTTGAAGTCCGCCTCCGATTTGACAACTTTTGGGTTCTTCCGGAGGGCCTGCTTCATAATCGCCCAATATTTCTCTATAGGGCGAAGCTCCGGCGCGTTCGGTGGGTTCATTTCCTTTGGCACGAATGTGACCCCGTTGGCTTCGTACCACTCCAACACGTTCTTTGAATAGTGGCACGAAGCGAGATCCGACCAGAAGATGGTCGGGCCCTCGTGCTGCTTCAATAGTGGTAGTAAGCGCTTCTGTAGGCACTCCTTAAGGTAAACCTGCCCGTTTACCGTGCCGGTCATCACGATGGGGGCGCTCCGCTTTCCGCAAGAGCAGATCGCTTGCCACACCATGTACTTTTTGGCAAACTTGGATAGTTTCTGCTTGCGAATCTCCTCCGGAACGCTGAATTTGTCCTCTGCGGAGAAGAACAACATGCCCGGCAGCTGACGAAAGTCCGCTTTGACGTAGGTTTCGTCGTCCATTACCAGGCAATGCGGCTTCGTCAGCATTTCGGTGTACAGCTTCCGGGCTCGCGTCTTCCCCACCATGTTTTGCCTTTCGTCGCGGTTAGGAGCCTTCTGAACTTTGTATGTACGCAGGCCCTCCCGCTGCTTGGTCCGCTGGACGAATGAACTTGACAAATTCAGCTTATTGGCGACATCCCGGACCGAACTTCTCGGATCACGTCTAAACTGCTTAACTACGCGCTTGTGATCTTTTTCACTGACGGAGCATCCATTTTTGTCGTTCTTCACCTTCCGGTCGATGGTTAGGTTCTCGAAGTATCGTTTTAGTACTCTGCTGACCGTGGATTGGACGATTCCCAGCATCTTACCGATGTCCCGATGTGACAACTCCTGATTCTCGAAATGAGTGCGCAGGATTAATTCACGACGCTCTTTTTCGTTCGACGACATTTTTCCAAATTTACGAAAAATTGACAGTGAAGCATGGCCAACGTGATCTATACACTCTTATCTGATTATAAGCGAAAGCTGAAGATATAATTCCTAAAAATTAAATTTCTACAGCGTTTTTTCCGTGATGCAATTTGATGTGACACACCCTTTAATACAGCTGCAAAATTTATTCAACTTAATATTTTTGAAGGCAATACGCAAGGAGCCCCATAGTACCCCATAGTGGGGGCAAAGATGCGCCCCGTACGGGGCAAAAGTGCGCACTTATTGAATTGTTCTTGTAACTTGTAACAAAAATAAATGCTTTATCATTACAAGCGGGAGAAGCATCATTACTAGAATGTGTGGGCACCGTTGCACCGTTGCGTTGTTTTAGGGTTCGAAGAGACAGACGATGGTTCCTCATGAAGCTAGAAGCCCAATCATTTCCTGCCAGTTTTGCAACTTGGTTGAATTCGTGCTGGAGGTTGTGGCTTCCGCAAAATCAAACGACAGGTGCCTCAAATCTTTGAGAGTCATACCATAGAAAGCTTTGTCTAGGTCCTCGCTGGCACATCCCAGCAAAAGTAGAAATGTCAATAAAAAAAGATTTACATCATAAATCACTTACTGATATGAGCCTCTTCCTCAGAGCTGATTCAGAAATACCGAGGTCTGCCGCAATCCGACGCTTCGAGACTCCCTCCCGAAGCCTCTGTCGGCCCGACAACATTTCTGGAGTGAATTTTTTCAAATCAGTTTTCTTCTTGTGAATTCCGTTAAAAATTTGATTGAAAACATTTTACATATATATATATTTTTTTTTGAGAGCAAAATTCTGGTGCGAAGTTTAGCCCAACAGCCACTGCGCACTTTAGCCCCGCAAGCATTTTTTGAACTAATCGAATTTTTAAAAAAAGCTCTTAAACTTTTTCATAAAAACGAATACGCACTATCATCTACTATAGAATGAAGGTTTCCTTGACGGTGTACTTTCGAACTTTCCAGTTATTTTAGGTAAGTTAATCGTTATCCCCAAAATTGAAAAAAAATATATCAAAACATCGCAAAACTCTTTTTACCTAATAACTTTTTGCCACTTTTTGCTGCAGGCGTAATAATGTATCAAGCGAATGCACTGTTGTCGAATTTTTATGCTCGTTTGCTTCAAAAAGGCCAATGCGCACTTTTGTCCCGTGCACACCTTTGCCCCGCACTACTCTACTGCCGTAATCTCGCAAAGTGACGCAAGCGCCAGAGGAAAGAATTTTCAGTACGAGGCTTTTCTTAAAATTGCATGTATAATCATCATACGCGTACACTACCAAAATCTGATCTGATTCAGGGAGAAGAGTTCTACATATTTTTCGACTTTATAGCATGCGTCGATCAGGCTAACGTAGTAAAGAACCCAATTGTGATGATTATGGACAGCACCGATTTTTTCCAATCCTAACGGCAATTGAAACCATCCGATAATGCCGTCCGGAATTATCCGATGTAAAACAGATACAGTTTACGCGGGGATGTTTTGAATCCTGTTACAAGATGCGTTTCGATGGAGAATTTAGAAGAGTGCAGCTGTTCATCAAATCCGACATTTACCCTTCAATCCACACTCAGTTTCAATTCATCTGTAAGAGGAATTGAGCAGACTAGGAAAGTAAACAACGTCAAGAAGATTTGACCCTTGAAGCCTGAAGATAAAAGACACTATTGGTGAAATTCTTGTAATCAGCAATTTAATTGGTGGGTTTCAATTAGTTTGTTGCAATCTTTATGTGCAATATGTGATAAAAGCAATGTACTTCAATCTAGAATAAATTATTCCTTTAATCTAAATTTGATTTTATGGACTTGAATATTTAACTCGATTTTCAAATAGAGATCCCAAATGCATGGATTGCAGATCTAATAGAAGATGGTTATTACAAATGTAACACGGCATGGGGATGAACTATTTTTCATTAAAATATTTGACATAAATAACTTTTCGAGAAAAAAAATCTTACAAGAATGAACGCATGTGACTCTCATTATGATAAACGTCCTTTACAAAAGATGTTATGTGAAATTCACTGTCCCACTTCGTTAATTCTGTGCCATCAGATCAGATTAAAAAACCCATCGCATCACAATCAACTTGATCTTACATCTCATCATGGTGATAATGGCGCTTGCGCCACCTCACAGTGGAAATGGCGCTTACGCCATTCTGTTTTCAAGCTTTTACGTGGTATTTTTTTTTACATTTCTGCAAAACTTCGCAAACTACGGCCGTATATTCCACACACCTAATAAAGGGATACTTCAATAGTGAGGAATACATCGTTGTGGTAAGTCTCAATCGAAGAAACAAAAGTATTTTTGTGTTGAGAAGTTGTATATATAGTTACCGCCTAAACTTTGAAACACTAGACAGTTGCCTTCTTCCCTTTTTCACATCCATCCAATTTGAGTGACGTTGGAAACTTTTTTATCGAACATAATCTTTGGATTAAAGAGTTATAACTCATAGAATTCAAATCAAGAAATACTACAGCAAAATAAGAAACATATCTCAAAATCCATTTCAAATCGCTTTGTAATCGTTCGAAGCAATGAGTTACACACCGAGGTAGAGTAGTAGGCGTAGTGTATTTGTATTGACATGTAAAATATAGTGTCGTAATTATTCCACCCGGGTGACGTCTTTAGAGAACCCCTATTGAACTGACAGGAGCCAACATATCGAGTATCCCACTGACATTTTCCCTTTGTTTTCACATGAATTGGGTATTCCACTGACAGTTCTGCTTGAGATTTTGCTAACGATCCTAGCATCAATCATAGCACCCGGCTGATTTATTTGCATTCAATTTGCAGCGTATATGGAAGTAACAAAACAATGTTCAACAATATCCACGGTTTCATGATAATTTGAGTCAAAATTCTCATTAAATCTTGCAACTGTTTGTTTTTCAATTGACAATTGTATTGTGACTTATTCCCGTTATTCATGTGGTAAAAAGGTCCAGAGAGCAATCGTATTCTTAGTCCTCGGAAGCAATAGCATTGTCGGTGAAATGCTGAATAATTTATTTTCTCTCATCACTCAAAGGGACACTGAGAGCTATAGAAAAATCAACTTGGTGTTGTTATAATAATAAATGTTCGTTTGTTTCTATGAACGTGGGACAGTAAAAATGACCCACAAAAATATCACTTTCATTCGTCTTTTCGACGTGATTTCACAAAGATCACATTACGCTCATAATCACTGGGAACTCCAATAAAACATATGTTATTAATTAAAAACACACTAACTGAAAATAACATTTTCGCATGGATGTGGTGGGCAAAATAACATGAACACAAATATTGACGCCGACGATGTGAAAAAAGTCGCTCGCAAATCCACCATTTTCAATACCTTCATTTCCTGAACATTGGGTCCGAAGAATGAATGAAAAGAAATGAATTTTAGGAATCTCATTTTCTTCTCTCCTATACACTGAAGTCGCTTTTTACGCGGTACTTATCAACCACGTAAAAACTCAATATGACAATTGATGTGACTTTTCACAGGTGGTGCAGGCCCTGCAAGCCATCCGTAAAAATAAAACGCACAGGAAAATTCACAAAGAAATTCGAGAAAGGACAATCGGACTAGACCTACGCAAAGAACACGGACTAGAGATTGGAAACTCGGAACATGGAACTGCAAGTCTCTCAATTTTCTTGCGAGTACCCGAATTCTTTCGGAAATATTGAGAGCCCGCAATTTCAACATCGTAGCGCTGCAGGAGGTGTGCTGGAAAGGTTCGATGGTGCGATCGTTCCATGGTGGATATACCATCTATCAGAGCTGCGGCAACACACACGAGCTGGGTGCAGCTTTCATCGTGATGGGGGAGATGCAAAAACGGGTGATTGGTTGGTGGCCGATCAATGAAAGAATGTGCAGATTGAGGATGAGAGGCCACTTCTTCAATATCAGCATTATCAACGTCCACAGCCCCCATCTAGCTAGCACCGATGACGATAAAGAAGAATTCTACGCGCAGCTAGAGCGTGAATACGATCGCTGCCCAAAACACGACATCAAAATCGTCATCGGTGATTTGAACCATCGGTGATTTGAACGCTCAGGTCGGCCAGGAGGAGGAATTCAAATCGGTAATTGGTAGGTTCAGCGCCCATCAGCGAACCAACGAAAACGGCCTAAGACTTATCGACTTCGCTGCCTCCAAGAACATGGCCATACGTAGCACCTTCTTCCAGCACAGCCTCCAATACCGTTACACCTGGAGATCACCACAGCAAACAGAAACACAAATTGACCACGTTTTGATCGACGGTCGGCACTTCTCGGATATCATCGACGTCAGAACCTATCGTGGCGCTAACATCGATTCAGACCACTACCTGGTGATGGTCAAACTGCGTTCTAAACTGTCAGTCGTCAATAACATAAGACACCAGCGCTCACCACGGTACCACCTACGACGACTACAGGAGCCGAACGTTGCTGCAACATATTCGCAGCGTCTTGAAGCTGCGTTACCGGGGGTAGATGAACTAGATGCTGTTCCCCTCGATGAATGCTGGAACTCCTTAAAATCAGCAATTAGCAGCACAGCAGAGACCGTCATCGGGTATGAACAACGAGGACAACGGAACGAATGGTTTGACGACGAGTGCCGAGCGCTCCTGAACGAGCCATGCTGCAACGAGCGACTCGACAAAACGTGGAACGATACAGACTGAAACGAAGGCAGCAAACACATCTCTTTCGGGAAAAAAAGCGCCGCCTGGAAGAGAAAGAGTGTGAGGAGATGGAGCTGCTTTATCGTTCTCGAGAATCGCGGAAGTTCTTCAAGAAACTAAACGCCTCGCACAAAGGCTTTGTGCCGCGGGCCGAAATGTGCAGAAACAAGGAAGGAGGCATCTTGACGAACGAACGCGAGGTGATCGAAAGGTGGAGGCAGCACTACGATGAACACCTGAACAGCGCGCAGACAGGAGACCTAGACGGCGTTGAGGAGGACTACACCGGTGCAATGAACAACGACGACGTACCACCCCCGACGATGGGTGAAGTTAAGGAGGCCATTAATCAGCTCAAGAACCACAAAGCAGCTGGTAAGGATGGCCTCGTAGCGGAGCACTTCATAGGGGGTCCGAGAAAACTTGTAGAGTGTATGCACCGGTTGATAGTCAGGATCTGGGACACAGACCAGCTACCGGAGGAGTGGAAGGACGGGGTAATCTGCCCCATCTATAAAAAAGGCGACAAGTTGGATTGTGGGAACTATCGTGCCATCACTATCCTGAATGGTGCCTACAAAATTTTGTCTCAGATCCTCTTCCGCCGCCTATCGCCAATAGTAAGTAGATTTGTGGGAAGTTATTAGGCCGGATTCATGTCCGGTTGCTCGACGACGGACCAGATTTTTACACTGCGGCAGATCCTCCAAAAGTGCCGCGAGTATCAGGTCCCTACACATCACATCTTCGTCGACTTCAAGGCCGCATATGATACAATCGACCGACGACAGCTATGGAGGATCATGGACGAATACGGCTTTCCCCGAAAGCTGACAAGACTGATTCAGGCAACGATGAACGGTGTGCGGTACAGTGTGCGGATCTCAGGTAAGCTGTCGGAATCATTTGAGACTCACAGGGGACTTCGACAAGGCGATGGAATCTCCTGTCTGCTCTTCAACGTGGCGCTGGAAGGTGTTATGCGGAGAGCGGGCTTCAACATGCGGGGCACGATTTTCAACAAGTCTAGTCAGTTTATCTGCTTCGCCGACGACGTGGACATAATCGGAAGAACACATGCGACGGTAGCCGACTTGTATACCCGACTGAAACACGAAGCAGGGCTGATTGGGCTTGGGATCAATGCGTCTAAGTCTAAATACATGCTAGCTGGAGGGACTGATCGCAACAGAGTTATTCTTGGTAGTAGTGTTGTGATCGACGGCGACGAGCTCGAGGTGGTAGAGGAATTTGTCTACCTTGGCTCGTTGATAACGACTGACAACAACAACAGCCGTGAAATTCGAAGACGCATTGTCAATGGAAGTCGTGCCTACTATGGGCTCCGCAAATCCTTGAGGTCCAACAAACTCCGACCCCGTACGAAGTGTACCATGTACAAATCCCTAATTCGACCGGTTGTTCTCTATGGGCACGAAGCATGGACGATGCTTGAAGAGGACTCACAAGCGCTTGGAGTTTTCGAACGCCGAGTGCTCAGAACAATATACGGTGGTGTACAGGAAAGCGGAGTATGGAGAAGGAGAATGAACCACGAACTGGCGCAACTCTACGGCGAACCCAGCATTCAGAAAGTCGCCAAGGCTGGACGAGTGCGATGGGCAGGGCATGTTGCAAGATTGCCGGACAGCAGCCCTGCAAAGATGGTGTTCGCATCGAATCCGGTAGGAACAAGAAGGAGAGGAGCCCAGCGAGCGAGGTGCTTGGACCAGGTGGAGCAGGACTTGGCAAGAATCGGTGCAGCCGGGAGTTGGAGAACTGCAGCCATGGATCGGGACTATTGGCGAAAAATTGTGAAGAAGATCTAATCTCTCAATGGGATGTAGTATCATTATAAATAAATAAATAAATAAATAAAAATGTGACTTTTCACGGAATAATTTTGTATTGTATCACTGATTAGTAGCTGAGAAATAAATGGAGATACAGATATCACGATTGTAGCATGCAAAAAAACCAGTTAATCAATTGTTAGAATATGGGTTGCATTTTAAACTAATAATTCACTGTTTGTTAGATTTTTTCACGGATTCTGAAAATTACCTGGTTATTTTTACGCGGATTTTGGAATTAACGCAGTTTTTTTAAACGGATCTTGGAATTTACGCGGATTTTGGAATTTACGCGGTTTTTGTTTACAAGGCACGTATCCCCCGCTTAAAAAGACACTAGGTTCACGGGACGCGTCATTTTGAAACATTCCGAATTTTATAAGGAAAATTACAAAAACGGTTTGCTTTTTTATTTTATCCCTTGTAATGACTTTTATCCATTGATCGAGGTCAATATATATTGAAGTCTATTTTCTTCAAAAGTGTTAAAATATCGAAATTCTTTGTGTGGTATACCTATCTCTACGAATATGCGTCAATGTGACGCGATGTAGACAAAATATTGAATGGACATGAAAACACCTATAATATTAGAATAATATATAGAAATGTACCGACACTTCGATCAGCCATCGTTACCTCAAATGAAACCAGCGATAAACAACTGTTGCCTAACAGCACTTGTCACTATGTAATTGTTGAACATATGGGAATTTAATTTTCCGAATTTTCCCTTTTTTCCTTCAAAGTTTTCCGAAAGTTTTCAATTGTCACGTTTGGTTGGAATATGTGTAATATTTTTATGGGACCCCCTCTCCATTCCAGATGAGGGAGAAGGAGAGTCATACCATTATAGAAACATTTCTCATACCCAAAAACCGTCACATCCTTGAATAGTTCTCGAATTATGCAGAAGTTTGTGTTCCGTTTGTATGGCAGCCCCCCCTTAGAGAGGGGGGAGGAGTGTATTCACCATAGAAACGTTTCATGCCCTGTAAAACCTGCACATGCCAAATGTGGCTCCATTTGCTAGATTAGTTTTCGAGTTATGCAGAAATTTGTGTTTCATTTGTATGAAAGCCCTGTAACCCGCAACGCCCGAGAGGCGAGCGTGTTCATCGTGACTGGGGATTTTGCGCAGATAAGCGGTCGGCTTAAGCGCCACTCCCGCGAGGGAGACCGACCGCTGTGTTCTTTCCTTGCCCGGCAATGAGACACCCACTGAGGGCGGGTTTGTCCTTTTTCCCTCACAAACCCGGTTAGATACGCGACTTTTACCTGTGCTCTCGGTAGGACCCGCGACACCGTTTGTCCACGGGACGCAATGCAGACACAAGGGAGTCTGGCTCGATTCCAATGACTACCGCTTATGCTTGAATCTCCTCACGGGACCTACTCAAAATCTCCTTCCCCTCAACTTCGGAGCTCGCTTCGGAGCGTAGGAGTGAGAGTGGAAGTGGGAAAAAAAAGGAGTCTCCACTCAGACTCGTGACCAACTCAACAACAAAAATATTTGAACGCATTTGTCGTCGGTGCTTAGGCCACCGCGTGCCGGTAAATACACAACCGTTTCTTACAACCGAACATCTAATATCACGAAATCATATTTATTCATACACAACGCCTACATCAATAATTCAACATCAATTCAATTCATTCACTACACTACTCAATCAAGGAAGACATTAAGGTGAAGGTGGAAGCTAGCCATTGTAGTAGTACAGGTAAAACCACGTGTAAAAATGGGGTAATAGTGTTTGTGAGAGAAGAGCAAAGCACAAGTAAATAGATCAATTCACTTATCAGACTGTGTGGCGCTTCATTGACACGAGTCTTTGAATACATTTGAAAAAAAAAATAACAATTCAATACTGAAGTTCAATGTATGAACGATATGTTCCGATGAACCATGCCAATTGCAAACATAAATATATAGAAGGGGTATTTTTGCATATGAAGTAAAATTCTGATTATACGCGAGCGTAACATGAGCAAATTTATAACACATGCGAATTGGGGCTCTTTTGATATTAACAAGTTCTACCGCATAGTAACTCGATGCTGATAATTCCTCAATATTTTCCTTCGTTGGTCGTATTGTTTTCACATATTCACGTTGGAGAACCTTAACCCTTCTCTTCGTTGGCTGAGACATTTTGATTGAATGTAATACTTTTCCGTTTATTGTTTTTGAAAGCATAGGCAGCCGTGGCAGTGTTCCGAGCTCTGCAATACAATTTTCTTACCCAATATTAAAGTTGCTAAAACTTACATTATAGACCCATTAAACGTAAAAATAATGATTGTATTGATATCAACACTATTTTATTCTATTGATTTTCATGACATGAAAGGCTATGACTCAGGAATAACATTTTATTGAGTGGTTTTGATAGCTGTTTCGATGATGTTGTCTGGCATCAGTGTCGAAAAAATAACGATGCTTTCACCAATACAAACAAAACCATTGCGGAAGATTGAAAAATGAAAATTTAACTTTCAGAGCACTTGCTTGAGTTTTCCGACGTTTTTCACTATACAAAATTTAATATCTTGTGAGTAATCGATTAGATTTTGGACGAATCACATCCAGCACCCATTATGGCAAGTTGCTCAAATCTACAAAGCGAAGCGGCTCTCGCTCTACCATTCATCCAAACAAATACAGAAGGGAGGAACTCAGATCCACACATACGAGATTGTGTTGGATCTGACTTCAGATTTAATAAACGAGGGGCTTCCATATGTCGAAAACAGTACCGTGCTACATCATTCCCTGCTTAATTTTCGAAAATTTGATTGGCCTGAACCAATCAAATTTTCGAAGGCGAAAATAGAGTCTCCTTTTGCAGAATTGTTCAATAACATTTTCGGGGTCATTTGTGGTCATCGTCAAACTTAATTGACTCATCCTCTGTTTCCAGTATCAGATCAATTGATCTGTCTGTAACTGACCATCAACGCTTTACAGCTCCGGTCTCCAGCGAAATGTCATGTGAACCACTGCAAAGGTTAACTCTAAACGCCCATCAAAAATTACTGGTATTACAGAGAACTAACTAACAGAAAACTACTGAACTGAGAAACAAGAAAAAACTCGAGAAAAAAAAACATCAATCGATCTGACCTTCAAGAGCTACTATTAGTTGACAATCTTACCCACCCCGTTATGGCAAGTTGCCTAAATCTACAAAGCGAAGCGGCTCTCGCTCTGCCATTCAACCAAACAAATACAGAAGGGAGGAACTCAGATCCACACATACGAGATTGTGTTGGATCCGACTTCAGATTTAATAAACGAGGGGCTTCCATATGTCGAAAACAGTACCGTGCTACAGCCCACCCTTAGAAAGCGGGAGGAGTGTCTAATCACCAAATAAATATATATTGCATGCTAAAACCTCCACATGCAAAATTTGGTTTCGTTTGCATGAATGATTCTCGAGTAATTCAGAAATTTGTGTTTCATTTGTATGACAACCCCCCTCAGAGGGGGGGGGGTGGAGAGTCTAACCATCATAGAAACATTTATTGCACCCTAAAACCTCAATATGCCTAATTTGGTTTTATTTGCTTGAATAATTCTCGAGTAATGCAGAAATTTATGTTTCATTTGTATGGCAGCCCCCTCTCAGAGAGTGGGGGGGTGGAGAGTCATCATAGAAACATGTATTGCACCCTAAAATTTAAATATGCCTAATTTGGTTTCATTTGCTTGATTAATTCCCGAGTAATGTAGAAATATGTGTTTCATTTGTACGGCAGCCCACCCCTTAGAGAGGGGGGGTGGAGAGTGTAACCACTATAGAAACATTTATTGCACCCTATAACGTCAATATGCCTAATTTGGTTTCATTTGCTTGATTCATTCTCGAGTAATGCAGAAATTTGTGTTTCATTTGCATGGTAAAAAAAAATGTGCAAGTTCTTATTGCGTTTGTGACGGATCTTGATCGAGTAAAGCATCCAATTCTTTACCTTCGAACTTTTTTGGCGGTCCGGAACGTTCTTCGTCTTCCAAGTCAAAAATACCACTTTAAACCGTGTAAACCACGTCTGACACGTTCGCTCAGTTGGAGCATGGTCACCATAAATTTCCACCAAAATGCGATGACCTTCCGCAGCTTTTTTCTTCATATTGATGTAATGAAGTAAAACTCCCCGTAAAGACTCTCTCGTTGGTACGAGATTCGACGTATTCGAAGTGGGAAAGAATGATGTTGTTTACGCTTCAACTTTTTGACATATACTGAAAAAGACGCGCAATGACATTAGCTATCTAACGAATGTCTGCAAATTTGATTCACTGGAATAATAATCAAGTTACGCCATCTGTTGTAAAACCGAAGAAACTTACCGGTACACCTTTTACCATAAGTCAAAAGTTAAAATATGTAAAATTGGGGTTCACAATAATAATACTAATTCAAAATTATGAAGAAATTGTTTTCTCGTGTCAATTCGTCAAATTTTGATTGAATATCCTCACATAATGAGGGCTTCAAAGGTTAACACTTCTTATCTTACACTATCTCACATCGGAAGACGTCTAAGTTTTGCCAAAGTTCACATGAACCGTTGTTGTGACAAAGAATGTTTCCAAAGGAAAAAAAAGCTATATACCATAACGAAAAATTCTTCAATGTATAGGTTATCTACACTGACGAAAAAAAGCTCAATTTGGATGGCCCTCATGGTTTCAACGGGTACTGGCATGATTAACGGAAGAAGGAGCAGTATTTTTGAACCAGGAGTTTTGGTCTCCACTCGTGCATGGTTTGGGCGGGATTCTGTGCAACCGGAAAGCTTTCACATCATTCAAGGATTACACACATGATCTGGAATCCTCTCTTCTATCATTTTTGCGTAGATATCTTCACCAAGAATTCACATTCCAGCAAAACAATGCTACTATTCATACCAGCAAGTAAACTAAGCAATGGATTAAGGACCAAAAACTTAATTTTTTGGACTGGCAGGCTCGCTCTCTCCTGTTGAAAATCCAAGGGAGGATCCTCGTACACAGAATCTGCACTGAGATAAATGCTTTTTCTGTCTAACGAGAAAGATAAACAAAGGCTTTGAGCTCTTTTACCGATTTTATCATATTTTATGGTACATTATGGTTATGCTACCCAATTGCTTTTGCACTTTGTCAGACAATGCGATGGAATGCGTAACAACGATGGAGCGTTTCATTTTTATCAAAAAGATAAACCTTTCTTTTTTGTTAACCAATTGACTACATCATGCTACCCCATTCAATCAGCCGGATTATATTTAACTAATGGAGATTCATAGTAGTTCAAAAAAAAAGAAATCAATATCCAAAACTCGAAATAAAAAAAAAGATCAATATGTTAAAAATAAATTATTATTACAAAAAATATAAAAAAAAAATTAGAAAAAAATATTAATTGCTCTTCCAAGTTATCATTGAGTGTGTTCATTGTGCAATTTATCTGACTCGGACCTTCCACGGAGAGCCACTAAATAATATAGATTCCATTTAAAGTGAGGTTCCATCTCTTTAAATAATAATAAATTATGTAGCCATAATTTTGTGGCTTTGGTGGGCAGAAATTGTGCGTGAACAAATCAATAAAATTAAAACTTCTTCTAAAATTGAGATGTGTGATAGGCATGCACCCTTTAGGTAATCAGAGAACATAAAATGTTATATTCCTATGAATAAAGAAAAACAGCAGCTCGTAGAATAATATCATAATAATCGCATAATAAAGCATAATATCATAATAATCGCATAACAAAGTTTATGCCTCACAAAATTATACGATACAAGTTTCATTCCTGTTGTCAACAACTCTTTAACTGTGGTACAAAACAGACAACTTTAACATCTTCTCATCATAAATTGCTACACGAAATAGTTGAGTGAATACCATTGTTGCACACATAAACGTTATTGACATAAAATTCAGCGACTTATTTGCGTATACAGGTTAACTTCGATATAACGTACATTTCACTTTCAAAATTGTACGTTGTATCGAATTGTACGTTATATCGAAGCATAATAAAGTACTCACAAACGTAGTCTATAAGACATTATTGTGTTGCTGTTTTAGTAAATGTTAATGAATAACTTCAATCAGAAGACGAAGCCAGCCTTTCTCATGATGTTTCCCTTCGTACTGTTGATTAAAGCTTGATTCATTTAGAATCCGGAATCAAAAAACCAGCTGTATTTCGGGATTGATTGAAAGTACAAAACTTGTTTTAGCATCACAATACAGATAATTCATTGTTCTATCAGAAAAAAATATTGAAAAATATTTTCCTTTACACTTTGGAAATATGTACGTTATATCGAGTGACGTTATATCGAGGGTACGTTATAACGAGGGTACGTTATATCGAAGTTTCCCTGTACTTCTCCCCTTGCAAAGTGCTCGCATCTAGCAAATACTCAACGCGGTGTCTTCCCTCGAAGAGCAAAAATAAAAGGATGTTGTTTATTCCTCCTGCATGCCTACCTATACAGAAAGTATGCTTACGAATAGGGATTGTTAACCGGTTTTACCGTTACCGGTTTTATAGCTAATACCGGGTCATTTTCCATTACCGAATTACCGGTAATTTTACAATCGATAACCGGTATTTTCGGTAATTTTAATTTTTACACCATAAATAATATTCGCCTTTATGCCGTTTTGAAATATTACTCTAGAATCTAAATAAGATCGAAAAATCCAACTGGCAGTGTTGCGCGATTCTACGACCTTCGACCTTCTGTTCAAAAATAGCTACTCGATCTCGATGCCCTCGAACCAGTTCTGGTCGCTGTTGAACTGCTATGTCGGAAGAACTGCACCCTTTATGAAATTGACGTCGGATTGCAATTTATGCTAGAACAGCTATCTACTATCTATCTGTGATTTCGGCGTCTTCTATCAAACTTCACGGACTGCATTGAACAAGCAGGCATTTTAAATCGTTCGTGATTTGATTAAATTTGACGATTATGGTATTGGTTCAGTAGCTGCATAACAGGAGGGAAAACACCCACTGGAAGATGCAGAATCTGTTGAGCATCAAGGAAAAACTTGACGATTGAATTGAAAATCTTCAGACATGTTTTCGTACAGAGGCAAATACATGGCAATGGTATTCGATGCTCTTCGTACTGTACGCCCAACATCATTGGACTCTAAACGTCCGTTTTCCTCTTCTGGAAATTTCGGTAAAGGGAAATCAGGGTAAACCCGACACCTCGTGATTTTTCCAATTAGAAGACATATTTTGCAAATTTTCCGATGTCCCCTGTACACATTTGTCATTTTTTACGTTCCGATTCACCATACAGCTGCAGGAGTCGCTTTACTGTCAAAACATACAACACAACACGACTGGTTAAAAAACAGGAGTCCGTGTAAAATTTCGCTAGTGGAATTTAAATGTTTTAGTTGGAAAATTTTGGAGAATTTAATATTTCTATGAGCTCAATTTATCTTAGATCATTGTTCAGTGTATTCTGTGAGACGATAGGTTGTTTTGTTGATTATCGATAATGGAAAACGTTGTTTTGAAATTTCGAGCCCATTTGGGGTAACACCGACACCTTCAGTCAGGGTAAAACCGATACCTGGTTTGTGTTCCATTGACAGGAAAAAATGTGTACTTGCTTTTGTAGATGTCTTGTGTTTATATTTGGAAGACAAAACGACAGCACTGGATTGATGAAACAGCCAAAACCAACGTTGAACTGGACTTTTCAACAAAAAAAGCTTGGAAGAGCTTCAACGCTCATCGGCACGACCCCTGTGGTCGCTCACCCAAGCTGGAATCAAAACTCTCGTGTTTACTCCGGACCAGGAGTAGGAAATCTTTTCTCTAATGGTTTTAACCCGACAGGGTGTCGATTTCACCCGCACTCTCATTCATTTCACCTAAAAACATCAGCTTTTCTACTCGAATTCGAGTTCTACTCAAAAAATAATCAACAGATACTGTAGAATAGTTCATGAATAGTTGAAGAGAGGTTCCGTAACGATTTAAAGTCGGAGGAACATGGGAGGTCTTGGAAATATATGGAAATCCTTAGGGTGTCGATTTTACCCTGATTTCCCCTAATGATCCGATTTAGATTTAGACGACAAAATTAACATTATTTGTGTCCTTTAGTATTAATTTTAACAACAAACTAAGTTGAATGTTTTCTTGTAAACAAATCATTATCAATAAAAGCTGTTTCTTCAAGGAAATGGTTTTGTTTCAAAGTATTGTTTTACCGGTAATTTACCGGTTTTACCGGTAATGAAATTTTCATTACCGAATAACCGGTTATTGAAATTTTGGCACGGTAATGCAATCCCTACTTACGAACTCAAACGTACAAGCAGTCCCTAGATTCCTTTGCTAGCTTTGAGTTCGTGAAGGGCTTCTGAGGGGGAGCCGAATGGAAACAGTTAAAGTTCTCAGGTGCTTTCAGGTACCGTGAGTGTGTCTTCCTCCCCATTCAAGTCATTCAAGTCATTATTCTTCCTCGTTTTGCACAAAACACACAACGAGCTGTTCAAATGCAAACAAATATGTTTGTGTGTTTATTTGCCCCCAACCAATCCAAACTAAAACGACGAATACATACTCTCGGTACGAAGACGGTGTGTTTATTTTCCCTCGGTTGAGAGCCTCCGTGGAAACTCACCCAGTCCCATGTTTATAAGTGTAAACATTTCGGAATCCGAATTTGTCTAGGAATTATTTATCATCAGTTTTTATTTGTTCTTCTCTCTTAAGTAACAGTTGAGGTGAAGTTTTCTCCACGCGCTTCGTTGAGTGTTGGAAATTGGAGTGGTTTTCAGTTTGTCGGAATTTCAGGCTCGAATAACGCCGCCAGTGAAACGGTACTTGATTGAACTCGAAAATTAATCAGGAGATTCAAACACAAAACGACAAACCGTATTCCACTCCAGGGGCCAAACTGAGTGGCGATGAGTGGGAGGACACTTGGCGGTGTATTTGAATTGCAAACTACTTTGATCTCTGCCCGCAGGGGACAGCCTGAGAACACACACAATCGTTGGCAGGTTCTCCGTTAATTGTACTGTGGCTTGGATAAAACATTCAGGATATCTTCCTAACGGTACCATGGTGCCCCCCATCCACCGGAGGCTGTGGTTCAAGATAAGAAATGGATGAAGACATATCTTTCGACGACGACGGTGCGACGATGAATGAACACATCTGGGCAATTTACGTGTGTGTTAATGGATTGTGCCGGAAGACAGGAAATCTGGCTTTCCCCCAGAGCACACCACAGACAGAGAGGCACTAGGCGGCATGATTATGAGTTGCAATGAACCGGGGCGAACATAATGGATTAATAGATAAAAGCTTGAGGGTAATTCCACTGCTGGATTCTAGCCAAATGGCCATTCGCCGCCTCTGGTGGTGATGCAATAAAGCATTCTGAACATTTATCATGGGAAAGCGTCCACTTGCCTTGTGGAGGAGCTTGTGCATCGACCATTGTACAGGGGGCTCCGGGGAAAAGCATTCGAATGGTTCTAAAATGTTTTGTAAATAATCTTTGCAACCTTTCTTTGTAATCTTTAATAAAAACATTCTATAGAAGAAAATAAGAAAATAAGAGAAATAATCTAAAAATCTCAAAATATACTATTTTTGGCAATTGAAGCATCTTTGCTTAAAAAAAAGAGTATAAAATTATTTCACAGTAATATTTAACGATCGGGGCTCTCCTGTATATATTTTGCAAATACGCGTTTTATTTTCACGACCACCAAATATCGCCAAGTATATATCGATTCATGCTTTGAGGGCCTCGAGCGATTCATGAAGCGATTAAAAACCAATTTGAGCAAATTGACAAATGAACTCTCAAAATTAACATGCACTGTTGATTGCTTGCTCTCTAGAGCGAAACTAAAACACTGAACTCATTGAATATCCAAGAAAATCTTCAGTATCTCTTAGTAAAATTACATCTCTAACTCTCACTAAAATATCATTTTCCAAAGAAATAATCCACAAATATGGAGCACCTTTCGCAGAACGGCAACAGGAAATCCGAACTGAATCGGTTATGTGGAGGCAGCGAAGGCGACATCGTTGCGGGACAAATTGTCATCTTTCGTTTTCACCGAAGAACACAGCTCTAACCTCTGAAAAGTACCTTCTTCACATCAGGCTTGGAAATCGCTGCACTTTGACGCTACCCTATAAGCCAAAAATAATGCTTGAATTCACGAAAATTGAATGATCGGTCGGAAAGGATCACCAATAGGTCCGAACACGATTTGTTTCCTCGTAGTAATGCAGCAATGCAATATTCATAGCTCCAGTCTTTTCCGCAGGTGATGCATTCAGTAACTGGCGATTATATATTCGTTCCCACAGCATCGTTATTGCATATTTCATTACCAATTCAAACTGACTTTGGCTACACATAAAACACAAATGTGTGCGTGTCATGCAAATATACAAAAGCACTCTCGCCAGCTGGTATGAAAATCGACTCGGTGCTTCTATCAAACAAAATTGCTCCACTATTTGCTTTTTCTTCCATTCTTCCTAAGTATCGTGTAAAACCTCCATAAAACTCCTCAGCATCAGGAAAGAATATTGTATGCTCGCTAGCTGGATTGAGACTGTGAATTGCAATCGCAAATCGACGAATTTCATGCCAACTCAGCTGGCCGTTGGCAGCACAATCTCAGATAGCAATATGAATTTCCGGCCAGACGTGAATTGATCTTTCATATATTTTCTGTTTAATTTTTTTATCTAGTATTGTTTCTGAAATATAAGGCTTTTTTGTATGGAGATTCCTGAAAAAATAATGTTTTACTCGTTTTGTGTGTAAATTTTCGCGTTTGATATGTTCTTGACATATTCCTAAGTAAAAAAAAACAGAGCATGTAAATAACGATAATTTATACATAAAAATGATACAAATTAAAAACTAATAATGCCCTGAAAAGTTCCCATCTCCCGATGTATGGGTGATTTGCTGGAAATTGTATGGGCTATACAAATCTATTTTTTCAAAATTTAAAAAACATGTTTTCGAGAAAAATAAATTTTCATTACCAAAACATTTTTTTTCAATGATTTTTGTTTTTCAAAAAATTGTTTATATTTTTCAATGATAACTTAAATAATTTCCTACAATTCATTCTTCGACTAATTTTTTTAGGTCTGATAGATTTTGTGTGAGAATTTTTTTAAAATTTGAATTTTTTTTAACTTTTGATCGAAAAATCCGAATTTAAAAACCATGAGATCTACAATATGTTGGTTAAAGAATGAAATGTAAGAAAATAATTCAGGTTTTCATCAAAAAAGATAAATCAAATTTTGAAAGAAAATTTCACTTTTAAAAAATATTTTGAAAATTAAAATTCATTTTTCTCGAAAACATATGTTTTTAAAATACTAAAGCTCTTACAATTTCCCACAAATCGTTCATACATCGGTAGATGAGCACCTTTACAGAGAAAAAGTTTTTCTGACAACCACTTTTTCATGTTTTCGTTGAAAAATTACTTTTAATGTTTAACTCGTAACATTTTTACGTATAAATAATCGCGATCTACATATTCTGCAAACTTTTTTCTATTTAGCAACATGTCGAGCACTTTATGGAATACTTTAAATCGCTATCTTGGCTTTAAACAAGATGCGGATTAATTGTAATTTTTCCAAAGAAAACATGAAAAAAGTTGTTGTTAGGAGAACTTTTTCCCATCTTCCGATGTATGGACGACTTGTTGGAAATTGTATGGGCTATTAATATTTTTTTTGAGAATTATAACACAATACGTTCTTGAGAAAAATAAGTTTTAGTTTCGAAAATTATCTTTTCAGCGACATTTTTTTTTAAATTGTTGGTATTTTCCTATGAAAATCTATACAACTTTGTACATTTCATCCTTTGACTACTACTTTGTCGGTATCATTATTTTTAAGTTATTTTTTTTTTTTGCAAAAAATTAAGAATTTTCGCCCTTTTCCAAAAGTAGTCTAATTTTTTTTAAAGGTTTAAAGTTACTTAAAAGATCCATGTATTTACACCCAAAACGTTTCACTGCTATCTAAGATGGTGCGGCAAACTTCTAAGACGAGTTGGCATGAAATCCGTGAATTAGTTATTGATACTCAGTTGAAAACAGGCGGAGCTTACATTGCAATATTTATTCTCTCCAAATTGCCCGTAAAATGAACGCTGCATTTGATTCGCTGTGGTATATAAATATTGTAGTTCACCGTTGCTTAAGTAGAACTTGATTGACAGCACGAATAGGAAAGCTCACCAATGGACAGAGCAAATATATCGGAGAACGAGAGTGCTTTCAATTTTCGTTAATTTAAACCGATAACGGATTATGGAATCATAATAGCATATCGAACAAATCTTAGAGAAATTCCGGGGTGCAAATCATCAAAATTCATTCGTAGTGAAAGTAGTTATTAACGTTAACTTTATTGCATAAAATTTCTGCTTGTTATCTGATTTGACACCCTCATTGAAAAACGTAGTGCTACGTCAAAAGACTGTTTCATAAACTACTCAATTCGTGGCACTTGTGTTTGGGGCAGTACCGCTTCCTGGGACCTGTTGCATAATCGAAATTTTATTGATAATACTAGTCTTGTAATTCGTAACTTGTATTTTCCTGCTAAATAATGAATCTACAAGTAAAAATCTACAAATCTAATATAACAAGTTGTTTAGAGTTATTAATTCAGTTCACAAGTGAATGTTGCATAAATCAAACGCAAGAGCAAATTATTAGTTTTGTTCGTTTTCCTAAAGTTTTGAGTGGACACGCATTTACAAATTCGTGCCACAATGTTTTTTTTTTTTTTTTGATACAGGAATATAATATAAAATCGCAAATCATATTGGAATGCGATTTGAAATGTATTTGCTTTATGATCCATAATTCTTGTCCAAACCTTGAAAGGTTGTTCCTTCCTTTGTCACTTAGGTCAGTCTTTGGCACTCGACTTGAAAAAAAATCACTGGAGGATTCAACTATAATAGTCTCTAGCTTTTCTGTATATTTTGATCCTGGAAGGTAGAGCTTGAGCTCAAAATCTTAAATTTTTAGGCACTTCAGATGTCTTTCTTTCAACATCTTTTCAATTTCAATTGATTCAAAAATTACGTTCTTGCTTTCTCGAGAACTTGTTTAGTCTTTTGATTATTTTCGACAAATAAAAACGGCATTTACTCCCGTAAAACCGGAGGCAGAAGTGTCTTTTGCAATTGATTTTTCTGAAATGAAAATTCAAATTCAAAAAGACTGGTAGGTAATGTCGAGGACATAACTAGAAAGACGTAGGACTACACCAAGAGCTGTCAATTGAAACAACTTATCGAATATTAGAGAGACTTTAGAATTATTTTGAATATTACTTTAGAATGCATCAAGCTGTTACATTGAATTGTATTGAAATACCCCTATAAATAGTTTGGTGGCCCTGACAAGCGCCAATGGATTCATTTTTATTCTCGCGAGAACATTTGTACCGTCACTACCATTACACCACATTTTACTTGATCGATTACACGAAAGCGAAGGGTGACGGTTTTCAGCATCATTCGCAGGACGGTAACAAAAGATCCGGAATCTGTTGTTGACGGCAACTATAGCAAACACAATGGAACGAATTTTTACCTCAGTTTTCAATCGAGGAACACAGCTTTCACTCTTGGAAAATTTCTTCTTCCCACCTGGTTTGCGATGTGTCAGAAACAATGCGCGAATCCGTAAAAACTGAATGATCGTTCGAAAAGTCCCCAACCACCAATGAGCTCAAAAAAAAAACCAGCTCATAAATTAACCCAAGCTTTCCACAGGCAAATACACATCAGTTTACTATTTTTATTATTTCGGATATCATCTTAGAATGCATTGAACTGTTGCATTGAATTGTATTAAAATAACACTTTAGTGAAAGTTTCGGTGGCCCTGAAAAGCGCCGCGCCCATGCTTTCATTCTTGCTCTCGCGATTTCGAAATTCGTGTTCTTATTTTATGTGTGACTTCTGCTTAATGGTTAGAAAATGAATGATCTTTTCGGAAAGCAACTGCGAAATTTATCCGATTTGACTGACGGTAGAATCACAAAGGGGTTGGGCTTATGATGCAATTTGCTTGTCACTTGTTTTGGTCAGTGTTATTTGAGGAGCACATATTGAACCAATCAAAACGTGGCACTTAACGCGTTTGGAAAATGCCTGACATTCCACAATTATTCAATTGCTTATCTCAAGGTTCGTTTAGAAAATAACTAAATAAAACAAGATAATACAACAAGTACTATTATCATTAATCCGATGTGAAGCGGAGCTTACACGGTCAATATTATAGTCAATATGATGACATTTGAGGCTATAATGACAGCTGAACACAACTGATGCTCGATATTGATGAAGAAATCCGGATTTTGTGATGGAATCAACAAAGCTAAGCAAGCAATGACCAGTGAATCATTTCGAAAAATATGTTTCTGAAGTATTAGGCCGCGTAAAAAACATTCACAATCATTTAATGTGAAAATTTCCAAAAAAAAAACCAACAAATAAACAAATTTCACGGAATGTCCGCCCCAAAGCTAACGGAAGAGCAGATAGAGCGATATCGGGAGTGGTTCGAAGCGCTCGATGAGGATCGCAATGGTTCAATCCCACTTTCGCGCTTGGAATCGGCCCTAGCAGACACTGTAGGCATGGGCATGCCACTGGTATTCAAGCCCTACGAGGAGTGGCAGCGAATGATCCGTGATGCCGATGCGGACGTTAATGGAACAATCGAACTGCACGAGTTTCTGCACATGATGGCACGGACAAATCATAGCAAATCGGCGGCGCGATTCTATCGACGAGCGTTCAAATTCTTTGACATAGATTGCGACGGGTACATGACTCCGGATGAGTTGTACAGTCGGATTTATAGATACCAGAAGCATATAACCAACGAGGAACTTTCGGCCTTCATGGAGGCAGCGGATGGGAATAAGGATGGGAAGATCAGCTGCGACGAGTTTGTGGATTTTATGATGAGTTAAATGACCTAAAGGGTTAGAGTCGACTACAATAAATTTCACAGCAACTGACATCAGAATTTTGTTGTAATGAATTATTGATCCGAAATGTTGGCTATGATGTTGTGACTGACATAAACAATGAAAATCGAATAACTGTTCCCTCCCTCTTAGTGGAAATAATAGGTTTTTCGAAACTCATCCGTTCAACTCATTCAACTCTCCCTCTAATCCGGGCATCTTCCAACAACCAACAACCTTTTATAATACATCATCCCATTGAGCAAAAAATGAACATCAATCTTTGCCCGCTTATCATACTCTTGCACGAAATATTCGCCATCATCGTGCTCATGCAATTTTCATGGCTTATTGTACGAACTTACAAATTAAAAAATTTAAGTAATATCGATCCGAATGACTGCTACTCAATATTGGGGATTATTTATAAGCATGCAACGTTTGCCGTTTTTCTTCGCTTTGTTCGCGGTGTCATCGCTTCTGTTTACGTAAAGTGAAAATATTAGACAAAACAAGGAAATGCCGAGCATTCATGCAGTCATGATTGAAACCGAATCGGGTAAATACTGAGGGGATGGATGATGGGAACAAGACCGTTGGGGTAGTTAGGGAGGTAGCTGGGCAATCATAATCGAAATACTGCCCGTCAATCGGACTCACCTACTCTCCGTTTGCGGTGGATTGTCATAATAATAGAATGTATTGATCCTGTTAAGGTGAGTGCGATGGTTTAGGTGAAAGGTATTTACCGCGCGATAATAGTACTGGACATTATGGATTGAAAGAGGCGACTGCTAATGAGATTGTAGATATTCGATAAGAGTATCTTAATTATTAATCCTTATCAGAGATACGTCTACGTTGATGTTATAGTAGAATTGTCGTTCAAGCTCTTCGTTTTCGTTGAAGTTTTAAAGGTTATTCATAACGGGTGAATATTGCCAAACCAAAAATAAATCTATCTATCTATCTATATATATATATATAAAAATGGAGTGATGTCTGTCTGTCTGTCTGATTCTTATAGACTCGGAAACTACTGAACCGATCGACATGAAAATTGGTGTGTAGGGGTTTTTGGGGCCGGGGAAGGTTTTCGTGATATTTTGAGACCCCTCCCCCCTCTCTAAGGGGGGCTGCCATACAAATGAAACACAAATTTCTGCATTACTCGGAAATTAACCAAGCAAACGAAACCAAAGTTGGCATGTGAAAGTTTTAGGGTGCAATAAATGTTTCTATGATGGTTAGACAGTCCTTCCCCCACTCAAAGGGGGGGGGGGAGGGGGCTGCCATACAAATGAAACACAAATTTCTGCATTACTCGAGAATTAATCAAGCAAATGAAACCAAATTTGGCATGTGGAGGTTTTAGGATGCAATAAATGTTGCTATGGTGTTAAGATACTCCTTCCCCCTCTCTTAGAGGGGGCTGCCGTACAAATGAAACACAAATTTTTGCATTACCCGAGAATTAATCAAGCAAATTAAACCAAATAAGGCATATGGAAACTTTAGGGTGCAATTAATGTTTCTATGGTGGTTAGATACCCCTCCCCCCTCTCTTAGGGGTGGCTGCCATACAAATAAAACACAAATTTCTGCATTACTCGAGAATTAATCAAGTAAATGGGCGGGACGAAGTTTGCCGGGTTAGCTAGTAATGATATATAAATAAGGATAATGATAATAAATAAATCCGATATAAATCCCTCATTTCGCCGAGATCACATAACAATTTATTTTCATATCTATTCATTCAGGTAACCCTCCGCGAGTCCTTCCAAGATATATTAGCAACGGATGCGTTGCATGGTATGTTTACCACAAATCATTTTTGTATTTCGGTATCTCAGTTCAAAGCGGTATTAACCCTTTGTGGTCGGAATTAATTTCTCTTGAAAGATATCCTCTTGTCTTTCCACGCTTATAATATTTTGTTTAAATCGATTACCCTTACCTTTCATTCATAGAAGCTTCATGAAAAGATTCACTAGACATTAACATTCGTTCACAAAAATATAAACTATTACATCGTTGAACAAAGTATTTAGTATGATTCCTTGCTGTGGTGGCTGAGAGCAGACAAACGACCGCAAAGGGTTAGTACGCTGATCCGTGTCGAAGTCAAATTCACGGAACGGGAGAGTGCAATTGCACAACAATTCTCGAATGCAAAATTGCAGCTTATTCCACCCTCAACCGGATGGCACGGATCCCTCACAATCCCGATGATGATGGGTGTGCTTTTCGATAACCGCACTCAAACAACCATCAGCTTCTATTGTACTGTCAGGTAGCAGCCATAACTGTTTTCCCTTTTCGACGCGAAATTTTCTTTGCGCGCTGACTCCGAGCGAATTCCAATCCCAGCCGGGGGTACACGGCTGTCGCAAGTCTGCCACCAAGCGGAATTGATATATAGGAGAAGTGTGCAATACGCACCCCCTAAGCGAGAATGGATTTATCTTGACCGTGCTCTTAATATTTAAGGTAACAACTACGTCAGTACGTAGATTAGTTTTAGATACTGAATAACAAAAGTGCTACGAATTTTATTTTGTAAGGCGCCCAAATTCTAAATTTCCAATCATACGGTGTTGAATGGCCCAGCAGCTTGTATGAATGAGAGATTCCATCAATCTATTCCCTTCATGCCCAGTATTCGTGCATTAATTCTCCAATCCGTGCTCTTGTTTTCCGGCATTCTCTGAGCACATAATATAGATGCCAGATGTGAAACATGTTTTCGTTTAGAAGACATTTAATCTTGTGAAAACATACTGGGGTCATTTCAAAGTATGTGAAAACAATTCTCGCGTAACTTTTGAAAAGGTCCTAAGTAACAAATGTAAACAAATCGAGTTAATGGATGCACACCATTAGTTCTCAATCATTGAACGCATTGTGAAAACAACCGTTCAAGTATCTATCCTTTTCACCTTTTTATCACCGATACAGAATATGTCCAATGTACAGATTCTAATTTTAAGCACTCAACTGTTACTTCGGACGCCACTTTCCTCTAACGTTCGATACGTCCGAAATAACAAAGCAATCAAAACAACACGAACTCGCACTTCGGACATTTTGAGTTTTTGTTATTTTCGAATGTAGATACCGTTTTTAGTGTAATTCTACGAATGATAACAATAAAGATCTGCTTTTAGCACAAAGTGCAAGTGTTTGGATCGTTGTTCAGTAGTTATTTTCAAATTTTCATCGTGCAACGTAATTTGTCCAATGTACAAAGCCGTCAGTCAAAACGTCCAATGTAACATTTATCGCTCGGAGGCTTCAATTTCAAACTAAAATCACATTACAACAGTTTCGATTGGTTTTCCAGAGTTATTATTGGCTGATAGTGGTAAAAGTAGTAATAAAGACTTCGGTCTTTAACTTCGTTTTTCTCGAGTTGATGTGAATGTTACATAGGACCTTTTCAAAAGTTACGCGAGAATTGTTTGTGTGATTTATCGAACATGATTTAGAAATATCGTGATGGTTTGCTCATTTTTGTTCATTATGATTACATTTTAAGACACTTATTCGTGCCATATTTGAAAAAAATCATCTGGCATCTCTCAAATACAAGCTATTTCTCTCGTGAGAATGTTTACGGCCGAAAGCGAGCAAATTGCCCCGATCGAGGGTATGCCATACTGCCCGATGGTATGCTGATGCGGAAAATATCAAATTGAGAAGGAAATGAATCCTCTCTTACCATTTTCTTCATCTGAGATATTTGCTGGGAACTCAACTCAATGAAAATGACCCACAGTTATCGCCTCCGAATTGGTTTCAAACAACAAAAACCTTATAGAAATAATGTAGAAAATTACATCGAAATTTGCTTCCAAAGAAAATTATTTTTCTTATTTTTTTAAAGCATGTTACAAATGTAAAACTTGCATGGTACGATTCTATCATTGACTAGCACGATTGCCTATATCCATTGCATTTCTATTCTTGCTGAAAGAAAATCAGGCGGGTCAAATTGCCCGGCAGGCGCGTTTTAGACACATCTCCTCTAAGTGTCTATTCGAATTCTTATTTTTTTTTCATCGCGCCTTCCGCCACGATGCGGTGCAATGCAATCTGCGAAACCGTTCCGGTGGGAAAGTTTGACAGAGCCGCCCTCTGTCAAAAGGTGGCAACCACGCACTGGGGTTGATGGCGGAGGAGGCATTGAAGCCAATTGAGCACAGATATACGATTTGCTTTTGGTTGGGGCTGGTATATTTTGCTGTTGAGCGATTTTTCCGCTTCCAAGCGAATGGAAGTAGTAAAAGTTGAAAATATGATTTACCTTTCGCCGATGGTAGAGGATGAAAATCACAGCGAATTGACTTCTGCGAATAGCGGGATGTACGGTTTCGATCATCATTTCGTTGATTATTGGTTCTTGGATGCACAACTTCCTATGATCGGGAAGTATGCAAAAAAAAGTCAAAAGTGGTTCGAAATGGTAATATCGGAAAAATAACCGAAAAAACGTAGGACTACACCAAAGGTTGTATATTCAAATAACTTGTTGAATATCCAAGTAGTTTTACAGTATCTCTTGAATTACATCTTCAACGCTCTCAAAAACATCATTTTCAAAAAATATGCAGCATCTCTAGCAGAACGATAACATAAATTTCAAACCGAACCGGTTGTGTGGTGACGGCAGCGATAACAGTAACCGATGCAGAAAAAAATTACACTTTCGGTTTTCAACCGAAGAACACAAAGGTCTCAAATGTGCTGTTCTTTGACGCAACCAAATACCGGTACCAATGCTCAAATTTATGGAAATTGAATGATCGATTGTAAAGAAACATCAATTATCCCCAGAAAACGCTCTTAAATTCAAACAATTTGTAAATAAATAAATATAAAAATAAATAAATGAATAAAAACCAAATTAACTCTCAATTTTATGGTGTTGGTCGATCACTGTCTAGAGCAAAATCCGCTGAGAGGAAGAGCAGACATATTCCATAACACAGCCCTTCATTCTGTCCAAAAAAGGCATATTTTTTCCTGTTACAGAAAGCTTCCTCTGTGTGGCGCTGCGGCAATAATCCAAATTAACTCTCAACTTTCATAGATGATCTTAATTGATCGCTGTCTAGAGTGAAACCAAAAATCGAAACCACAGAACACAGTGAAACTAGAACAAACCTAATTGTATGTAAACTTTACTTGTTGCATTCCTCGACAATGTGAGTAGTAACATCGGAAAAAGCTTACTATTTGATTCGTTACATAAAGGGTGTGTCACATCAAATTGCATCACGGAAAAAACGCTGTAGAAATTTAATTTTTAGGAATTATATCTTCAGCTTTCGCTTATAATCAGATAAGAGTGTATAGATCACGTTGGCCATGCTTCACTGTCAATTTTTCGTAAATTTGGAAAAATGTCGTCGAACGAAAAAGAGCGTCGTGAATTAATCCTGTGCACTCATTTCGAGAATCCGGAGTTGTCACATCGGGACATCGGTAAGATGCTGGGAATCGTCCAATCCACGGTCAGCAGAGTACTAAAACGATACTTCGAGAACCTAACCATCGACCGGAAGGTGAAGAACGGCAAAAATGGATGCTCCGTCAGTGAAAAAGATCACAAGCGCGTAGTTAAGCAGTTTAGACGTGATCCGAGAAGTTCGGTCCGGGATGTCGCCAATAAGCTGAATTTGTCAAGTTCATTCGTCCAGCGGACCAAGCAGCGGGAAGGCCTGCGTACATACAAGGTTCAGAAGGCTCCTAACCGCGACGAAAGGCAAAACATGGTGGGGAAGACGCGAGCCCGGAAGCTGTACACCGAAATGCTGACGAAGCCGCATTGCCTGGTAATGGACGACGAAACCTACGTCAAAGCGGACTTTCGTCAGCTGCCGGGCCTGTTGTTCTTCTCCGCAGAGGACAAATTCAGCGTTCCGGAGGAGATTCGCAAGCAGAAACTATCCAAGTTTGCCAAAAAGTACATGGTGTGGCAAGCGATCTGCTCTTGCGGAAAGCGGAGCGCCCTCTTCGTGATGACCGGCACGGTAAACGGGCAGGTTTACCTTAAGGAGTGCCTACAGAAGCGCTTACTACCACTATTGAAGCAGCACGAGGGCCCGACCATCTTCTGGTCGGATCTCGCTTCGTGCCACTATTCAAAGGACGTGTTGGAGTGGTACGAAGCCAACGGGGTCACCTTCGTGCCAAAGGAAATGAACCCGCCCAACGCGCCGGAGCTTCGCCCAATAGAGAAATATTGGGCGATTATGAAGCAGGCCCTCCGGAAGAACCCAAAAGTTGTCAAATCGTAGGCGAACTTCAAGAGAAAATGGTTTTCTGTTCAAAAAAAACTACAACCTGACGTTGTACAGAACCTTATGGACGGGGTAAAGAGGAAGGTGCGAGCATACGGGCTTGGGCTCGAAGTATCTTACTATAAATAAAATCGCTAAAAAATAAAGCGCGGTCGTCGTGAACAGTCGTAAACGGTCGTAAATGTTCGTATTGAATAAAAAGAAAATGCCAAAAGTTGTTTAATAGTTTTTATTTTACTGTCTAAAATTTTCAAAAGGATCGGTCTACTGGGCGAATTTCTACAGATTTTCTACCGGGCTGTTACCGTTTCAAGAACTTCTGAATAGTATGACTTGAACCTCAGGCCTAAAGAGGTTGCAATTAGGTAATTTAGATCTTCTCCTAAGTAGTTGAAGTGACTTTCTAATCTAGCGTATGAAGATGCTCTCAGGCGAGGTAACCTCGGTGTTCTATGTGCAGTCTCGTTCTTCCTTGTCCAAATACTTTTTTTTATGCAGCAACATGCGGAATTACTTCGGATGTACAGGAGGGGCCAGGATTTGTATTTTTTGTTATTTCTTCAAATGCCTGAAGAAGCCTAATGCACTACATAAAGCAGCACTTTTTTGTTGTTTAGTTTGTGAGTGCGTGTGCCCTCTCTCAGATTGTTATCCCTGAAGACAATTCTAGGTTGTAAATAATGTAAATGATTGATAGATGTTGTTTGCTTATTTAAATTCGTAGTATTTACTCTTACTCGACTGGTATTAAAATAATTTCAATATATCCACAAGAGTTTTATTATTGTAATATAAAATCCTTATCGGCAAAAAATCAATTCAAGATTCTTGCAGAAAACTTTATACTCAATCAAAGGATATTTATTCCAAACGGAAAATTGATCCATCGTTCATTACCTTTAAGTAGAAATGTGTTTGTATCTAAAATGTATTCCTTTATCAGCTTCTTGTACATATGCATTTTCTCCCAGTTGCATATTTGCAAATAAAGTGCCGGATATCCACCCTCCGGATATTCGGCTATCCGGCCTAGAAGCTTGCCGGATATCCGGTATCCAGTATCCGGCCAAACCACTATCCGTTTCATCGCTAGTAATTATATTAGCTTACTTGCAAAAAAAAATCTACGCCCTTGCGAGCGGCCTTCCGACAGTTAACCGGAACATTCGCCATGGCGTCCTCCCCAGTTTTCGAGACAAAATTAATGGAGTAGATCTTACGCTTCAGGTTGCCCAGATGTTCTCGATCGGACGCAACTGGAGGACATTGGGCGGGTTCGCCGACTTAAGTACCACATCGATATTGAGCCGCTCCATCTGCTCTAACGGTCGCTTCGAGTAGTGGGCCGACGCCAAATCCGGCAAGAACACCGCGTTTTCGCCCTTATGGTATTTCTTGATGAATGACGCAACATGCGGCAGACACTTCGTACTATAAATTTCCTCGTTCACGGCCAGTCCGGAGCTAAAGAAGAGCGGCTTTGACATCCCCTTCTCGATGATTGTCAGCCACAGCAGCAACTTCTTTGGGAACTTGGTGTGTGAAATAAACTTCACTTCGGAGCTCAATTCTTTCGTGGGGGAAGTAAAATACGAAGTGCCCTGTCTCGTCGTCCATCACTACTGCCAAGTCGCGATTCGCCGAGAAAATCGACTTCGCCATCTTGTTCAGTCGCTGCCGCTGCATCATTAACTGCATTTACATGTAACAGTTCCCTTCTTCCGATGTATGGATGACTTGTTGGCAATTGTATGGGCAATTCATAAATTTTTTTCAGGATTTTAGAGAACCATTTTTGAGAAAATTATAAATATTTTTTTTCTGTGATTTTTTGAAAATTATTTGATATTGTTTTTGATAATGAAAATATAAATTATTTCTTACATTTCAATCTATAATCAACATTTTGTAGATCTTGAAGATTTTTCGAAATTTAGAGTTTTTTTTTCGAAAAATCTTAACTCTAAAACTTGAGTACCTACAAAATTTTCGGTAGAGAATGAAATGTAGGAAATGATTTATGTTATCATCAAAAATATCAAACAATTTCAAAAAAATCATTGATAAAAAGTAATTTGAAAATTCAATTTAATTTTTTTCATAAATATATATTATTTATCAATTCTGAAAAAAATATGTATGAACTGTCAATACAATTACCAACAAGTCATCCATACATCGGAAAAAGGGCACTGCTACAGGTAAAGAGTTTTCCCAACAACTACTTTTCCATGATCTTTTCGAAAAATTACTATGAATGCTTAAATCGTAACATTTTAGTGTGTAGATTATCGCGATTGACATATTATGCAAACTTTCTTCTGTTTAGTAACACTTCAAAAATATGTCAAACCCGAGAACATTATTTTTTTCGGTAGTCTCCCAATGTCCTGGAAAAAAGGTAATGAAGATTGTCGAGCTTCGAGCGACATAGCATGCGCTGCCATAACCACTTCGCAAAAAGTGAAGTCAGTCGTTGTGTTTATCTTTGATTGCCCACCGCATCCATGTAAAAATTATATTTTTAGGAAGTAATTTATCAATTAAAAACGTACATATTTGTAGAGCTCCCGCTGAATATGGGGCTAATGTGATAGCGTGGAGTGAATATTTGTGAAATCACGTCGACAAAGACGGATAAAATTGATATTTCCATGTGCCATTTTCACTCCCCCACGTTCATAGAAACAAACGAAGTTTCATTATTTTACCTTTATGAAGTTGATGTTTTAAAAGCTCTCAGTGTCGGTGTGTATGTTGTGAGATAATGATCACCAATTAATCAAAATTTCACCGAAAATGTTACTGCTTTCAAGAACTAAGCTTACGACTGCTCTCTGGACCTTTTTTCCACATGAATAATCGAAATAAGCCACGATATAATTGTCATCTGTTAAAAAACAACCAGCTGAATGATTTCATGAGAATTTTGGCTTAAATTATCATGCGATCGTGAGTACTTTCAACACTGTTTTGTTTCTTCCATATAAATTCCATATTGAATGCAAATAATTACGACACGATATTTTGCTTGCCAATACAGATACACTTCGCCTACTGCTTCACCTCTATATGTATCTCATTGGTAGTCTCCATACAAAAATGCCCTATATTCCAGAAGTCTATGTATTGGTGACTTGTTGGATATTACAAGGACTATTCATATATTTTTTATAGGATTTAAAGAACAAAAATTGGTATGTTATATATATGATACAACCGCAAGGTTGACGTGGGACTACCGTTGTTTTAGTAAGTATTTTTATTGTATTGATTAAATTATCGAAAAAAAACACAAAAACACAGCTCGGTGGGAAGAAAAATACCCTCTACCTGCATGTATATTTGTAAAGCGGATTCCTACAGGTACATTGATTTTGATGTCTGTGTTGGGGAGACCGTAAATCGGACCAATCAAAACGAAGCAGTTAGGGCGTTCGAGTTGTAAGCATTCGGAATCTTTCATTTTTCCTGCATGTTTTGTGTTTAGGTTTCCATTTCACCCCCCATATATTACGGTTAGACGTAGTCCCACGTCAAAAAAAAATACCAAATTAAGGAAAATGAATTTCAATTTTTGAAATAATTTTTTTTCAACGCAACTTAAAAATGTTTTTTATGGAAATTTAAATAATTTCTTATATTTTATCCTTTGACGAAAATTTCAGAGTCAGAATTTTTTGTAAAAAACGAGCAAATTTTAAAATTCCATGAGAATTTATTTTTCATTTGCCCAGGATCCAATGAAAAACAAGCTATTGGAGACAATATTGGCTTAATTGTTTTGAAAAATTAAGATTTTTTCAAAAATGTAGTTTTTGAGATATTCCATTATTAAAATTCATTCTCGATTTGTTTCCGGTAAAAAAAATCTTTTAGTGTTAACTTTTTTCCGAAACGGCAAAACTATAATCTATAACTTTGCCTTTGCCGATCAAATAACTCATTTTGGCGTTATGGTTTATTTTCTGAAATGATAACATTTTTGCATGAAAATCAAAAATGAGTCGTGATCGTATTTAAAAAAATAATACCGTAAAATGGCATCGCACTTAGTGCCGAACAAGCTGGCAAAGTTCCAGCCAAAGTAAAAATATGAAATTAAAATGGTTGCATGTTGATTGGTGTAATGCCCCAGAAGCGTTCGTAATTGGATAATTTTAGTGATGCGACCACTTTTTGGTTTTCAAGTTAGCAGAATATTCACAAAGACAATAAATAAATAATAAACCTGAAACGAAAAATAACAACAACTGGTGAAATGTGACGGTATTAAAATATTCGCAAATCTCGTGGAAGACCGAGGATCTCCAGAGCTTTGAGTTATGGAGTTTCCCGGCAGGATTTGATAGAACATGGAGACGTACTATCGTACATTTTGATTGATTAATTAATTTCTTCTATTATAGGGACTTTAAACTACAAAGTTTATCTGTCTCTAGCCTTGAACAGGCCAGTTAGAAGATCTATCAAAGAAGGGTTCTGGAATTGAACTCTCGATTGTTCACTTAGTAAGAAGACGCGCGACCATTTGGCTATCGCTCTATCTTTCAAGCGATTTCGAAATCTAACTAAGTACAAAAATATCTGTTTGACAACACACCAATGATACATAATGCCGGTATACAAAAAGCTCGGCCCACAGTTATTTGCTTAATCCCAAGCTAGAAAAGTGCTATAGCTCTTTTTTATGTGTGGCAATCCCAAAAATCTACACCTAAGCAAAATCGTCGAAAGTGGGTATCTTCCTCATCCACTCTCCCCCTTCCATACATACTTCATCCAACCCAAGATTAGATTAAACGCCTTTGCTGGGCGGGAGCTGTTAAACAAGCGTGACCTGGCGAGAGGCGGCGGCTGGCAGGTGGAGTCCTCAGCCGGAAAAGAGGATATTTTTATTCACGTGTCGCTCCACGAGAGCGGAACGGCAGCAGCACGAAAAAAAGAAAAAACTGATAAAACGGGTCGTAAAAATGACGGAGGAACCCTGCCATTACGTGCCAAATGTGCGATGAAAACACACCGGACAAGCAACGGCTATTTGTAATGACCTTAACTGATCTCGTATTTCCTGGGAGTCGCCGTGGATAGCTCCGGGTGGGTGTTGGCATACCCACAAAACTTAAGTTGCCGGTTTTTGTGCAGAGAGTGTGTGTGTGTGTGTGTTTTCATGTGCTTCCATTGGGACGTGTTACGCGCCGTCATTCCGCAGTCGAGCCCATTGTTTCTGAGCCGCAGTGGCCATATTTAGTCCTGGGATATGCCGGACCGGACGCGACAGAAGACCCAGGACTCATTTTCACCGCATTCTCTATCGCAGAGCACACGACTGGACATGTGCGGAGGGAGGTTTGTACACGGTAACTGAACCTGAACCCATCGGCATCGGGTTCACCTGTCGATAGCATCCAACAGCACCAACAACAATAACCCACACGTGGCCACATCTCGGCCAGGACAGTTCGAACGAAAACGACTGGCCAGATGCGTGGATGAGAACTCGAGGGAGTGAGTGTGGTCCAATTCAATTATCGTTCGACCGCAGGATAGAAGAGAAAAATGAAACCAGGTCCAAATTCATGAATATGGTGCTCTTCTGTACACGGGATGGCGATGCTTTCGAACTGGCGTTGATGAGAGAAGCGTTGTTTGGCTGAGTTGGTGGGAATTTTGGAAAGTTGATCAATTTATTCATTTACGCGGTGGTGGAACTATAGCGAATTGCGCCAGAAAAGGCACCTGTTTTCGAGGTATGATGCTGGAATAGTTTATACCTTTTCTTTTTTTTTTCATGCTCTGCCGATTGATATATTGAATGCGGTTGCGAATAAGTTAAAATTTGACAACCTGATGAATCACTTCTGTCATGAGGACTCTGTGTTAGGGATAATTTTTCATCTAACCTTAATCGTAGTAATTTACCCATCATCACTGACACGTTTCACTTCATAAATTCGAGCACCGGAAGCCATCCTGCTACCTTCCCACCATAAAAGGCAGCATCTAAACAAACAGACAATAGTAACCGAACCACAGGACTCTAACTTCAGCTTCTGCAGTTTAGTTCAGCTGTTTTCCCAAAGGTTATTATTTATATCGTTGCCTCGTGTCCCGCGCGAAACGTTCTTGCATCCCGAGTTTCGACTCAAAATTATGTCAACCACATCGGCAAGAGCTCGGGCTCAGGCCATCCGCCAGAGCTAGGAGACACCACAGCCTGTTGGTTTGTGTCGCACTCGAAGCACACGAAAAATGTAGCCAGGATACTGGAATGAGTGACGGCTCCCCTAACCACACGGAATACCCATTCTCTAAACTCGCTGAGTAGGGAACCATTATGGCGGTGACCATGGGTAGAGAAATGTGACTGGAATGGTAGCAAATTGCCACAGGATGACAGCCAACAAAGTAAAACAAAAAAAATATAAGCGACGGACTGAAGATGCGACGGCATTTACTAGAAGCCCGAAATTATTTTGTCATCCTGGAAAAGCAATAAGGATGAGTGCTGGAGGAACAACACTTGTTACCGGCGGGAGAGGAGGCTCATCCAGAGCACCATTATTTTGAGCGGAGCATTTGTTGTTTTTGTGGTCCTTGTAATTACTTAGAAAATTAAACGGAGTTTGCGAATTATGCCATTAGAAAATTAATAAAATCGCTCCGCAGAAGGGATGGTGGTGAAAGTTTGTCGCTTACATTTTTGAAGTATCTTAAATCGCACTTCTCGGGTTCTGCAGATTATGTTTCTATCTCCGAAGGATATAACCCGCAAACCATTGGGAACATGCCACGCTTAGGCCATTTACACACTAGGCAACCTAAGTTGAAAAGCAACTTAACGAATATGTCAAAAGAGTTGAGAGCATGTGTAATCAAATGGGAGCATACACACTAGGCAACCGGCAACTTAAGTTGAACCAACATTTTCGATTCAACCTAAAGTGTCGAAAAGTGTCTCCTTTTTCACCGCTTGTTTACATCGACGAATATATATTTTTCCACTATGTTTCGTAGGAGAGTGTATGCATACTGACAGATTTCCTACGAGGTGTTTAATGAAGGACGAAAGGTGGGAATGTTTATGTTTATCTATGAATCATCGTACGATTCAATTGAATGCATAAAAGTTTTCAACAAAACTGGAGTTAAGCACATCTTTAAATTTAAACAAATATTGATAAGAGATTTCCAGCAATTCTTGAAGTTTTTTACGTGATTTGGTTACTATATAATTTGTTTTAAACGAAGGTTTATTGTAATGATTTTATTTTGAGGTTTATATTCACAAACATACAAGTATTTTTGTTTTTATCCCATTTATTTATTTATCAGCCTCATTAGCATTTTATCTGTAACAGAGCCGGGTTTTTATCGTGTACATGTACATATGTTTATGTTTCTATAAATTGTAAATTACACAGTAGAAGTAGTAGCCATTTAGGCGTTAGATTTTCTGTTCCATTACATTATGGTAAATTACACTGTAGTAGCCATTTAGGCGTAAGGGTATTCTATCTGTTCTTCCATTGTTCAGCAGACCGGACAGCGGAGACAGTTGATATTGATCATTGTTGGGTTATTTATAGAACAGCAGCCCGATGTTTCTTGCAGAGCAGAGCAGTTGTATGGATGAATCGATCTTTGTTCCACCGTGGATCGATCTCCATAGCTGATGATGGTTGCGTGGACGTAGTTATTCTATAACAACACAAAGATGGTCAATTGAGGGTCCTGAGTTTGAACTCACGATCGATCGCTTAGTAAGCGAACGCGTAACCAAGTGGCTACGAAGACCCCCCAAACATACAAGTATGACTAATATAAATTGCATGTATATGATGCGCCTAGCCAGCCCATACATGCACACATGGAGGCGATGTACATACAACCCAGCAAATATTAAATCGTATAATTATAATTTATATAACATCATATACTCCATATACATGTATATGGCCTCTAATTTTGTATGCATATGCCAGTCATACACATCATACATTACTTAAATGTGTCTTGGATGTATGTATGTCGCCTCCAATTTCAGATTTTTTTTTACGATTTAATGTGCGAGATAGCTGCGGCTCGATAATCCAAACAACCGGAGTTCAAATCCCATCGGAGCAATGTTATAACCATCGCTACCACTCATATCAAAGATTTATATTCCTAAAAGTCAGTTCATTAATTCCTATTTGTACAAACATAAATGTTTACAAAGGTTCTATATACAGTAAGTTAAATTTAATTCGGCAATTTAGTTGATTGGACAGACCTGTAATGCGACACGTTTAATTGGACGATTTTACCTCTAATTGAACATTTTGTAAACAAAATTATGACCCCACATTGAAAGTCGCCACCAGACGTCGACACTGTATCACTTTCATCGCCAATGTCCAATAACAGGTCAAAATCAACCCCAATGCGACATTAAATGGTGCCTCGGCATGTCGCATTAAATGTAAATTACTGTACATAAAAAAATGGTGATTCCCGGGGCTGAACATTTTCCGCCATTTTTTTATGCCAGTGATGAATCGTATATTCGTATGACAACAAACTTATTAGATGGGGATTCGCTATCCAACTCTTGACGAGTAAAGTTCAGTGTCGTTATTGTGCATTGCCACTTTTACTATTGTGCGATTGGTGTAGTGTACGAGTGAAGGTCATTGCTGTCCGCTTTCGAATTGACCTTTTGTGAAGTGGAACAAAGGAAGCAGCGCTCTTGCAGCTTGCAGCCCTTGGCGGCTGTTGAACATCGGCATAACGGGATCGCCATCGTGTGGCTGTCGTTAACGGGAATTATCATCACGTGACCGTGTGAGCTATTCTTGCGCTATTGTGTTGATCCATAGCGCGTAGCCTCTGTCTCTCCCTGGTTAGGGCAGTAGAGCGCAGTATCGGAACAACTTTTATATTAAGGTACACATATTTAATATTAATATTATTGTTCAACTCATATGTTCATTGCTTAATATTATCATCATAATTTTTTGTTTGTTTGTTTTGTTATTTTTTATTTTGAGATTATTGTTAAAATCAATAATAGATTAGAAATAAGACAAAAATTTTTGTAAAATGGAGAATAGTGGAGGATCTCCAGAGATGGAGATCTCCGATAATGAACCCCATTCAAGATCTGGGAAAAAACATAAACGAGTCCCTCAAAAAGAAGATAATTCTTCTGGGGACGAATCTGCTCATCCTTCCAAGCCCCCCTCTAAGAAAATAGCAAGCCTCCCTTCTGAACCCACTGTTACTTCCACTCCCCCTCTCCCATCATCGATTTCGCTTCCCCCTTCTGATGTTTCCGATCCAACCCAATCCTCGTCCTCGTCCTCGTCCTCGTCTTCTCCCTCTGTTGTTTCCGCTCCACGTGTCAAAGTTTATCCAGAAGATGCACCTGGAACTGGCCCGTGGGTTGTTTTCCTCCGGCCAAAACCAAAAGGAAAAAGCCTTAACGTGATTCAGATCATGAAAGATCTGGCCAGATACTCTTCTGTATCTGAAATTCGCAGGGTTAGACCGAACAAATTGCGGGTTGTCGTGAATGAACGGAAACACGCAAACGAGATTGTTGCTGACCAACACTTCACTCTCGAATATAGAACATTTATACCCTCCCATAACGTAGAAATTGAGGGGGTGATAACTGAAACGGGTCTGACGAGCGAACAAATAAAAAAAGAAGGAAAAGGCAAGTTCAAGAAGCTTCCCTCAATGGAAGTAAAGATCTTGGACTGTCGCCAACTCGGGAAACTCTCCCATGATGGGGACCAAACTAAATTTACGCCGTCAGACTCGTTTCGAGTCACCTTTGCTGGTGCCGCCCTCCCTGACTACGTTATGGTGGACAAATTGAGACTACCTGTGCGACTCTTCGTGCCAAAGCCCATGACTTGCAACAAATGCAAGTCAGTTGGTCACACTTCAGATTATTGTGCCAACAAGGAGCGCTGTGCCACTTGCGGAGAGCAACATGAGGGGAAATCCTGCAGTGCGACTGAGCATAAGTGTCCATATTGCGGAGGATCCCCACACGCGCTCTCAGCTTGTGAAACTTACAAGAGTCGCTGGGAGAAACAGAAGCGCTCTTTAAAGGAACGCTCGAAGCGCACTTTTGCGGAAATTTTAAAGGGCGCTTCTCCACTGGCCCAACAACAACAACAACCAATCTCAACACACAATATCTTTTCCACGTTGCCAGTTGATGAAATGGAAGCGGACACAGCTAGCAGGGGCACACCGTTTATTTTCAAAGGGAATCCCCGGCGCAAAAATGTGACCACTCCCAAAGTTCAAGAACAAGTCCCCCCGGTGATACCCCCCGTTAGCTTGTCTAAAAAATCGAGTGCAGCGGACAAGCAAAATCAGGTTCCTCCTGGCTTCCGTGGGAATAGTTCACCTTCGAACGACCCAGCACTCGAGGGGACATCAAAAACCCCAACTGTCCCTGTTTTTCCGTCCAGCTCAACTTCCCAATCGGGATTTATAAAGTTGTCTGACCTTTTGGATCAAATCTTCAAGTGTTTTAATGTTTCCGACTCCATCAGAACCCTTGTCATCTCAATGATTCCAGTATTAAAGACAATTTTACAGCAATTGATGCAAACATGGCCCCTCCTTGCAATGATTATCTCTCTTGATGTCTAATTTAGATAGAGAGGTCGGAGATATCACTGTTTTTCAGTGGAATTGTCGTAGTCTTATCCCTAAATTGGATACACTCAAATTTTTAATTCATAACTTCAATTGTGATGTTTTTGCTCTGTCCGAAACTTGGCTTTCTTCGCGAGATGATATCTCTTTCCACGATTTTAATATTATACGCTTGGACCGCGATGACAGATACGGAGGGGTACTATTGGGGATCAATAAGTGCCACTCATTTTTTCGAATTGACCTTCCACCTATTGGAAGGATCGAAGCTGTTGCTTGTCATGCAAACATCAGAGGCAAAGACCTCTGTATAGTCAGCTTGTATTGGCCTCCGAGAGCTGCGGCTAGCCGCAAACAACTTGATGACATGTGCTCACTCCTTCCTGAGCCACGATTGATCTTGGGAGACTTCAACTCTCACGGAACTGCCTGGGGGGAACAGTACGACGACAATCGTTCACTGTTGATATATGATCTTTGTAACAGCTTCAATATGACACTTTTGAACACTGGGGAAACAACACGTGTACCTAAACCTCCTGCTAACCCAAGTGCTCTTGACCTCTCGCTTTGCTCGAATTTACTATCGTTAGATTGCAAGTGGAATGTAATCCAGGACCCCAACGGTAGTGATCACTTGCCAATCAAAATTTCCATCACCATTGGGTCGAATTCTTCTGAATCTATAAACATGGCATATGACCTCACAAGACACATTGACTGGAAAAAATATGCGGACGCGATTGCTCTAGCCATCAATTCCAGAGATGGTTTACCTCCATTGGAGGAGTATAACTTCCTTTCTCGTTTGATCTATGACAGCGCGGTTCGCGCTCAAACGAAACTCATCCCAGGTTCCACTATTCGTCGAAGGCCTCCCAATCTATGGTGGGATAGCATATGTTCCAAGCTTTATGTAGAAAAATCAAATGCATTTAAAGCTTTTCGGAAACGTGGAACCCCTGAAAATTTTCAGACGTATTTGGACCTTGAAAATCAATTTAAAAACTTGATCAAAGGGAAAAAACGTGCTTATTGGCGAAATTTCGTGGGAGGTTTGTCACGAGAAACGTCAATGAAAAAATTATGGAAAGTGGCTCGAAACATGAGAAATCGCTCTTCAACGAATGAAAGCGAAGAATATTCACATCGATGGATTTTGAATTTTGCACGGAAGGTTTGTCCCGATTCCGCTCCAGTGCAAAGAATTATTCGAGATATACCACAAGATAGGTGCGATCTTGATTCCGAGTTTTCGATGGTAGAATTCTCTCTTGCTCTCCTTTCATGTAACAATTCTGCTCCGGGATCGGATAGAATTAAGTTCAACTTGTTGAAACACCTCCCTGATGTGGCGAAACATCGCTTGTTGAACTTATTCAATCGGTTTCTGGAGCATAATATTGTTCCAGATGATTGGAGACAAGTACGAGTTATAGCTATTCAAAAACCCGGAAAACCCGCGTCCGACTTCAATTCGTACCGCCCAATAGCAATGCTGTCTTGTATACGGAAATTGTTGGAGGAAATGATCTTGTTTCGCCTTGATCGATGGGTTGAAACGAATGGCCTACTCTCAGATACACAATATGGGTTCCGCAGGGGCAAGGGGACGAATGATTGTCTTGCGTTGCTTTCTTCAGAAATTCAAATGGCTTACGCCGAAAAAAAACAAATGGCTTCAGTATTCTTGGACATAAAGGGGGCCTTTGATTCTGTTTCAATAGAGGTTTTGTCGGACAAATTACACTCTCGGGGTCTGCCGCCTCTATTGAATAATATGTTATATAACTTGCTTTGTGAGAAACATTTGAACTTTTCTCACGGAGATTCGGCAGTAAGTCGGGTCTCTTACATGGGCCTCCCCCAGGGCTCATGTTTAAGCCCCCTTTTGTACAACTTCTATGTAAGCGACATCGACAATTGCCTTACACAAAATTGCAGCCTAAGACAACTTGCAGATGATGGAGTGGTGTCTGTCGTAGGATCAAACGAATCCGACCTGCAAGGACCCTTACAAGATACTTTGAACAATTTTTCAACCTGGGCCATTGGGCTAGGGATTGAATTCTCCACGGAGAAAACAGAGATGGTGGTTTTTTCTAGGAAGCATAGACCAGCAAAACCAAAGCTTCAACTTTTGGGTAAACCGATCACTCATGCTATGTCATTCAAGTATCTTGGGGTCTGGTTCGACTCCAAATGTACTTGGGGGGCCCATATTAGGTATCTGAGTAAAAAATGTCAACAAAGAATAAACTTTCTCCGTACAATTACCGGCACCTGGTGGGGAGCCCATCCCGAAGATCTTATAATGTTGTATCGAACAACTATCCTCTCAGTGATGGAGTATGGCAGTTTCTGTTTTCAATCAGCTGCCAAAACACACCTCATTAAACTCGAGCGAATTCAGTATCTTTGTCTCCGTATTGCGTTGGGATGTATGCCCTCAACGCATACCATGAGTCTCGAGGTTTTGGCAGGCGTACTCCCACTAAAAGATCGCTTCAATTTATTATCTCTTCGGTTCCTCATCCGGTGTAAGGTTATGAATCCATTGGTGATCGGAAATTTTGAGCAATTGATCGAGCTAAATTTTCATTCTGGATTCATGAGCTCATATCATGAATTCACCTCTATGCAGGTTGTTCCTTCTTCGTATATTCCCAACCGTGTTTGTTTTCCTGACTACATCAATTCCTCTGTACATTTCGATCTGTTCATGAAGGAGAAAATCCATGAAAATCCAGATTATCTTAGATTGGGGTTCGTTCCTACAATCTTCAATGCAAAGTATGGGCGTATCAATTGTGATAATATATACTTTACTGATGGGTCCTCTATGAATGAGTCCACAGGATTTGGAGTGTTCAACGTATTTTTTAGCACCTCCCACAGTTTTCAGAATCCTTGCTCAGTGTATATTGCTGAATTGGCAGCAATACATTGGGCGCTGGACAGCGTCGCCTCACGACCTGTTGAACACTATTACATTGTAACGGATAGTCTTAGCTCTGTCGAAGCTATCCGTTCAGTGAGGCCGGAAAAGCACTCGCCGTACTTCCTTGAGAGAATACGAGAAATTTTGAATGCTTTATCCAGACGCTGTTATGTCATTACCTTTGTCTGGGTCCCTTCACATTGCTCAATTCCGGGTAATGAGAGGGCTGACTCATTGGCAAAGGTAGGTGCAATTGAAGGCGATATATATCAGCGTCAAATCGCCTTCAATGAATTTTATTCTTTAGTTCGCAAAAATACCATCGCTAACTGGCAACGCAAGTGGAATGAAGATGAATTGGGCCGGTGGTTTCACTCGATTTTCCCAAAGGTTAGCCTCAAACCGTGGTTCAAAAGTCTGGACTTGAGTCGGGACTTTATTCGCACCTTCTCCCGACTCATGTCCAATCACTGTTCGTTAGATGCACTACTCTTCCGTTTCAATCTTGCCAGCAGCAATCTCTGCGTTTGTGGCCAAGGTTATCACGACATCGAGCACGTTGTTTGGTCGTGCGAGGTGTATCTGGTCGCCAGATCGAATTTAGAAAACTCCCTTCGGGCCCGAGGAAGACAGCCCAATGTGCCGGTGAGAGATGTGTTGGCTCGGTTAGACCTTGATTACATGTCTCATATATATGTTTTCCTTAAAGCTATAGATCTTCGTGTGTGATTGTCCCTACATCCTTATACCCTCCTTTCCTTCCTTTGCGGGTAATTCATCCCCTTGCTATAAATAGTAGAATAAGTTGAAATGTAAATAAACTATAGATATACGAACAGATTTAAGAATTGAGTGCTCATCAACATTGTTACAATTTCCTTATATCCCATCCTTCTCCTAAAAATATGTCACCCTTCTAAACTCGAGTACACCGCGAGTAATCGGTTTTCCACCTTACTAACCATAGATGTAAGAAAATTGTTTATATATATATATATATATAGTTTTAAAAATATATTTAAGAATTCGGCTCCTTTAAACTTAAGTAACTGAGCCTGTAAAAATAAACGAATTAATAAAAAAAAAAAACTTATTAGATTATTAGATATTGCCTAATAACCTTGCATGTACAGTAAGTTACCTCTAATTCGACATCTAGTTAATTGAAAAGACCTGTAATGGGACACGAATAATTGAACATTTTCTTCTCTAATTGGATATTTATGTAAACATCGAACTTGGGACCCAAATTATGGCCCCAGATCGAAAGTTGCCACTAAACGTCAACACTGTACCATTGTCATCGTGACTGTCCAATTACAGGTCACAATCACCTCTAATGCGACACTGAGTAGTGCCTCGGTATGTCGAATTAGAGGTAACTTACTGTATATATTATTTAGGCGCATCATGTACCACCCAAAATATCGGATATTCGATAGTTATTGTTATTATTATTTGCTGGGTTGGCATAGCTTGCTTCTTGGCAGCTTGGTGTGTCATGTTCATAATCTTATTTTTACAGTTTAGAGTTAAGTGCAACTGACGAAGTTGAACAAATTATTTCTTGTGACTATGCATATCAAAACGCAAAGGACCGGCAAACAGATAATCTTTCGTTCTTAAAAGTTAAAAATAAAAAAAGCAACTTTAACTTTCACTTTTCTTGAAACCGGAAATATTCGGACTTATAAATAGTTTTAAACGTAATATTCATAACATATATGTATTTACAAAAATCTATAATAATTATTATAATAATCACGAACATTTCCCGCAATTCGTTTTTTTGGTTGTCTGTAGTAAATCGTATATACGCATGATAATAGTCTTACTAGATGCATGTATAAGTCGTATATTCATCCAAACCAATTCACAAGCAGATATCAGGTGTGTATATCACCTCCACTTTTGCATGTATATATCAGTTAGGCGCACCATATACCATCCAAATATGGGATATATAATGCTGTATATACGCAGGTTATACGATTTAATGCTTGTTGGGCAGTAATGTCGTGAATATTGTTGCAAGTGGAAAATAAATGTGTGTTCGTTGCTTATGATGCGAACATAAATAACAATATAAAACAGTAATTTACATTTGAGGGGCAAGGGGTGTAATTGACTTGATCGATTTCTCTTCATCAACTTTTTCTTCTCAACTGCAAAAACGTTCCAATTTAAGTTTGCTATAGAATCCGATAGATGCGGTTCTGACCTATCTTCCACATTGTCAAATACAGCTGGGAATGTATTTGCAGCTAAGTTATGACCAAAAGAGAGAGTCGATGTAGAGAAATCGATCAAATCACTTACACCCCTTTCATTCTAAGCCCCTCATTTGATACGACATGCCGAGGCACTATTCAGTGTCGATTTTGATCTGTAATTGGAAATGGCGATGTGAGTGGTACAGTGTCGACGTCTAGTGGCACCTTTAATGTGAGGCCATAATTTGGGCCCCGAACTCGATGTTTACAAAAATGTCTAATAAGAGATAAAAATGTGCAATTAAACGTGTCACACTACAGGTCTGTCCAATTATCTAAATGTCCCATTAAATGTAACTTACTGTATATATAAACAATATTTATTCCCAGCTGTTTTGAGGCATCTCGCACTAATTGACAATATCATTCAGTTGTCAGTGCCAGTCGGTGCATTTTTTATAGTGTAAAAAAAGTTCACTGTTTACATAAAAGCAATCTCGAATCGGTCCTTATTTTTTGCTTGAAGTTACTATCCCCTGCTAGCATGTCGAGTAGCGCGCGATTTCTGTCGGCAACCTTTTCGTTCAATTGCGGTTGACATTTCGATTTCTGCGTTCGTTGAGTTTCAATCATGGATGCCAGGTGATTTTTTCAGATGTTTTCACATGGTACGAAAAAATGTACCCAAATGTCTTCACAATCATATTGAAGGAAACTAAAATGCATTACTTAACTTTGAACAATACTTGATAGGTTATCAAGGTTTATAATAATTATTGTACAGGCAAACCTTTTTTTGTGCGGGGGATAGGGACCGCACAAAAAAGTCGCATAGAAAAAAATCGTGCGAAACTTCACCAGCAGCTTTAAAAAATCGTGTTCGGTACACATTTAAAAAAAAACTTTTTTTGTGCGGTAGATAGGGACCCCCAATTTTCCCCAAGAAAATAACTAAAATCCACGCCATTCACCGTTCAATTTCTTTTTGTTTCCCTGCTTTGCGATGGGATACTTTGCCTTTTCGGTTGCGCAGCTGTTTTGTGCTTTTAGTTGCATGTCGTGTTGCGTGTTGCTGTTATAAATCATGTCATGCAAAAACTTAGAAAAACTGATGAGAGGAGGGGAATGATTTCAGAAGTGGATAATTGAGACACAAAAATACTTTTTTCGTACTGAAATGCATATAAACCATCGAATAAAACTAAACGGACGATAACTTCGTCAAATATGCTTCTTTTCATACACCACAAAAAAAAATCGCACAAAAAAAAATTCGCAAAAAACCGCACATAAAAAGGTTTTACTGTATAAGTTTAAAGTTTATTTCAATAAATATGAAAAAGATGGCGCCTGATATATTTTTTACAACCCCATCAATATGGGTATCAAATGAAAGGGCTTGACTAGTAGAACACAGTTATTTATGAAAAATGCAAATCCAAGATGGCGTCCGCTACAAAATGGCGGATTACATATTTTCTCAGAGCCCCATCAATATGGGTATCAATTGAAAAGGGTTAACTAGTGGAACACAGTTATTTATGAAAAAATCAAATCCAAAATGGCCGCCACCACAAGATGGCGACATTTTTTTTACAAAGCCCCATCCGTATGGGTATCAAATGGTCGGTGATACATCAGAGGGGACCAAGTCGCAAAATTGAAAATTTCGAGTTATTGATTACATTTGGTTAAGCATTAATTAAGCTACATACCACATTTATCAGATTTCGAAAATCATGTATACAGCAGGAATAATTGAACGAAATTGTTATGATTGTTCAACGAAAACCCCTCATAGTATGCAATCAGAGCGAACCATGTACCATTTACCATGGCGAAATGGCTCTAAAGGGTATGTCACATCAAAGTGCATCACGGAAAAAACGCTGTAGAACTTTAATTTTTAGGAATTATATCTTCAGCTTTCGCTTATAATCAGATAAGAGTGTATAGATCACGTTGGCCATGCTTCACTGTAAATTTTTCGTAAATTTGGAAAAATGTCGTCGAACGAAAAAGAGCGTCGTGAATTAATCTTGTGCACTCATTTCGAGAATCCGGAGTTGTCACATCGGGACATCGGTAAGATGCTGGGAATCGTCCAATCCACGGTCAGCAGAGTACTAAAACGATACTTCGAGAACCTAACCATCGACCGGAAGGTGAAGAACGGCAAAAATGGATACTCCGTCAGTGAAAAAGATCACAAGCGCGTAGTTAAGCAGTTTAGACGTGATCCGAGAAGTTCGGTCCGGGATGTCGCCAATAAGCTGAATTTGTCAAGTTCATTCGTCCAGCGGACCAAGCAGCGGGAGGGCCTGCGTACATACAAGGTTCAGAAGGCTCCTAACCGCGACGAAAGGCAAAACATGGTGGGGAAGACGCGAGCCCTGAAGACGCGAGGGAAGAAGCTGTACACCGAAATGCTGACGAAGCCGCATTGCCTGGTAATGGACGACGAAACCTACGTCAAAGCGGACTTTCGTCAGCTGCCGGGCCTGTTGTTCTTCTCCGCAGAGGACAAATTCAGCGTTCCGGAGGAGATTCGCAAGCAGAAACTATCCAAGTTTGCCAAAAAGTACATGGTGTGGCAAGCGATCTGCTCTTGCGGAAAGCGGAGCGCCCCCTTCGTGATGACCGGCTCGGTAAACGAGCAGGTTTACCTTAAGGAGTGCCTACAGAAGCGCTTACTACCACTATTGAAGCAGCACGAGGGCCCGACCATCTTCTGGCCGGATCTCGCTTCGTGCCACTATTAAAAGGACGTGTTGGAGTGGTACGAAGCCAACGGGGTCACCTTCGTGCCAAAGGAAATGAACCCGTCCAACGCGCCGGAGCTTCGCCCAATAGAGAAATATTGGGCGATTATGAAGCAGGCCCTCCGGAAGAACCCAAAAGTTGTCAAATCGTAGGCGGACTTCAAGAGAAAATGGATTTCTGTTCAAAAAAACTACAACCTGACGTTGTACAGAACCTTATGGACGGGGTAAAGAGAAAGGTGCGAGCATACGGGCTTGGGCTCGAAGTATTAATAAAAAGAAAATGCCAAAAGTTGTTCAATAGTTTTTATTTTACTGTCTAAAATTTTCAAAAGGATCGGTCTACTGGGCGAATTTCTACAGCGTTTTTTCCGTGATGCAATTTGATGTGACACACCCTTTATATCATGACCAGACAGAGTGGACCATGTATCAATCAATTGCATATTGAATTCAAGCCATTTTCAAGCGCCGAATCCGAATCAACAAAACTTTTTCTTGAAGCCTATAGGTACCTTGTTGAAATGTGCTTGAACCCGTTAGTGTAAAATGTGCACATTCTGAATAAATAAAAAAATTAGCTTGGTCCACTCTGACTGAACAAATCAGTGAAAAATGCTGGTCTTCAGTGTGAATGATCGCAAAATTTATTATTTTATAGTGCGATTTAAACTCAGGGCCCCTCAACTGACCATCTTTGTGTGTTATTCTAGCTACTACGTCCACGCAACAATCATCATGTGTCGGTAATCCCAGTCCCTTACCGCTCACATTACGATCTGCTGCATCGGTAATTGGTGCTAATTCTAACACAGCAATGGAAGCCTCATATCAGCAGTCCCGTTGTGAACAGTCCAACTGTGAACATTCGAACAATAGGAATATTCTAACGCCGAAAAAGGCGGCATGTGTTGTGTATCGATAGAATTGGAATATTCTTAGGCCTAAACATCTACTGTGTTATAATAAAAAAAAAACAAATGTTTATCGATGGATAGGAATCTTAAGCCTAAATAATATACAACAATAGTTATCTTACCATAAAAATGTATACGAATAAATTCGGCTCTGTGACAGCTGAATTGCTAAATGAGCCTAATAAACGGATGGGATAAAAAAAAATAGTGCGATTTAGACTGTAGTGATGACAATGAATTCGAATTTGGCGATTCTATAGACGAATACTGTCTAAGATGATTGATTGTAGGGTTGTCCCACATTAATTTGAATTTCAACCCGTTCCTGATAACTGATTGATCTAAAATTTGGAACATACCTTTAATTCTACTGTCATTATAAAACTGTGTATTCCATGATCTTGAAAAATTCAATTTGGCCGCTAAAAATGGCTGAATGGATTTACTTGGAGAATACACTACATTATGAATAACATAAATTCGAAAAGGTGGCCGCCACAAAATGGTCAACTATGTATCTTTTGCAATCTCCTCAATATTGGTATCAAATGAAATGATTTGACTAATAGAATACTGTACATCATCAAAATATTCCGATGAAAGCTGGGTAAGAAACAAAAATTCAAAAAAAAAGTTGAATGGTTTTATTGTAGAGAACTATACTAATGATACAGATAATTTACTTAAAACCAGAAAATAAAATGAGTTAAAAAGCTTTTTAGGTTAAACGGTTTAATGTACTGAAAGCTAGAAAATAATTAGGCAAGTAGCAGCTAGTAGTTATCACATCCGTTAATTCACTAATCATATCCACATGATCGAATGCAATCAAAACCATCTTTTGCCACTTATACCACGAAGTTCAGAACAGTCAACTCCTACCGCTTAAAGTTTGTCTAGCGGCATGAGTCAAACAGTCAATCAAACTTAGTGTAACTTTTCTTGCTATCGATCGAAATCAGCTTCGAAATCGAAACCAACAAACTGCTTTATGATAACCAACTTTATTGCGGCTTTCGGTATGTAGCAGCGAGTACATCTCTCGGCGTAAATCAAGTTGCGAAACGAAACTTTTGCTCGAAAGATTCTTCTCTGATTTCCGCTAATAACTGCGATGCGAAAATTGAGACAGATTGGTTGGAACTTGACCCCGCTGTTGAGTTTTGGTTTGAGTCATTCGTGTGAAGCCTCCGGTGAAGTATTTCTAGAAGGAAAGAGCTACCACAAGGATAACGGTTGTAGTGAAAAGCTATATAACACCCAATTGATGCCGGTCTATCCGTCTCTCGCGGTCCGTTCGAGCTTCTGTATGTTTTGCGCCACGGGTCGCATTTGGGATTCAATTTAATTAACGTTGTTTCAGCGGATTGTTGTTTGAGCCTCGCTTGAAGCTACACGGGGAGGGATAACGGCGATTGGCTATTAGGAAAATGAATACGTTTACGAGGTTGTTTCGATGCCGGATTGACCGGAAAATAACTACCATTAGGAAACCTTTGCATTCATCACCATACAACGTTAACGGAAAAGTTGATAGTAGTGGAAATGTACTATAAGATGCATTATTTCTGTACCCATGGTATACTTTTTTGTACGAATGAATATTATGCGCAATTTCAGAAACTCAACTCAATGTATCGCTGATGCCTTCCTTCAACCAACTTCTAAATTCCACCCACTGCACATTTCCCGAATTTCTTGTGCATCCTCGAAAAAGCGCACTAACTCGTGCGGAAAATATCATGCTTTGAAGAGACAGTCAGCCTTCCTTCTAGCTTCTTCGTATACCCTCGATCTATCCTGTCAGGCCATTAACACAAGCTCAACCAAACCGCTCATATCTAGGTTGAATTGGGGGCAAGAGATAAGCAGCGAAAGCTCTTACAAGGCGGCGGCTTCAGATGCATTGCAAAAAGTTGAAACTGAGCGAGTTGCACAGTCACTCCTGTGCTCCGATGAGCGGCACAATGGTGATGATGGATCCGATAAACATGCAAACACAACAACCGGGTGTCAGCGAGACAACCATTTCCCATTAGGGACTGTAAATACTTCTGGCAAGCGCGCTACTCGCGCGAGGAATTTTGGTTTCGTCTTATCATGCACTTGGTTCGCGATGGTTTCCGTGATCTTTGCACTCTCTGGAATGATTCATTAGGTGAAATTCCTATTGATTCATTTCCTTTTTCAAACATTCTGCAAACTTACATTCCCTGACACACACACACACACACACACACACACACGTTCAGAAACCAATAGACACAATAGAGAAGCAACAGCAGAAACCGCGAATGAATTTCCTTACCATTTCCGCTTGAGTTCAGCCTGCGGCTGGTGGTTGTTCTGTTAGCAAGTCATATCATTTTCTTGATCGGGAATTTAACCCACTTCCGGGATGCGGGTGGGAATTTGCAAGTTAATGAGCGCACTGACAGAACCATCTAGGAACTACGTAGCCACCATTATGCAGCACATTTTCCAATAGGTTTTATACTTGCTGCCAATAGTCGCGTTTTGGATTTTTAAATCAACGCAATTGTTGAAGCTAAACGCATCCTTGAAAGCTTATTCAATGCTCATGAAGGCAGAATAATGATATGAAACTAAAATGATTATGGAAAATTGTGGTCCCATAAAAAGACAACCCCTTAAAATAATAATTATAATTTCAAAAAGGAAGTAATCGGAAAAAGCAATCTCGCCTCATTGTTCCGATATTTTCCACTCGCTGCGGTAATCCAGTCAGCGAAAAACACGATAATTCGTTGGTGACTTTTCGCCCTCCTTTCCGTATCCAAACTCCAGAAGGAAAACAGTTGTTCTTTTCGTCCTAATCTCGTCGAATCGACAACCGACGACAGGTACACAAGGTTTTCCTACAGTTGGGGCAGTGGTTAATGAGTATGACTTTTCCTTTTTCCGCTGTTTTGCCTGCTCGGCAGAATTAATGACCACGGGATTATGGGTGGTTAATTAATTTGTCTGGTTTTGGGAGGTTTTCTTGCGTTTATGGACGTTTCATGAATGGGTGGGATGTCGTCAAGAGCACTTCATTTTACGACAAGGCTGCCATCAATTCATTTTCACTATTTTTGCTCTCCTAGAACACACCGTTCGATTTTATGAAAGCAATGGCCGCTGACGTCAAGTATGGTTGTGAATGAGTGGTTCCAAAAAGCGTTGATAAGAGTGTCCCCCATTTTTTCTATTGTTCAACAAAATCGACACAAAAAAGATGATTCGGATGACAACTGACGGACATCAAAAACACAGGCACAATCACGTTGTGTCTCGAGCAATTGTTCAACTCGAGTACCTAAGCACAACAATCCTCCTCCACAACACTCCTTGAAAAATATTGACCAATCCTCGTTTACGTGCTTACGGAAAATAATTAAAATCATCCACATTCGGATGACCCTCGACTACTAGCATCCTATGTCTATGTCGAGCATCCACACTTCACATATGGTCGAGATGAGTAATTGATTTGTGTTGCATTTGTCCTACTTTGTACATGATGTGTGCTGCTGAAAATAACATAACCTAACGAAAGTTTCCAATTTTCGACCGAACCGAACGAACGCCATCAGGTTTCAGACCAATTTCGAAAGGGTGACATCCCATTTCATCCCAACCCAAAATTTATCCCCACATAATGGACAAACAGGTGTGGGTTTCGAGAGCTTCTATTGGACCTGATGCTTGGCATCCAACTGTGCGATGGTTGTGTTTTTGATTAAGAGATGTGGTCCCGCGATAACACACTATATGTGATTCTGCCGGATTCGTTAACAGAGGATGCAGAGGGCACATAAATCGAACGGTAATTACCCGTTTTGTAAGAGAGCGGGATCGAACCGAGCTGGTAAAACCAATGCGGATATTACGCTCACATCGGTAGGGAAAGAGTTTTCCCATGCACTTATCACGTAAAACAGTTTCAATTTTCGTTTGTTGTATCATAACGTTGTATTCCAATAATTGTTTTACCATTCAATAGTTGTCATGCCAAGGTTGCACTCCTGTTCCGCTACAACCTTTTGTCGATTTTTTTTTTAGTTTTTGAGTTATTATTTTTCAGTGTTAACATGTTTTTAGTCTTCGTTAACTATCTCTATGCGACTGGACATGATGAATCCTATTTTATTTTATCCTAGTTGACCCGGCAAACTTCGTCCCGCCCAAAATTTGTTTTTTGTTATCAATACCTTCTAACATTCACGTTTTCTTACTAGCGCAAGTTCATTCATGAGTGCAATCGCAGAACTGTTCATTGATTGATCTTCCAATCGACCCCATTGAATTTACCTTTTACTGTAAAATTCCTAGTATTTCTACCAAAACTCATCATTATAACATAAGATTATTCTCAGACAAAATTCTCGTTCAAGATGTTTCAACCACTTGCAAATAGCATCTTTCTCCGCTAAATGGAATAAATGTTTGATACAGAAAATATGATAGAATAAAGACATACCCCACTCCTCTTCTCCCCTTAGAGAGGGGGGGAGTTTATATTCACCTTAGAAACGTTCCGTGTCCCCTAAAATACACACACCTCCCCCTTCCCCACTTTGAGAGAGAGGAGGAGTATTTATCATCCATAGAATCATTTGTTGCACCCTAAAACCTCCACATGCGAAAGTTGGCTTCGTTTGCTTGATTAATTCTCGAGTAATGCAGAAATTTGTGTTTCATTTGTATGGCAGACCGCCCCCCCCCCCCTTTAGAGAGGGGAGTGAAGTGTCCAACCACCATAGAAACAATGATTGCACCCTAAAACCTCCACATGTCGAATTCGTTTCATTTACTTGATTCATTCTCGAGTAATGCAGAAATGTGTGATTCATTTGTATTTGATCGATCATCTGAAACGACCCAGTAGTTCAAAAGTTAATTTTGTTTGAAAAAGTCATTTTTGGATAAAAGGGAAATACATTGTTTTTCGAACCATCGGAACCATCTTTGAAAAATCATATCTCAAAAACAAAAAATTAAATCTCTGATATCGAGATATGTTATGTAAACTGGTTTTATCAAATTGGCGTACACAATTGGCGTATCTCAAGTTCTACTGGACCGATTTATGTCGTATTCATATGAATACAATCTGCATTTTTTAATTCTGCTATTTTTAAAAAATGTGGACACGTAAAAAACACTTTAAACCGCATTTTTCCTTCAAACGGCCGCCGTTTTGTCAAAAAACATGTTCTTTTTTTTATTTAAATCGTTTATTTTTACAGGCTCAGTTACATAGGTTTAAAGGAGCCGAACTCCTTACTGTATTGTTACTAGTATATATACATTTTTCCTTAAATCTAATGTTAATAATATAGGAAACCGATTACTCGCGGTCGACTCGAGTTTAGAAGGGTGACATATTTTCTTCAGGAAAAGGAGGGGATATGAGGCTATGTTGACAATGATCACACTCACACTCTCAATCACACTCATCACACTCAATTCTTAAACCTATCTTATATCTAATATGTATTTACATTTCATCTTATTCTTAAGAAGGGATCCGATCTCTCACAAAGGAAAAGGAAAAACTAAGGGTATAAGGACAATCACACACGAAGATCGATAGCTTTAAGGAATACATATATTTGGGACATGTAATCAAGGTCTAACCGAGCCAACACGTCTCTCACCGGCACATTGGGCTGCCTTCCTCGGGCCCGAAGGGTGACTACTAAATTCGATCTGGCGACAAGATACAGCTCGCACGACCAAACAACGTGCTCGATGTCGTGGTAACCTTGGCCACAAACACAAAGATTGTTGTCGGCAAGATTAATACGAAAGAGTAGCGCATCTAACGAACAGTGATTGGACATGAGTCGGGAGAAGGTGCGAATAAAGTCCCGACTCGAGTCCAGACTTTTGAACCATGGTTTGAGGCTAACCATAGGGATAATCGAGTGGAGCCACCGGCCCAATTCATCTTCGTTCCATTTGCGTTGCCAGTTAACTATGGAATTTTGCGGACTAAAGAATAAAATTCATTGAAGGCGATTTGACGCTGATAAATATCGCCTTCAATTGCACCTACCTTTGCTAATGAGTCAGCCCTCTCATTACCCGGAATTGAGCAATGTGAAGGGACCCAGACAAAGGTAATGACATAACAGCGTCTGGATAAAGCACTCAAAATTTCTCGTATTCTCTCAAGGAAGTACGGCGAGTGCTTTTCTGGCCTTACTGAACGGATAGCTTCGACAGAGCTAAGACTATCCGTTACAATGTAAAAGTGTTCAACAGGTCGTGAGGCGACGCTGTCCAGCGCCCAGTGTATTGCTGCCAATTCAGCAATATACACTGAGCAAGGATTCTGAAGACTGTGGGAGGTGCTAAAAAATTCGTTGAACACTCCAAATCCTGTGGACTCATTCATAGAGGACCCATCAGTAAAGTACATATTATCACAATTGATATCCCCATACTTTGCATCGAAGATCGTTGGAACGATCCTCGATCGAAGATAATCTGATGTTCCATGGATATCCTGCTTCATGGACAGATCAAAATGCACAGAGGAATTGATGTAGTCAGGAAAATAAACACGGTTGGGAATGTACGAAGAAGGATCAACCTGCATGGAGATGAATTCATGATATGGACTCATGAACCCAGATTGAAAATTTAGCTCGATCAGCTGTTCGAAATTTCCGATCACCAATGGGTTCATAACCTTACACCGGATGAGGAACCGAAGAGATAATAAATTGAAGCGATCTTTTAGTGGGAGTAAGCCTGCCAAAACCTCGAGACTCATGGTATGCGTTGAGGGCATACATCCCAACGCAATACGGAGACAAAGATACTGAATTCGCTCGAGTTTAATGAGGTGTGTTTTGGCAGCTGATTGAAAACAGAAACTGCCATACTCCATCACTGAGAGAATAATTGTTCAATACAACATTATAAGATCTTCGGGATGGGCTCCCCACCAGGTGCCGGTAATTGTACGGAGAAAGTTTATTCTTTGTTGACATTTTTTACTCAGATACCTAATATGGGCCCCCCAAGTACATTTGGAGTCGAACCAGACCCCAAGATACTTGAATGACATAGCATGAGTGATCGGTTTACCCAAAAGTTGAAGCTTTGGTTTTGCTGGTTTATGCTTCCTAGAAAAAACCACCATCTCTGTTTTCTCCGTGGAGAATTCGATCCCTAGCCCAATGTCCCAGGTTGAAAAATTGTTCAAAGTATCTTGTAAGGGTCCTTGCAGGTCGGATTCGTTTGATCCAACAACAGACACCACTCCATCATCTGCAAGTTGTCTTAGGCTGCAATTTTGTGTAAGGCAATTGTCGATGTCGCTTACATAGAAGTTGTACAAAAGGGGGCTTAAACATGAGCCCTGAGGGAGTCCCATGTAGGAGACCCGACTTACTGTCGAATCCCCGTGAGAAAAGTTCAAATGTTTCTCACAAAGCAAGTTATATAACATATTATTCAATAGAGGCGGCAGACCCCGAGATTGTAATTTGTCTGACAAAACCTCTATTGAAACAGAATCAAAGGCCCCCTTTATTTCCAAGAATACTGAAGCCATTTGTTTTTTTCCGGCGTAAGCCATTTGAATTTCTGAAGAAAGCAACGAAAGACAATCATTCGTCCCCTTGCCCCTGCGGAACCCATATTGTGTATCTGAGAGTAGGCCATTCGTTTCAACCCATCGATCAAGGCGAAACAAGATCATTTTCTCCAAGAATTTCCGTATACAAGACAGCATTGCTATTGGGCGGTACGAATTGAAGTCGGACCCGGATTTTCCGGGTTTTTGAATAGCTATAACTCGTACTTGTCTCCAATCATCTGGAACAATATTATGCTCCAGAAACCGATTGAATAAGTTCAACAAGCGATGTTTCGCCACATCAGGGAGATTTTTCAGCAAGTTGAACTTAATTCTATCCGATCCCGGAGCAGAATTGTTACATGAAAGGAGAGCAAGAGAGAATTCTACCATCGAAAACTCGGAATCAAGATCGCACCTATCTTGTGGTATATCTCGAATAATTCTTTGCACTGGAGCGGAATCGGGACAAACCTTTCGTCCAAAATTAAAAATCCATCGATGTGAATATTCCTCGCTTTCATTGGATGAAGAGCGATTTCTCATGTTTCGAGCCACTTTCCATAATTTTTTCATTGACGTTTCTCATGACAAACCTCCCACGAAATTTCGCCAATAAGCACGTTTTTTCCCTTTGATCAAGTTTTTAAATTGATTTTCAAGGCTATCCCACCATAGATTGGGAGGCCTTCGACGAATAGTGTAACCTGGGATGGGTTTCGTTTGAGCGCGAACCGCGCTGTCATAGATCAAACGAGAAAGGAAGTTATACTCCTCCAATGGAGGTAAGCCATCTCTGGAATTGATGGCTAGAGCAATCGCGTCCGCATATTTTTTCCAGTCAATGTGTCTTGTGAGGTCGTATGCCATGTTTATTGATTCAGATGAATTCAACCCATTGGTGATAGAAATTTTGATTCGCAAGTGGTCACTACCGTTGGGATCCTAGATTACATTCCACTTGCAATCTAACGATAGTGAATTCGAGCATAGCGAGAGGTCAAGAGCACTTGGGTTAGCAGGAGGTTTTGGTACACGTGTTGTTTCCCCAGTATTCAAAACGGTCATATTGAAGCTGTTACAAAGGTCATATATCAACGATGAACGATTGTCGTCGTACTGTTCCCCCCAGGCAGTTCCGTGAGAGTTGAAGTCTCCCAAGATTAATCGTGGCTCAGGAAGGAGTGAGCACATGTCAACAAGTTGCTTGCGGCTAACCGCAACTCTCGGAGGCCAATACAAGCTGACAATACAGAGGTCTTTGCCTCTGATGTTTGCATGACAAGCAAAAGCTTCGATCCCTCCAATAAGTGGAAGGTCAATTCTAAAAAATGAGTGACACTTATTGATCCCCAATAGTACCCCTCCGTATCTGTCATCGCGGTCCAAGCGTATTATATTAAAATCGTGGAAAGAGAGATCATTTTGAGAAGAGAGCCAGGTTTCGGACAGAGCAAAAACATCACAATTGAGTTTATGAATTAGAAATTTGAATGTATCCAATTTAGGCATAAGACTACGACAATTCCACTGTAAAACAGTGATATCTCCGACTTCTCTATTTAAATTAGACATCAAGAGAGATAATCATTGCAAGGAGGGGCCATGTTTGCATCAATTGTTGCAAAATTGTCTTTAATACTGGAAGCATTGAAATGACAATGGTTCTGATGGAGTCGGAAACATTAAAACACTTGAAGATTTGGTCCAAAAGGTCAGACAACTTTATAAATCCCGATTGGGGAGTTGAGCTGGACGGAAAAATAGGGACATTTGGGGTTTTTGATGTCCCCTCGAGTGCTGGGTCGTTCGAAGGTGAACTATTCCCACGGAAGCCAGGAGGAACCTGATTTTGCTTGTCCGCTGCACTCGATTTTTTAGGCATGCTAACAGGGGGTATAACCGGAGGGACTTGTCCTTGAACTTTGGGAGTGGTCACATTTTTGCGCCGGAGATTCCCTTGAGAAATAAACGGCGTGCCCCCGTTAGCTGTATCCGCTTCCATTTCGTCAACTGGCAACGTAACGAAGACATTGTGTGTATTGATTGGTTGTTGTTCTTGAGCCAGTGGAGAAGCGCCCTTCAAAATTTCTGCGAAAGTGCGTTTAGAGCGTTCCCTCAAAGAGCGCTTCTGTTTCTCCCAGCGAGCCTTGTATGTTTCACAAGCTGAGAGCACGTGTGGGGATCCCCCGAAATATGGGCACTTATACTCAGTCGCACTGCAGGATTTCCCCTCATGTTGTTCTCCGCAAGTGGCACATCGTTCTTTATTGGCAAAATAAGCAGCCGTGTGACCAACTGACTTGCACTTTAGACAAGTCATTGGCTTTGGAATAAAAAGTCGCACGGCTAACCTCAATTTATCTACCATCACGTAGTCAGGGAAAGCTGAACCAGCGAAGGTGACTCGAAACGAGTTGGACGGCGTAAATTTCTTTTCTTCTCCTTCATGGGAGACTGTTCCGAGCTGGCGGCAACCCAAGATCTTAACAGTCGTCGAGAGCAGTTTTTTAAAACGGCCGGTACCTTCACTCGTAATGTATTCGCACGTCAAGCCCGTTTCGGTTATCACACCCTCAATTTCGACTATGTGAGAGGGAATGTAAACCCGATACTCAATTGTAAAATGCTGATCGACAACAATCTTGTTTGCGTCTTTTCGATCAGTCACGACAACTCGCAATTTGTTTGGTCTAACCTTCGAAATTTCCGAAACGGAGGTATACCTTGCCAGATCTTTCGCGATCTGCATGACTCTCAACGCCTTTCCATTTGGCTTAGGCCTGAAGAAAACAACCCAGGGACCAGTTCCGGGCGCATCTTCTGGATAGACCTTTACACGGGGAGTGGGAATAACAGGAAGGGAAGGCGAGGACGGGGATTGAGAGGGATCGGGGACAGTAGAGTGGGAAGGTGAAGGTTGAGAAGGAGCGGGAAGAACAGAGGGAGAAGACGAGGTTGAAGGTAGAGTGGGATCGTTAAGGGCAGATGGGAGATTTGCTAGTTTTTTGGAGGGAGGCTTGGTAGGGTTAGCTGACTCGTCCCCAGAAGAAGTATCTTCCGTATTTGGAACACGTTTGAGTGACTTTTTTTTGTCTGTTAGGAGGGAACTAGAGTCAGAGACCTCCATATCCGAAGGTCCCCCACTCTCCCCATTTTAAAATTTGCACTTATATTCTAAGTATTTTTTTTAAACAATATTTCACAATAAAATAATTCACAAAAACAAAACAAAAAAAAACTTATAATTATTAAATATTTTCTCTCAGTATATTTAATGTTATTCACCTATGAACGCACTCCAGTGCAGATGAACGGGAGCGTGCTGAAAGCTCGTTGGTGGTGGGAATGTGCCTACGACACCACTACACAGTCGTCGGTAAAAGCTTACCCGCACTGTCACTGTTGGCACGATGACTCGGCGAAATCTCCAATGTCGGCGAAGCAGCGACAAAACAAAAACCAAGGCTTGGCTTTCCGAGGATGAAAGCCTCTATCCACTTGCAGGCAGGGCACTTCACTCATCCAGATAGCGAAATGAACTCAGCGGCAAAAAAAACAATCACGCGGTAACCGATAATGGAACTTGGACGCGACTTTCCTTCGTCTGGTTACTTCGGAAGAATGAAAAAAACATGTTCTTGGCGTGTTCGAGTTTCATGCGATAGCGGCATCTTTACTGAATCTGTTCGATTTTTTTTTGTTTCAAATAACCAGAAGGGCTGGAATCGTGTACGCCATAGCACATCTTTTTTTGAACCCCCTTACTTCATCAGCTTGTAACTATTCTAATTATAAATATTTTTTGACGTAGGACTACGTCTTTCATTTTTATACCGGGGTGTAAAATCAAAGTTTCGAAAACGAAAGCGTTACGCCGGAGACCGAGATTTTGAGCGTTAATAGCTCCTAAACAACCGAACGAAAAGGTATGATAACTTCATTCATTCGAAAGATAAAATGTCTACGCGTTATATACTTGTTCCTTTTTCATCCAAAAACTTGTTTCAATAGCCTTAAAATTGCTTTCAAAACAGGTTATTGAAATCACCAATCGGTATATAAGCGAGCGCCGTTCGGAAATCCACTCATTCGTTGCGTGGACACCGACTGGACAACATCGTTGCTGGACGGCGAGGGATCGAGTGCCTTTCTCAAGACAATGAGGGTGGAGGTGTAGTGCTGGAGTATAGTAAAGTTTTCCAAGGCCCTTTCTCAAGGCTGAAGACGAATGAACTGAAAAAGTTTGAAGTCTCTATAATACAAAACCTAACCTAACCTAAATCCACCCAGTTATAATTGAACAGCGATTGGAGCATGTTGTCGCTGTTGTGGTGAAGCTAACTTCGTTTATCATGAAAGCGCAGATGAACGGTGTCACCAAGAGCCTGTTTGTGCACCTTAGGCCAGACACGAATCCATCAGTAGGAGAGTGATGCCACAAACGGTTCCGCTTGAGACATCGGAGTAGCCACCACACACACATACACGCGCGGAACTATTTTCGTTTGGTTGCCATCCAGCATCGAGAAGATTCCGGAAGATGTCATCGTTGCTGAAAAATAATCTACCAGTTCCCCTTGGAATTGAAAAACACATTCGTGCGAAAGAGTTTATTTTAATGTTTTCTATTCATGTGACACTGCGACCAAATACATTTGGTTTTGTGATTTTTCAATCAAGTGCAATGAACAGGTGGTTATCGAGTTAGCATTAACCACTGGCGGGCTTCGAGTATCAAGGACAATCTAGAAAGATGTTATCGTTATCGTCAAGTGCAATTAGCAGGAAAGCTGCTGAAGATTATTCTTCCCCATCAGTAGGATATTTTCGTATCCAATATTGAATGCGTGCGCAGCGGAAAATGTTTCGCACCGCGAAAATCATATAATTTTCAATCAATTATTGCTCTGTCGCTGAAAGTTTCAAACTCAGAGAAATCATTCGCCTCTAGTTTACCTTCCAAATTGTCACGTTAACCACACCTTCTCTCGATTCAATTACGGACAAAAAGCATACTTAAGCGATACTCTGGTGGTGAAACGCATTTATTTTTCGTGAGGACATCGACAAGTCACCATCGTTACTAAACGAGCTGGACGGCGTGAGATCGAGGGATTCATTACCTGGCCTGACCTGACCTGAAACGCATTCGGTTTGTTTGGAACTGTGAGGGAGCGCAGGAAAGCCGATCCATCAGGATGAGAAGAGAAGGCGACCAAGAGAGTATCAGCATTGAAGAACATCGGAAACATCGGAGCAGCCGCCACACATACACGCGCGGAACTATTTTCGTTTGGTTGCCATCCAACGTCTAGAAGATTCCGGAAAGAGAATTGTAAATTACATTCAAGCGAAAGAGTTTATTATGTTCTCTATCCATATAATACTGCGACCAAATACATTTGGTATTGTGATTTTTCAATCAACGTAAAACCACGTCTTTTTATTAGAGGTACAATGAATCTTAATAAGGAATCCCCGCTCTACGCGCACTGGCAAACGATGTTTACTCAACAATTTCACAAACGAGAAATGGGTGTTGTGAGAAAGGATGAGCGAACGCAAAAATTATGTTGACTGATTTGATGCAACAGATATTTTGTCTATTGGAAATGGAATACAAATCATATCACAATACAAGCAATGTATAATGTATTATACAACTTTCGTGTGATTGCTTCTTTTGCTGAATATTGTGTCTTCAACGTAACGCTCTCGTTTTCGAAGTCCCTCAAATACTCATTTATTTATTCATTCAGAATTGATTCAGATGCAACTTAAAACAAATGATCACTAAATCAACGATAGTCCTACGTCACCCTTGCGGTTATTACACAGATATAACCTACTTCCTGTTTTTTCACTTCAATTTTTTTATTGATAGTAGAAATATTCTTTGTTTTATTTTTGTCGAAAAAACGTCCGACATTCGTGGCTCTACACTAGAATACCCCCTTAAACGGAGTACACACTTGTGAACGGATCTCAACCACTGGTTCGAGATTACATCTGTACCGATTCCACTTTTGCCATACTGTGCTATGTTGCCCCCCATCATGCATTCCACTATGAACCTAATTACCGTTTCAAACAGTTAATTTTGTGTGCGTATGTTTTATCACCTCTATAACAAGCGAAACAACAGAGAGTCTACTTTCCGGCTGCAACGCTCAAAGTGAATTCAATTAGGGCCGTGATGCTGTGGTGTGGGCGGTTGAATGGTTCATCATCGGAGTGTCAGAGTTTATCTCTCTCGTTCGCGCATCCCTGCCAACAGCGTGTCTCCCACGTTCCCCGGGGGGGTTTTAATTCGGCTGCATTCAACCGAGGCATTAAATGCTTAATCAACGCCACAACTTAGCCGCATTAATGGGCGACTAGAACGATCGTAAAGCTAATATTTTCTCATTAACGAAGACCACTTTGGGCACTGTAATGCGCTTCGACCGATGCCACAGGGTGTGTCTGATAGATGACGAGTGATTGTCACATGTTCACATGTTCCGATGTTCTCACGGTAGTAGTGTAAAAGTGTATGGCCATATCCCAAGTCGGGTCATCACCGCTGGATGGCTGAGATAAATATTTACTTTCACGCTTCGGCTGTTGGCCGGGGTGATAATCCGCTCCATACCACATCCGTCCGTTGAGGATGCTTCCGCAAGGCTTTGATGTTTGCTTGTCACAGCCTCTGTGGTGCGCCACTTGCTGAGTGGAACTAATTATGAGATGTTTGTGTATGAGTTGAGTTGGTTTGCTTGAAGTCAAACTGGAGCAAGGATTTGCATCAAAAACTGCGTAAAAAATGAGACCCTGATTCGAAAATGAGTGTGCAATTGGGTGCTCTGCGCCTCCCCCTCCCTCAGACTAGTTAAAACACGAGTCATCTGGCTTGTATCGTTGCAAACGCGGTCGTGGAAATCGTGGTAAAGCGATGCTCTGAGAGGATAATTACAATTTTGGGCCGCGATTCCCCGGCGCCAATGCAGCGTTCCCCGTTTTGTCTGATGTACGTTTTTAATTTGTGTTCACTAGAGTATAATTATAATTAGCGCTGAGCGAATCCAGTGCTGGGGCTGGTGCAGCTGCTGCTAATTATGTTCCATTGGATGGTAGATTGGAAACAAGGGAGTGATACTGGCTCGTTCTGTTGGTATAATTTATGAACAGTTGCAATAAAATTTGGGGCGGAAAAACTACATAATAATTCTGATTTTGTACGCAATTATTATCATTATGGTTTTCATCTCGATGTTTGAATGCTTTCTATTGAAATTAGCTCGTGTTCATGTTTGTTTCAAGTTTGAACTTATTTCAAGAAATTACACGATCATTAGTGATTATTCATATTTACTGAACGTATATTATGTATGGAGATGTGGTAGGACATGTGCTTAAGTCGATTTACAAACCAAGTTATATGGAAACAAAGAGATCTGAAACACTCGAGAATGTAGGGAATTAATTAAAAAGCTCTTTTATTTAATTTTTTTATGTGGATACCATAACTAACTAAATGGAAAGATAAATTTGTAAATATTATTCAACTGCCTGCCTTTTTTTCAACGTAGGACTGCGTTGAATGGGTAGTTATTTGTGTAAAAAAAAAGAATCTAATAAGCTGCTTACTAACGAAAAAAATCAGGATTTTGAACTCTTATAACTCAACCGCAGATCGCATTAATTTTTGACGAAATCACCCATCCCAACACTGGTAGGACTTTTTCATCAAGGCATTTCCTGCATTTTATTATTCAATATAGCCTAACATTGAAAAATAATGTACGAAAAACTTTTTTTTTTGTTTACATAGATTAGAAAAGATTATAAGAAACTGAGAAAAATAAAATGAAGAATTTAATCTCAATAATTTAAAAACTAATTCATTCGAAATATTTTAAAATAATAACAGTGCATAATGGAATAAACTAAAAATTGGAAAACTTTATTAGGTCAATAAATGAAATTTTAAAATATGAAAAAAGAAAAATAATTTAAAAAATATGATAGTTGAAAATAAAAACAAAACTATCAGATGAAATTTGAAAAAAATTTTGAAAACTGAAGTTCTAGTTTTTGAAATATTTGATTTAATTATTCAAAAATTACAAAAAAGGACTTTGAAGAATTGAAATCATGGAAGAAGTAAAATTATTGTAATCAATCAAATTTAAAATCAGTTGAAAAAAAAACTATTTCAAGTTTAAATTAAAAAATATGAAACATTGTAAAATTGAGTTTGAATTTGAAATTTGAAATTCAAAAATTTGATCAACCCTTTGCGGCCGTTCGTCTGCTATCAGCCACCACAGCTAGGAATTATACTGAATACTTTATTCAACCTTGAAATAGTTTACACTTTTTCGGAACGAAATCTAATGTCTAGTGAACCTGTTTACGAATTAATACGGTGATTCTATGTATAATAGATAACGGTACTTGGTATAAATAAAAAATTGTTAGCATGGAAAGATAACACAATCTCTTTCAAGGGATATTCATTCCGACCGCAAAGGGTGATGAAAAATAAGAAATTAAAAAAAAAAGTCACAGGAAGGTTGTGTCCGAGACGCAACCGCATAGTTGACGTAGGATTCCGTTAGGCTATCTGTTGATTTTGGATATGTTTGAAGAATTACATCGTTAAACTCTTTGATAATGATTTGGTGGCCCTGAAAAGGACCGTTTTGTTAGGTTGTTGGGTATTGTTTGTTCACTGATATGAAATTTCTCGGAGCAACCAACATTAAAGTTTCAAATTTAAATTTTATTTGCTAGAATTAATCGTATCACTCACCTTACTTGCAATATAAAAATGCCCCCGACTTGCATATATTTGCAATGCCGATTGGCCCTGAGCACCTTGGTTTTGATGGTTTGGTTTGTCTCTGTTAGGGAACACATCTCGGTAGGAACAAAAGTTCCCCCTACTTTCATGTATTTGCAATGCCAATTTCTCCCAGGCAGCTTGGTTTTGATGTCTCTGCTAGGGAACCGCCGCATGTGTCGTTAATTTCGACCAATCAGAAGTGGGTATTTCCGTTAGGATACGGGTTGGGATTTTTCAATTGTTTGATAGTTATTTTCATGACATATATTATTTTCTTCAATATAAAAAAATTGTTATGGAGTGCCGAAATCGATTGACGCAAATTTTCATCAATCCATCGTGAAATGACTGAGCAATAAGCGTTTGAAATTGGACAATTTTCACGATGCGCTCGATTTTCGATTTTCAAATTGTACCCCAATATGTTCCCGAAAGACGTAATTCTACGTCAAAAAAATATTTTCTCAACAATACTTTATAAAATAATAAGAATGTAAACGGAAAATTGAAGAAATATTACTTTCAAAAATCCAGAAATTAATTGAGGAGCATAAAATGAAAGGCGTGTAAGTGATTTGCTCGATTTCTCTTCATTCTCTCGCCTCAATCCCCTCAATTTGTTAAAATTTAAATTAAAAAAGAAATGAAATGAAAAAAAATTTAAAATTTAAACATTCAAAAAGCTGAAGAAATGTCAAAATTCAAACAAAAACAATACACAAATTTGATTAAATTATAAAAAAAAATCGAAAGTTAAGAAATCGGAAATCTGGATGAAATACGATTAAAGGAATAACTACTTATAGTATTACAACTTTATATGAATAAAAAACTTATAAAGAGAATATTGAACTTTTGATAATTTAAACAAAGTATTAAATGAATAAAAAGCAAAACAAAAAGTCGGAACATTGAAAATCTAGAAAATTTTAAATTGGAAAATTCGAAAAAATAAATTAAAAGATTTGATTAACTGATAAAAAAATCAGATTAAAATTAGAAATGAGTTTATTAAAACTCGGAAATCGAGGATTCGATTATAAAATAAAATTTAATGATATTGAAATAAATGAAGTTTAAGTTTAAGTTAAGACAAATTTTCAAAGCAATGATTCTTTCAGTTATTAGAAAAAAAAAAATGAAAAATTGCAAAAAAAAACCGAACAAATTTAAATATTCAATCTAGACATTTGTAAATTTAATCAAACTATTGAAAAATTAAGAATTGTGAAATCGAAAACCTGGGAGAATCTAAATACAAGACAAATTTTATTTAACTTAGAAATTAGAAAAAAAAACAATTAAAATTTAAAATAAAAAAAAAACCAAAATGATTCAATACAATTTTTTTTCAAAGATTAAGATCGAAATTAACTAAAAAAATTTAAAAAAATTTTAAAATAAAGGAAATGTAATATTTGGATATTTGGAAAACTTAAAAAGAAAAACTTACTTGAATGAAAAAAAAGAAATCGAAGATTTGGGAATATAAAATAAAAGAATGCACTAAGCAATGAAAAATGCATCAAGCAATCAAGTTGAAGGATAAATAAAAAAACTGAAAAATTTAAAAATTATAATTTCCGATAAAAATTAACAATTAAACAATATGAAAAATTGAACAATGAGGAATTTCTAAAATGTATAGAGGTTGGAATATTGAGAATCTAAAATATCAATTGTAAAATAAAGGAAAATTAACATTTATAGTATTCAAAAATTATCAAATTAAAAATTTTACATAAATGATAAAAAAAAGTGAGAAATCTAAAAATTTAAATCGTTTAAATGTTACAATATGGAAATTGAGGATTTGAAGATCTATGTCTCCAGATCTTCGAATCCTCAATCCAGAACAATAAGTTTTAAAGTAGGAAATTTATAAATGGAATATTTTTATGACAAATATTATTTAATAAATGTTATTGAATATAATTGATTGATAACTTCTTTACTTTGAAAAATGAAACTGAAAAAAAACTGAACAAATTGTAAAAATTTAAATTCAAAAATACATTTCCATAATGATAAAAAATATTAACCGAAAAGTTGGATCCGTGGAAAAATTAAAATTTATAAATGGAGGATTTAAAGTTCCGTAACAAAATATTAAATATTCAGAACAATAATTTTTAAAAAAGAAAATAAATAGAATAAAAATTGAAAAATATTTTCAGGGGATTAAATATTGAATTTAAAATAAAAAATTGCACTAAGCAATAAAAAAAATGCATCAAGCATTAAATTGAAGAATAAATAAAAAAACTGAAAAATTAAAAAATTATAATTTCCGATAAAAATTAAAAATTCAACAATATGAAAAATTGAACAATGAGGAATTGGAATATTGAGAACCTAGGAAAATATCAATTGTAAAATAAAGGAAATGTAACATTTATATTTTTCAAAAATTATCAAATTAAAAATTTTGCATAAACAATAAAAAATAGTGAGAAATCTAAAAATTTAAATCGTTTAAATGTTACAATATGGAAATTGAGGATTTCAAGATCTGAAGACATTTCCAGAACAATAAGTCGTAAAATAGGAAATCAATAAATGGAATATTTTTATGAGAATTGTTATCTATTATTAAATGATATTGAATCTAATTGATGAATAACTTCACTTGTTTTGAAAAATGAAACTGAACAAATCGGAAAATTTGAATTCAAAAATACATTTCCATAATGATAAAAAATATGAACCGAATAGTTGGAAACGTGGAAAAATTAAAATTTATAAATGGAGGATTTGCAGTTCCGTAACAAAATATTAAATTTTCAGAACAAAAAAAAATTAAAATAGAATATAAATATAATAAAGGAATAGAAAAAAAGACTTGAGAAACATAATTTTAAAGTAAATAAATATTTAATTTAATTAAGAAATAATATAATTTTATTTAAGGAAATGAAGAAATGAAATGATTAAATTCTTAAAAAAAAAAATTAGAAAATTGGAAAGTTCAAATTTATAAACTTGTTAAGATGACAAAAAAAATCTATTAATATTGATACAGAAAATTGGAAAAAAAGAAAACGAATTAAAACTGCAAATGAGAAGTAAGAATATTCAAAGTCTGAGAAGCATAAATCTGAAAAATCGAGAAACTATAAGTTTGAAAAATTGGAAAATTTGAATTAAAAACAATGACGCATCGAAAAGTTGAAATCGTGGAAATATTCAAATACAAAAGTTGAGGATTTTAAGATCTAATAAATAATAAAAACTTATGTTTGCCAGTTAATTTAAATTATAAAATAAAAAAAACCGAATTATAATATTTTTGTCCATAATCAAAAATAAAAATATTATTGGATTTATGAAAACATTGGAGAAATCAAGTGAACATACAAAAATTTAACTTGATTAATTAGTTTAATTCAGAGAAATTCTTAAAAATAAGGAGCTCATATTAAAAAAAAAATTACCAAATTGATAAACTATATCTAATTCAAACATTGAAAACAACTGAAAACCAATTTCTAAACATAAAAATTCATTGGAGTAATTCAAATATTGAAAAATTCAAGCCAAGAAGGAAGAAAATACAAAAATAAAAGAATTATAGAATCAAAAAAATCAATGGAAATAAAAATAAAAATTCATATTGCAAAAAAGTGAGATACTCGAACATTTGAATTGGAACATAAAAGCACTCAATTAACTAATGATAAACAAAAGAATGTTAGATTTGCTAAAATTGAAAAACTAAAAAAAAATTGAAATATTGATAAATTTAAAAATAAAAAAAATTAAAACAAAAATTTTAAAATTTAGAATATTTTAAATTTTGAAAATATGAAAATATGGTAATTGAAAAATTTTTAAATTTAAAAAAAAATTAACAATTTGGAACGAGAATGAGGAATTTGGTTTTGGAATAAATATGTCTATATAATAATATGTCTCCATGTCTGCCACTATCAAATCAACCTCTCGAAAGTAATAGTGCAATTTCACAATCATGTTGATCCGCTGATGTGGAACTCCCCGAACACAACAATCGTCCAGTTTGCTGTGTCAGTAAGCTATCAGGTGTTGACGTCCAGAAAAAGTGTACCAACACAACGGTTAAAGAGATTGACAGGGCAAAAAAATAGGTATTCTTTCGCTCCTATCTCCCCTGATGTACACGAGCTTTGCTGCCGAGGATTACTCCACATCGTTATCCTCCACATACTCAGAGTCCCACATTGTGTGTTGCCATTCAAGAGTAGAGCATCAGGAAGAAGAAAAAAAACCATGCTCTGGCGGCTTGGGGCCAGAATTGAATGATCCCAATGGTGGTGGGTGGTATCCATTGCTTATGTGGTGGCATGTTGTGCCACTTTCACGGGCATGTATTTACGTAACACAGACTATACAAACAAGTTTGTGTTAGGTAGGCTTCCTCCCGGCGACATTCAACATTCAGTGGCGTATTGGAGCGCAACACATTCTCGGGTCCACGCCGAATGACAATGCCGGAAGTAAGCTGTTGTTGTCGAGCCACCGTATCAAAATGTGTTGCAGATTGGTCTCAATGGGTTTCTTGTTTTTTTCGTTTTCTCGTTCAAATAGGCTCCCGGGAATTTATTCAATTCGGATTAGGAGCAAACGCACTTGGAAACTGAGCTGACCTGAGGAAAACGGAATCAGAGCTGTAATAGAGGCTGATTGCCGTGATATGTGAACCTCCCTTGGTGAACTCGAGAGCTGTGCTGCTTGTTCTGACCCAACCGAAGGGAAATTCAAAGAATTTCAAAATGTACTATTCGATGCATTTCAGCATGCCGAAATAACATTTAATTAAACCGATCCATCGTCGGTTTCGTCTGCTGCATCCGACATGTGTTCTGTATTTCAAGAAACAAAACCGACCAATTCCTGAAGGCTTCCTGTCAGGATTGTTCCTTTTCGTACGAATGGTTGCCCATAAATCTCCACCATGTACAGAAAGTAATGTTGAATTCCAGCAAAATGGTTTTCGAATGTTGTCGTCCCATTCATCCACCACCCGATCCGGCAGCCCTTGGGGCACCCGGTAACCGAGCGAGCGCCTGTACACATCTGAAGCTGAGCTTCTGTCGTTAGCACATTCGTACATGTTTAGAAATAATGAATTCAATGAATATAAATATTGCTGTTGCCGTTGGGCTTCTTCTCATGTGTGGATCTTTTGGGCAACAGAAACATCAAGAATGAAGGAGCGTTCCGTATTAGCTCCTCTCGCACAGGATGCTGCAGCCCAATAAGTCTAGCTGTTTGCATATTTATAGGAACCTCCCACCTGCTTCTGTCCCATTCATATGTACGATCTAGAACAAGATGCTTCCCTTCCGCCTCGATACCCACAGTCCCTAATATATTTATTCAACAATGTAGGAAGGGGCAGCAACGTTCGTTAAGAATTTTCTATATCTTTAATATCCCTATCTATTGCTGAATGCAATGATACTGACATGAATCTCCTTGTCGGGCAATCTTTGGTAAAATATCTGAAGCTATTCATTAAGATTTATGGAGCTCTCTTATGGATTCACGTTGAATAGATGCAAAATTTTTCTTGATAGAAAGCCTTATCCGACTCAATAATTCCCTTTATTTCAATGGTGAAAAATTCGCCATATTTTTATCTTCACTACTTTACTCAGAAAAACATATTTTCTCCTCACATTCACTTTGCGCTCAACTCATTACTCGCATTTCATGCCTTCTCCCGGCGACGGTTTTTCGTTTCCGCATAATTCTTGATTCCATTCCGAGCATTCGCTGCCTCCGGCATCGTGTGGGATTCCAAACCGAGTCGGCCTAAAATGTTTTTCATAAGACGCCGCTTTTTCGTGACGAAAAAAAAGCTTTTCCCTCTCTGTGGGAGGCATTCTAATTATGATAAATTGTGTTTACTCTCCCACTAGTGAAGCTTTGACATTTTCCCCCGTCCTTCACTGCAATTTGAGAGGGTGTCGAGTGGTGCAAACTGAAACCAGCAAAAAAAAGGCAACCGGGTCCGAGGCAAACAATCTGCTCGGGATTTCATTTATCCCGCGCTCAACCTTCGCGAAATGTTTTATTTTACTCCCTCACAGCACACAATTGCCATCCGAAATGAAACCAGAGGCTACAGAGAGGCTGGACAAGAATTGCGCACTTTTTATTCGCCCCGTTTTTATTTTGGAAAAAAAAATTTCATCTATATGTTCCCCCGCTTGGGGGAACTCCACTCTACGGGATTATCGATAGCATGCTCGGCAATAATGAAATACGGAATAAAATAATTGATGACACAAGATTCGTCAAAATGATGTCGAACGTCAGTTGGGAATCCGTGACAGCGCGAACGGCGCGCCCTGCGGGTGACATAGTATGCTACACAAGTTGTCATTTGGCGGTGAATTCCGTTCGGCTGAATTGACGCTAACTAGCGTTGATCCTTCCCTTTTTTCTGTATATCTCATTTACGAATCCGTTGTACTCCGCCGCGCACATCCGTTGCAAAGGATTCCTTTTACCCGTCGAGACGTGTACCGATTAGAAGTTGCCCTCCAACTTGACGCGCAACCCGTCACAGTCACCCTCGCGGAGTTTCTCACCTGTCGAGACGTGAACCGATTAGGAAGCGCCCTCCAACTTCGGAAATAAACCCTCCACAATGACCTTCATGACGATTATCCCTAAGGTCTCGACGAGTGCATGGTTCAAGGGATTGAATGTAGGTCGTGATTTCATTCGCGTGATATCTCGGCTCATGTCCAATCACTACAACCTAAACGCGCATCTCTATCGCATTGGGCTCGCAGCAAATAATCTTTGTGATTGTGGCGATGGCTACCACGACATCGAGCATGTTGTCTGGTCGTGTATCCGGTTCCATACTGCTCGCTCTCAGCTCTCTAGAGCACTGAGAGCACAAGGCAGACAATCGGATATCCCCGTCCGGGATATCTTAGGTAGCCGTGATCCTGATCTACTGCTTCATCTATACCTGTTCCTCAGAAACGCCGATGTCAACGTTTAATGATGTTTCCTTCGTTGTGTCCCCGTTTCATATCCCTCCTATCCGATCGATAAACTTTTACTTAGTCGCGGCAATACATACACACACTCTTTACAGATACACGGGCCAAAGGTTGTGCAGTCCACTGATCATTCAACAAGAGCCAAAGGTTGTACCGCTTATGACAACTCTACACGAACTGATGATTGCGCCGGCTAGTGACCATTCTATCCTGGATTCCTCGAGTCGAGAAAGACGCACCACGCTAGATATGAGGTACAGACTAGGGGGGCGTTGCTGATTAAGGGTCAGCTGCATCCCAAAAGGAAGTATCCCGTATCGGGCACACGTACAGAGCATTGGAGACAGCAACATCCGAATTACGAAAACACTTGTAATACTAACCTCGAGCCAACCGCGAGTAATCGGTTACATATTACTAACATAGATAATAAGAAAAATTGTCAAAGTTTTGAACTCCCGGCCCCGTGAGGCTAACGCCATATGAGCCTTGATAAAAATATATATTTTGGAAAAAAAAAATGACCTTCAGCTTCTCGGGACACGATTCGACGGGCGTCACAGGTCCTCTGATCTTCGCCATCACGACTCGATACGCGTTGCCCCATGGGTTGGCATCTGCCTCTCGGCACAGCTCCTTAAAACAGTTCGCTTTGCTCATTGTAATTTCCCGTTTCAAGGCGGCTCTAGCTGCTCGGTACACCGTATTACGTTCCTCTCTATCAGCACTTGACCGATTCTGTACCGGATCGCCTGGTGATCACTGTGCGTATACGACTCGCACACTTTCCACTCCGTACTCGCCAACAGCGACGGACTGCAAAAAGTAACGTCGATGATGGATTCGCGCCCATCTTTCCGGAAAGTGCTGGTGGTACCTTCGTTCAGTACCGTTACTTCCAGCTTTGTTAGAGCTTCCAGTAGACTGTACCCTCTGATGTTGGTGCATCTACTTCCCCACTCCACCGCCCAGGCGTTGAAGTCGCCTCCAATGACGATCGGTGTTCTTCCAACCATCTTCAGCACCATCTTCAGCGAGCAAACCGACCAGCCAACTTTTATTTTGGTCGTTTCTACCATCTTATTGGCTGCGACTGTTGAGAGCCGTATCGACGCCGTAACTTTGGATTTATGCTCACTAAAATAGTCCATTTCACATTTCGATTCCAGAATAGTAATAAAAAACACCCAGAGTATCGCAGAGATAACCACACAGAAAAAGTTGAAATATCTACAAGCAAAAATAACAAAAACATTTGCACAAAAATATGCGAAAATAATCATACACCAACAATAGGCTGAAAGGCTACGAAAATAGTGCAAAAGCCACAAAAAAAACCCGGCACATTAACAAAAAATATAGCCATATGAATACATGCAAGGAATAGACCAAAAACAAAGTGTAGAGGACAAAAAAGCAGAAAAATGCTTGAAAGTTATGATAACAGAAGCCAAAATCACCACAAAACAAAAAATAACTCTATAGAACGTTACAAAACATGTGCCAAGAAATAACAGAAAATAGATTGAAAATTTTGAAAATTGGTCAAAATAATCCCACCAAAAAGGCAAAACACTCACAGAATACAGAAAAAAAGGAAAAAATGTTATAATACGAAAATTTAAATTGAATGAAACATTACAAAAAATACGATAAAATCCACAAAAAATGCCGCAATGCTATTAGCCAAAAAAAATAGTGAATGTACTCTCAAAAATATCCAATAAGAAACATAAAATAGTTAACATTATGATTAGAATCAAAAACAATACAGAGTATATGCCAAAAAAGCGGCAAACATAGGTAAAAATAATCACTTAAAAATATACCAAAAACCGCAGGAAATGACAAAACGCGCAGATGACACAAAAAAAAGTAGAAGGGTCTGAGCCTTGCGGCACGAACGTAGGTTTGACGTAGAATTGTGATTTTTTGGATAAAATGTTTTTTAATGTAATTCTTTCGTTGTTCAGAAATCAGTTATATTAACTTTTTCGAAACTCCAAACGGTGGCCCTGAAAAGCGTCGTTTGTTATATGTACTCATAACTGTCAAACGGGTTTTAACGAACTGAAAACGAACGCTTTTGGTAGGAGGTTTAACAGTCTAACTGAAAAAAGATTAATGAATATCAGTGTGACCCATAACAGAGTGGAATGGTAGACGAAGTATATGTGGAACGGTAAACAAATCAAAATATGTCGTCATTGATTACAGAGGTGTCTAATTTGTTTGATAGATCGAATTATTTTACACAATTTTTTGTTGCATACAATATTCACGGGAAACAAGTTAAAAGAAAGAATTCATAACACATAAATTATCTTTGCATTCGCTTGCAAAACATATCTCTTTTATTCGTTAAATTGTCCACTTGTTTCACTATTTCTACTGTTGATGTCTCAGGTGAAAAAATTGCTGTATAAATTGGCCGTTTAATGGTGTATATTCAGCCATTCCATGTCAAACCGATATAGTGGTTCTCAGATTTTCGTGAAAAGTGGTAGATTTATTCTTCATCGCAAACAATTAGACCCGTATTTTTTTATTTTTTGGTTCAGTAGTTAAAAAGCTCAGAATTTTTGAAAAAATGTCATTTTAGGAAAAATGTGAAAAAAATAAGCCATAACAAAACATAACAGAACATGTGCCAAAACCCCATGAACATTAGACTACAAAACATTAGCCCAAAATTATGCCAAAAAACTGAAAAAAATAAGCAAAAAACCCAAATCACTTAAGAAAAAAGTTTGAATAATCACCCAGAAACTTAGTGAACATATTTACATGAAATTGCGCCAAATATAGATCAAAATCACAAAAAAAGAGGATAAATAACTGGGAATATTGACGGATGACCACGCCCCCATTAAAAGCGTTTCACCCAGAAAACCTCCAATCAGCAAGTGTGTACTATAAATCTTTGCAAAAAATAACCTACAGAAATAAGTCGAAACAAGTACACCAAAAATAGTCCGAAGTAATCAAACATAAAAAGAGAGAAAGAAGTGCACAGAGAAAAAAAGCAAAATAAAAAGTAAATCGAAATAAAAGAACAGCAAGCCAATATGATAGAGCAGTAATATGTCATTAATAGGCCAAAAATAAGCCAAATTTAAACACCAAGAAACAGAGCGAAATAAGGAAACAAAAAAATCCAAAAATGACGCACAAAAATGAACCGGAATAATGACACGAAAACGAAAGGTGATGCAAAATAAATATACCGAAATACCTCAAAAATAGACACAAAACAAAAATTACACACACAAAATAAGTCCCAAAATAATGATACTAAAAATAATTAAAAATAATAACACATCAGAAAATAGACCAAAATAATAACACCCGAATATTGGCCGGAATAATAAATATAGAGCCGAAAAAAAATACTCCGGACGAATGATAAACCCCAAATAGATCAAAACAATAACCAAAAAAGGCAAAAATAATCACACCATACAGTAAACCGAAACTACAACACATCAGAAATACGTCAATGAAACATTAGAAAATAGACCGAGGTATAAGAAAAACAGCTAAGATACAAAACCATGTGGAAATAATAACAAACGATCTGAGACGAACCAGCCCAGGAGGCTGAAAGTCTCAAAAATAAAGAATTAAAAAAAATAACAAACGAAATAAGAACTGAAATAAATAATAACATAGGAAAATGAACCGAAATTCTAACGCACAGTGAAGACCGAGGTAATAATACACAAAAAATAATCTGAAATTACAAAACACCGGAAGAAAGGCACGGCAAAGACTAAATTAAGAACGTAATGAAAGTCCAAGCAACAACGCAGATTAATTATTTTGTGATAATAACCGAAATAATAACACACAGAATCGGCCAGAATAATAATAAAAAAGTCCAGAGTAAAAAAAATTAAAATAGGGCGACATAAAAATGCACAAAAAATATGTCAAAACCCCAACATAAACGGCAGAAGTAAGTTCGCACAAAAAAGTATCCAACATAACACAAATAATAGACCGAAACTGGAATTCACAAAAATTACCGAAATAAAACTAACAAAAGAAGTAAAGACTCAAAGAAAGCAGAAATAAAACCACATAAAATTTGGTCAAATTAAACATGAAAAATATGCCATATAATACAATACATAATATAACATAGTACAGATAAAAATCCGAAATAACAAAATACCGAAAAATAGAATTTAACAATAGCCAACTTAAAATAGAGCGAAGAAAAATACAACAAATAGCCGAAATAAAAAAAACACAAAAGCAATATCGACCATAAAAAAAATTAAAAGTATAATAATAACCAAAATTATAGAACACCAAAAATAGACCAAAGTACAACACACGGAACACACGGAAATAAACTGATATAATACCACATAAACCGCACAAAAAAGCCGGAATCATAACACTGCAGCAATACAGATCGCGATCTGTGCATTTTACGATTAATCGTGAATCGAATCATGATCGCTTGAATTCCACCTTGATCCTTGAAATGTAGAAGGGAGCCTCGTTTATTAAACGATGTGGCACGGTTGGCGAAAAATCTGCCTGCTAGCGCGTGGTTATCGAAAGAGAAAATCAGTGAAGAGAATCGATCAAAGCATAAAGCCTGTTTCAGTTGAAATTTGGGTCGCATAAAGTAGGACATTTCTCAGCATAGAGATAACGTACAAACAAGAGAAAGATGTCATTTTGTAGGTTTTTTAATGAACCTTCAGTGAAGAATACATGAAAATTATTCGTCAGCTGCTCGGAGGAATTTTGGAACTTTTCGTGCGACGTGGTTTCAACTGAAACAGGCTTTATAGGCTCTTTTCAAAAATTACCCGAAAATTGTACGCACTAACGTAGATTCAAATTATTTTATCTCTTACTTCCATCTTATACAGTTTTCGCCGCATCTTTTGATCCGAAGATGAAAAACTTCTTTCATGTGTGCTTGGGAAACTAGTCTGGAACAAATACAGAAGCCCATCCTTCCGCTATTTTCCTCCGTTTGTGGTGTTATACGATGCTTGATAGTGGTAAAATATTCACATATAACTCGAAAAAAAGCGAGCCAAGAAAATAACTGATATAAACAAAGTTTCAAAGAAATTTTCACTGTGTTCATTTGGATTATATCTAGCGAATGCAAAGTTTCTCATCTGTGTGAAGGGTGGTTTTTAGAAAAAAATAACAAGCAACGGAGGCACCACCTCCTCGAATTTCACATGAGGTTTAAAATTTTGTTTGATGTCAAATATTGAATTACCTTCACCCCAATTCGCGAATACGCAAAATGTAATCAATATGTTTTCTTCTATTTGCAGGTCAGTGAAATAATGGTGCAATCGCCTCAATGCTAATGATAATAACTAATCAACAAAGTTTCAACAAATAATCAAGCAAAGAATTATTTCATGTATGACGATTGAAATCGTCAAAATGAAACCAGCATAATTCGCTCCATCTTTGCTTCAATTACAATGTTCATCGAGATTTCACTATACTCCTAGTATAGGCGTAATGGCCCTATTTAAAAAAAAACAACGTTCTGGAGTCTGTCCTTTTCACTCGTGCAAAGTGAAAGTAGCCGCTCACATTCTCATCTTCGATTTTACAATATCATGAAGAAATATTTGTATCTACCAACAAACTCGTTGAAACCACCGAAGTCCTGCTAGTGAACAATATGAAGAAAGGCGAGAATCCTGTCGCCGCCAATCTTCCTTTCACTGGGGGGCCTTGATAAGCGCCTTTGTGTCTACTTCAGAAGTTTTCCGCCCAGTTTTTCTGCTTTCTCCATAGCCTCTGGACATTGTTACCGTGTGCCGAGACCGACTCCAAACCGTTGGAGCTCCCCTTTGTATATGAGCACTTTCGTGTACACATTCGAGCGCCGTCAAAGTTGTGTGTTAGAATAGTTTCCACGTGGTATGGTGGAATAATTCCGCGTGTATGAAACGATTGAGGTACCATGGCGGACACCAATTATGGCCATCCACGCCATTCTTTGAAACCAAACACTCGAAAAACAAGTGTTGCTCCAAATTAGCAATATCAATTATCGTTCGTTTCACTCCCATAATTGAATGTAATCAAAAACTTGTCCTCCGACTGTTGGGCGGAGGCACAATCCGATGACCGCGAGCGCAGTCCCACTGGGTAGGACGACAAAAAACCCTTGTCGCCATCTATTGTTATAATCAGCTCCTTCCACCAGACTGAGCATATGACATTGTAGCCCTGTGGGATGGTATTTAAGTACCATTCTCCGACGGGGTGAACATCAGCAAATGGTGTAATCATATTCCGAGAACAAAAATCATCTCGGCGATAATACTTTGACTGTTCCTTTCCTCCTACCGTATCCTGTGTTAATGATCTGTTTTGTCTGAAATGTAAAATTCGCCGGGACATTCTCTCGAGTTAAATTCCAGAATACTCCTCCCGGTGGATCATTCATACTGAGCTGACAATCCTCATCTTCCCCCCTTCCCTCCAACGAAAAATGATGCCCTCTTCGTGAAATTCATTCTCATCGTCCGTATCAACGATCCAACGGTCACCGGATGAAAATGGGACATGAAACAAGCGTAAAACGCAGCGCTTCATTCCATCCCGAGATGCCGGAACAGAATCGTAGTGACAATTTTCCCGAGTGCTGCAATCGAGTGACGTGACAAAGTTTGTGCATGGAAATAATCCAAGCTTAGTGAACATTTCATTTGTATTGATTTGAGACTTAAGTGCTACTCATCGCTATTACAGATTCGACATTTGCTTGCTCACTTCACCAGGTACCTGTCGATTATATGGATACTACCATGATTTGATGATAACAGTAACGTTTGAGTATTCATTATTTGATCGCAAAAAAACAGATCTATCTCGGAACCGTATAGATGAATTTAAAATGTTAAGTATTCAAAATTAAGGTCATTGCACTCTGAAGGAAAAATGGCTAAAAAAATTTTGATTTTGATGCATTCTCGAACTTTTCTTCGAATAACGGGTGTTAAATAAAAAATGGGAATTTTTTCAATACCTTTCAGTAACTCAAATAAAAAGCGTAAAATTTTCTATCTCCAAGAAAATTGCTCTTTGGGCTCCCTAGAAACAGTAGGCGTGTTTGGTTTTGCTAGTTTGAATTTAGTCAAAGCATAGATGACGTCGGAACAACACGTGCTCCGCGAACGCATTGTACGGTTCTACGAAACGTATTTCCAGCAAGGAAAAAAGTTCACATTTTAAGGAAGAAAATGTACCTGTCAGTACGGTATATCGTATCCTGGGTTCCCTGAACGTAGAGCGGAAGGTCGGAAGTGGTCGTCCGGTGACGATATTGACGAAGCAGAGGAAGACATCGTTAAAGAAGCTGTTTGGCAACAATGACGCAACCAGCCTGCGTGACGCCGGTCGGAAATATGGCTGCTCCCACGTATTGATCCATCGGACCCTCAAGATGGAAGGAATCGTCTGCAGTAAGAAAACGAGGTCGCCGGAGTACACGGAGGAGCAGATTGAGACGGTTAAATCACAGTGTCGGTGGATGACCCAAAAATACCGTCTTTCTGGACGACGAAAGCTATTTTCCGCTGTCCAAAACGCATATTCCAGGAAATGATAATTACTACTCCAGCGACAAGTCATCCACACCGCCTGAAGTGAAATACAAGTTCAAGCACAAGTTTGAAAAAAAGGTTATGTTGTACATCGCCATTTCCGACCGGGGCATTTCAAAGCCTTGGTTTAAGCCGAGCGGTCTGGCAATCAACCAACAAATCTATCGAGAAGAGTGCCTCGATAAAATCCTGCTACCGTTCCTGAACGAGCATCACGCGGATGGGAAGTACGTTTTCTGGCCGGACAAGGCGTCTTCCCATTACGCCAAGAAGACGCTGGCGTATCTTGAGGAGAAAAAGATACCGTTCGTGCCGAAAGATCGTAACCCAACAAACTTGCCCCAGTGCCGCCCAATAGAGAATTTCTTTGGCTCACTCAGTGCCCTAGTGTATAAAAACAATTGGGGGGCCAAGGACACGAAGCAACTGACTACAAGAATCCGGAATTGTATCCGGAAAATGGACGTAAGTGCCGTACAACGTTCCTGTGAGAGCATCGCGACAAAGTTGCGTCGAACAGCAGACCACGGCCCTTACTCAAACATTCACTGACATTTTTTTGAAGAAAATACATTATGTTATTAATAAAAAATACTGAAATCGAAGAAAAAAAAATGTTTTTTTATATGTGATTGAAAAAAATCTCATTTTTTATTTAACACCCGTTAGGCGAATAATGTCATGTGTCCCCCAACGCTTCAAAATGTTTGTATGTATGGAATCAGACATCTCTTTCTTCTATTTCATCTTTTTTTTGGATTGCACACAAAAAAACAAAAAAAAAGTTCAAACGGCGTCAACGGGTATCGAACTAAGGCCGGCTGGAATAATATACTGTTTTACACGACCACGCTATCCACATAACTAATGATGCTGTTGGGGAGGAGCGTGGTAATATAACATTTCATTACAAATTGAAGTTGGAAAGTGTTTTCTAATTTTACTCTTAGAAAACACTTTCCAGCATAAAGGAGATCTATATCCATTTCGATCTGGGCCGTGGCCAAATAATGCGTGCTTATTTGAAACGTGTCTCTTGTTTCACTCGCTCGTATTAATCTTATATTGCCGCACCATATCTTTATCTATGCAAATGGATTTCCGTCTGTCTGTCTATCTGTCTGTCTGATTCTTATGGACTCGGAAACTACTGAACCGATCGACATGATGATTGGTATGTAGTGGTTTTTGGGGTCGGGGAAGGTTCTTATGATACTTTAAGACCCTTCCCCCTGTCTAAGGTGAGGTTTAAGGGTGCAATGAATGTTTTTGCGGTGGTTAGACACTCCACCCCCTCTGCCATGCTGACATGCAAATGAAACACAAATTTCTGCATGACTCGAGAATTAATCAAGCAAACGAAACCAAATTAGGCATGTGGATATTTTAGGGTGCAATAAATGTTCCTGTAGTGATTAGACACTCCACCTCCCTCTCTAAGGGGGAGCTGCCATACAAATGAAACACAAATTTCTGCATTACTAGAGAATTGATCAAGCAAATGAAACGAAACTTGGCATGTGAAGGTTTCAGGGTGCAATAAATGATTATATGGTGGTAAGATACTCCACCCCCCTCTCTAAAGGGAAGCTGCCATACAAATGAAACACAAATTTCTGCATTACTCGAGAATTAATCAAGCAAATGAAACCAAATTAGGCGTATGGAGGTTTTAGGGTGCAATCAATGTTTCTATGGTGGTTAGACACTCCACCCCCCTCTATAAGAGGTGCCTCCCACACAAATGAAGCACAAATTTATGCATAATTCGAGAACTAATCAAGCCAATTGAGCCGTATTCGACATGTGGAGGTTTTAGGAGGAACGAAACGCTTCTATGGTGGTTCGACATACCTACCCCCTCTACCCCACAGTTCTCGAATCAAGCAAATGGAGCTAAATTTTGGATGTGAGGATTTGTGGGTACGAGAAATGTTTCTATGATGGTATGACACCTCTTCCTCCTTTGGAAAGGAGAGGGGGTCCCATAAAAATAATGCCCAAACATGAAAATCGAAAATTTTCGTAGAACTCTGAAGGAAATTGGGAAAATGGGAAAATTCGAAAAATTCAATTCGCATGTGTTCTACAATGACATATTGACAAGCGTTGTTAGTCCATTTGATGTTTGCGGTAACGAAATTGATCTTCGTTCGAAAGTGGAAATGGATTTTAATGTAATAAAACGCACTCGTATATCGTCTTCTATCTATATAAACTAAAATGGATCGCCGAATGTGTTGATAAGAAGAAAACTCGAGAAAGGAATTGTCCGATTTAGGGCTGTCTTCATTCTATTATATTTTCTGTATCAAACATTAATAGTTTAAAAAATTATTAGTAAAAAATAATTTTAAAGGGTAGATTAGAAGATCAAGCAATGAACAGTTATGCGATTGGACCCATGAACGTGCGTTTAGTAAGAAAACGTAGATTTGATAACGAAAAATAAATTTTGGGCGGGCGAAGTTTGCCGGGTCAGCTAGTATGTTATACAAATACTTACCAGTATTTGTGAGTCATGGCATTTTCTGAAATTTTTTCGCTCATTTAATGTAATAAATCGGGATAACAAAACATGAGCTAAAAATCAATTTTGGGTGTAGTTACAAATCGTGCATTTATGATCTCTATTTAAAAATCTCGTCAAACATTTTGTTAAATAACGGCAAGCACGAACCGGGAATCCGCTTTAGCAATGCATGCAAGTCGGAGGTATTTTTGTTCCCACCGAAATGTGTTTCTCTAAGATGGATTTCAGAACAAAGATGCCTGGGAGAATCCACTTTGCAAACATATGTAAGCTGCGAGTACTTTTATACTCGCTTGTCTTTGTGCAGACCGGAATATGTTTCCCTGAAACGTACTTCTAAACTGAAAAACCTGGGAAAATCTTCATTTCAGATACTAGAGGTGAATGAACTTTCGCGGTCCGAGAACTACGTAAACATGAGAGGTGCAATAGTTTCAGAGGGAAATGTAAAATACATTGATCGTTTGACAATTCTTCCGTTCACATATTTTAGTAGTCTTAGGCATCATATCAAACGCAAAAAAAAAGGTCATCAAATTTATTATTAACGAAGAACATAATATATGCATGATTTGATCTTACATGACAACTGTTTAAACTTTTTACTAAAAAAACAAATATGTTGAATTCAATTGAATTCGAAAATTGTTTCAATCGATGATTTAAGCAATACAATTCAAATGATTACAAACTTTCGTCCGTGCCCCTAGGCTCAGACCCTTCTACTTTTTGTTCTGTATACAACAGGGTTTCTATTGCTACCTATGCAAAGCTGGATTAACCCGTGGTGGCATGGTAATCCACAAAATGAATTAGACAATATAAAATGCCATTCGAATAATATACAGTCAACTCTCCCTTACTCGATGTTCTGTAACTCGATATTTTCCCTAACTCGATGAATTTCATGGCACCTTTGATTTTACATGCATTCTTCTCTCCCTAACTCGATACCTCCCTTACTCGATGCCTCTCTTACTCGATGGGCTTTGTTTCATTTTTCCATGGATTTTTACCTCGCTAAATCGATTGATTTTCGCGTACTTGTTTTTGTGCGTTTCTAGCTGTCATTTCAATTGCTCTTGAAAGTGAAGACGAAGTGTTCGTATTATCAAGGATTTTTTTTTCCAAGTATGGAAAACCAGGGAAAACCTTTCAAGCGAACGATTAAAACGCTAACCATAGCGCAACGTTTGAGCATCATCGAGCAGGTCGAAAAGTATGGGCGAAAGGTGTCTGAAGTTGCAAAAGATTTCAGTATTGCACAAAGTACGGTGTCAACACTATTCAAGCAAAAGGAAAAATGGCATCGGATGGGAAAATTGAATGTGGACAAAAAGCGTATAAGGTTGGTTGGGAACGAGAAGCTGGAACGGTCAATGGAATTTTTTGTCAATCAAGCCAGAGAGAATAATTTACCTCTCTCAGGTTCTATTCTTCGGGAGAAGGCTTGCGAATTTGCCCAGAAACTGGGAATTCCCAATTTTAAAGGAAGCTCTGGATGGCTAAGTAAATTTTAAAAACGGCAAAAGATGACATTTCGGAAGCTATGTGGCGAGAGTGCTAGTGTAGATCTCAGTGTAACCGACAACTGGATTTCGCAAACCCTACCCAGTATAATCGCCGAGTATGATGCACGTGATATCTACAATGCAGACGAAACAGGACTTTTCTACAAATGTTTGCCAGACAAAACATTTGCATTTCGATCAGAAACTTGCCACGGAGGAAAATATTCGAAACAACGTCTGACAGTCATGTGTGCAACCAACATGGACGGAAGCGATAAACTACCATTGCTGGTCATTGGAAAGAGTAAAAACCCACGGTGTTTAAAAAAGGAGAAATCATTACCAGTGATATACGAGAGTAACACCAAGGCCTGGATGACCTGTATTCTTTTTGAGAAATGGATTATGCAACTTGACGAAAGATTTTCCAAAGAAAATAGAAAGGTATTGATTCGGGAATTATGTGTAATGGGAATGTATCATAATTATATCTCTTTCTCCTCAAAGGTGGTCATGTTCGTTGATAATTGTACAGCGCACCCAAAATCTCTCCAACCAAAGCTTAAATCGATAAATTTGCAGTTTTTTCCACCAAACTCTACTTCAGTAGTTCAGCCGCTGGACTTGGGCATAATCAAGAACCTGTAACAGTACTATCGCCATGAATTAGTAAAACGAAGACTGCTAGAAATGGAGGATACAACGGTATTTTTTTCCTTTTTACATTCATGTTATTCAGCACTCTTACTGTATTCAAATATACTCTAGGACCCTTCAGATATATCGGTATTGGATGCAATTGAATTACTTTCACGCTCTTGGATAAACAAGGTTAAATCTGAGACTGTTCAAAATTGCTTCAGGAAAGCCGGATTTTCCATAAATGATGATGATGATATTCCGCTGGCAGAATTAATGCGTCGTGAGCTTGCTGCTGTCGACAGTGCAGTACCATTCGATTGTTCATCGTCATTTGATGAATATTGCGAAATGGATCAAAATTTGCTGTGATCTAATGACTGATACCGATATACTGGAAAGTGTTGAAGAAGCTGAAAAAAACGTTGAAAATAGTAGTCCTATGGAGTTAGAGGAGGTTCAGGAAGTTTCAGCTGATTGTTTTGAAATTACACCTTCGAACGTTAAATCGAACCTAAAGAATATGTCCGAAATATTGCAATCAACTGAAAATGTTCCCGTGAAACTATTTGAACATTTCTTTGCGATTGAACAGTTCCTGCGTGATCGTTACAATTTAGTTTGAATTACATACATAATTAATATTTTTTTTGTTAACCTAGTTCGTTTTCCATTTCCAATTCCTTTTTACAATAAAATTGGCCTACTAAACAAACATCCTATGTATTTTAAATTTATATTAAAATTTGAGAAAAGAATGTATAATAGTACATGCGCATTAGTACATATAAGGGTAAATGTACTAATGCACAAAAACAAATCAATTATAGTAATATCCTGTATACGCAATGGTACCAATTATAGTAAACCCCATGTACCATAATTGGTTTATTCCTAATTGGGTCATATTTTTAAGCCCTAATATTGGGACACTTACCCTAACATCATATATTTGCAATTTGTGGCATAAAAAAAAATATGAAAAAATGTTCTGTATCTCGATACCTCCCTAACTCGATGGTCCCTTGGATATCGAGTTAGGGAGAGTTGACTGTATAACAAAACGAATCATAAGATTACTTGGTACACCCTGTAGTCTAACCTAAATACTGTTGTGGAGTATGTTTTGGACACAAAAAATGGGTGGGTTATATCTATGATATAAACGCAAGGTTGACGTGGGACTACCTTAGCTTATCAATCATTTGTTTGTATTGATTAAATTTTTGATGGAATGAAACAATTCCCGAATTCAATTGAATTCAATATATTTGATTTGTAAGTAAAAATATTGTTAAATGTCATGTAAAGTCAATTCATGCATTGTGATAGTGAATTTAATGACAGTCCTTTTACGGTTGGTATGATGCCTAGAACAAAATTTGTGAACGGGAGAATTTTCCTTCACGATTATTTTATTTTACATTTGCTTCTGAAGTTTGCATCTCAAGTGTACGTACTTATCGAACCGCGAATTCGCTTGATTATATGAACATCAGGCACTCAGTTCCGATTTTGACATGTATGTCGAACGCATATTGTTTAATGAATAGGCGTTACCGCAGCAAATGGTTAACTACATTTTGCCTAATCATCAAATGGTATGCGTAGAAATTCAATGAGCGGAAGATATGAAGGTATATCCTTCAATACAATAATGAATAACCGAGCCAAAGCGTTGTGTTCGTACCCGCTTTTGTAATCCGTGCTAGGAAAACACTTTGCGGAGTGCAAAAAAATGCGGGTGCAGAGATACCCCCGACTTGCATGAATCAAAAACTTCAACTTCTACTTTTTATACTATAAAGGATTTAAACTTGAAAGTACATTCGTCTCTAGTGTCTGCACGATTTTCCCATGTTTCAAGTTTAGGAGACCGTGTTAAAGAAACATATTCTAGTTTGCACAAAGGCAAGCGAGTAGAAAAGTACACGAAGTTTGCATTTATTTGCAGAGCCGATTTTCCCAGACATTTTGGTTTTGAAGTCTGTGTTAAGCAAACACATTTCAGTCGGAACAAAAATTCCCCCGACTTTCATGTATTTGGAATGGCAATTTCCCCACGCTCCTTGGATTTAAAGTCTGTGTTAGGGAAACACATCTCAGTCGGAACAAAAATACCCCCGACTTTCATGTATTTGCAATGCTGATTTACCCAAGGCTGCTTGGGTTTGATGGCTATGTTAGGGAAATCGTAGATCGGACCAATCAAAATGAGGCAGTTATGCCGTTTAGATAACGCTTAACATTTTACAGTTATTCAATTGTTTATCTAATGAAATATAACATTTTATTAATTGCGATTGAAGCGTAGAAATATTCCCTATCAATTGATGCAAACATCTTTCCGATCCAGTAAGAAATGTTCGAGTTATAAGCATTCGGAATCTTTCATTTTTTCCTGCATGTTCTGTGTTTAGGTTTTCATTTTACCCCCCATATACTCCGGTTAGACGTAGTCCCACGTCAAAATAACACAACCAATACTGATAGCTGTGTTCTGTAGGGATGCTACACTCAAGAATATTGAAATTAGAAGCGGTAGCTATATCGTACGTTATTTTCATAACGAATATCGACACGTGTTATTAAATGATAAATAACTCATATTATGAACCTCATTAACCAAAACCAGAATCAAACAAATAATCAAAGTACGGCTTTTGAATGAATGAGGTCCCACCGAAAACATAAACCACTGATTGGCAAAAAGTAATCACTTCTTTTATTCGCAAACACTTTCCTACTAAAAAGGAATGAGCTGTGAATTTGCTTCAATTTTCGCCAATAAGACGCCCCCAATGAGCACTCACAGTAGCAGCTACGAACGGAAAGAAAGCGGTTGAATACTTTTAATTGTGGTCATTAGCTCCCAATCGGGTAAAAGGGGGGTAAAATGCCCACCTTAAGCAAATAAGGCCTAAGCGTGTATTGTACTACATTATTCATTGTTTTTTCACATCAAAAGCGTAACCACGTCTGTTTTCTTTGTAATCATGTGTACTAAAGAGATTACGAATAGGAAAAACAAATAGAAATGATGAAAATTCTACAAAATTATATTGTATGCATTTCTAAAACAGACGGGGTAAAATGATCTATATGGTGTCCAAAACGCACCACATCAACGGGTCGAAATGTCAAACGACTTCGAAGCATTTCTTTTGGTTAAATCTTGGTTCGCTGTATATAGTGGAAATCCGGGCAAGACGCCACTGTTAAGCAAAACAGGATGAAACGTGTATTTTTACTACATATATCAACGTTTCTTCACATCTACAACCTATCCACGTTTGTTTTCTTTGGAATGAAATGAGAAATAACGAATAGGCAAACCAACAGAAATAACGAGAATTCTAAATGCATTCATTTCACACCATTCTTAAGGTAAGATGCCCATATGCGTGTCCAAAATGCACCACAACAACGGGTCGAAAAGGGGGTCTCCGTAGCCACATCGGTTGCGCGTTCGCTCACTAAGCGATCGATCGTGAGTTCAAAACTCAGGGCCCTCATTGACCATCTTTGTGTTGTTACAGAATAGTTTCGTCCACGCAACAATCATCAGCTATGGAGATCGATCCACGGTCGAAATAAGATCGATTCATCCATACAACTGTTCTGCTCTGCAAGACACATCGGGCTGCTGTTCTATAAATAACTCAACAATGATCAATCAACTGTCTCCGCTGTCCGGTGGTCTAACTTGGATAATAGAAGAACAGAAAGAATACTCTTACGCCTAAATGGCTACTGTGTGAATGTACCATATGTAATGGTATAGAAGGAATACTGACGAATGGCAACTGTGTAATGTGCTAATTATAGATATGATAACCATGTGACATGTATACGATTAAAATTCGGCTCCTTTACTGCTAAAATGCTAATGAGCCTTAAATAAATAAATGGGATAAAAAAAACGAGTCGAAATGTCAAACAACATCGAAGCGTTTATTCTGGATGACTCTTGATCCGCTGCTTATATCTTTCGCTTCCGTTATGTTTCTATCAGTTAGAATTATCAGATGATCACGAGTTTTCGAGGCATTTTTGTTATCAAACGCCGAAAACGTCAAAGAGTTTTGAATCCAACAATATATTGCTACGTGCCGCTGTTCACAAATGTGCTGCCAGATATTTTTCCGTTATATTTATGAGTTTTTATTTTAACTCTAAGGTTTGTATTATTCTTAATAATGGATGTATTTCAGTAGTCAGAAACATTGAAATAATTTTATTCGTTCTTGTTTTTTTTTTACATAATACAAGAAAAGATACGTGAAAATGGTTTTATGCCTTTCAGAAACCATCTGAGCCAACTCTTTATTAATCTCCATAATGGTGCGATGTGCCCCATTATGAGATGGATTATGAAATTGCATTTTGATATAAAAAATAATTTTTAATTTTTTTTTTTTTATTCAAATTCAATTAATAGCTGGTAACATTTGAGAATGTATTGGAGTTTGCAATAACTAAATAAGTTTTTTAATGCTTCGAAAATTTTATGGCAGAAGCGGTCAAAGTTGCATAAAATCATGCAGTTTTAAATATATTATTATTTTATGAAGATAGACTTGTTTTTTGGTGCTACAATGCATTTAACTGTACTTATAATTTAAAAAGGAAGTTATAAGCACAGACAAATCCTGCCGATTACCGCGTTTTCCATGATTTTTCATGGTAGTGCGTTTTACCGACACGGTGCGTCTTAACATCAGATGAAGTTATAAGCATCAAAAAATCCTGCCAATTATTTAATTTTCCATGATATTTCGAGGGAGTGAGTTTTTCCTCGACGGCGCGTTTTACCACTCGTTCCCCTAAAAATAACAACCATCATCGAACCCCCGATGAGTCGAAAACCACCCATCGTCTTATTCCGTTGATGCGTAAGAATATTAAATTGATTGCTATCGGGATCCGCCCAGTCTGAGTACAGGGTGGGCCATTTAAAGTGGAAGGATTTGTTTTTGCAATAGCAAAGTAAAGAAGTGAAATTTAAAATTTTTTTTTTTTTGAAATTCATTTATTTTGGTCCAAGGAGATTTATTCTAACTACTTTTTGATTATGATATCTGTCGTGTTCCCGTTTACGCATCGTTGAATTCCAGTGACCGTTTCTGCTAACTTTATTCTAGAGACTGACGTTCCATCGAATTAGTGGCATGCATCAGCCAAAGAGATATTTTAATTGCTCATTTTTCTCATTCTTATTAGCTGATACTCTTCCGGACAAATGGTGCCAATGTTTCCGAATTATGTTCCTTTTACTTCTAATGCATCCGGATAATCGTATAAGACATTTGGCAACGCTGATCGGAACAGAGACAGATTAGAGCTTTTTCTCATTTCGCTCTTATATTATTTTCCTCTCCTTATTTGTGGAGGAATGTTCTCACGTGTATGGGTAATCCAAGAATTCACTTGCATACAAAGCCAAAGCTTTACCATAGATCATGAGTAGATGAAACACAACGATTTTGTAATCGATTTATATTTACATATACCTATATTTCAATTGTTTCGCATTTCTTCTCTTGTCTTCATCTCATCTCCTACATTATCCCCCGCCTCTATACTACTGATAAATATTATATAAAAATTAATCGTCATATCTAAAAGGTTTCCTGATGTCATATTTACTGCACAGAGAGTGATATTTTACTCTCTAAAGTGACTTTTCTTTATTTTCTGCAATCTTTTTACATGTAACTGAATCGTCTTCAACATTACCTTAGAACTTTTCAGGAAGCCCGTAATAATCTGACAATCTTCGGAGTTCTTCTGGAACTTCTTTTTCTAAGTGACGTTTAGTTCCTCCAGTGATTCCATGTTCATATAATCAACGTTAGAATCAATTTATTCTCATGTAATAAATGTATACTGTAAACAATAAACTAAATATACACAGTTGGTGATATTCATCAATCTTATATTCATATTCATCAGAACTTGGAATGTATTTAAACACAAATGAATTACCGTACTTGAACACAATCAGTCAATCAATCAATTTTATTCCACTCAAAGTATAAATCTCTAATCAAAATCATTCTTGACAACACCAAATTCGATTGATTTTTCTCAAAGCAATTCCGGTGCATCGATAGTAATATCCTTCGGTCGTTCGAAAGTTGAAGATCGGCTTTCCGAAACATGAGCACTAGCTTCCTCCTATCCCCAACGATCTCGCTACTCTTTTACCACAGACCGTTTCCTACTCTTTCCTTCGTCGTTAATTGTTTCCACGCTCTTAGCCTCGTCTTCTTCATATGACCCTTTGGAGCCTTTGAACACTAACTGTGATCTAATAGCCACGTTAATAATCATCGCTCTCGGAACAAACTCATAAGCCGATACTGCCCTTACCTCAATCGATGGGACCGAATCGGAACTAATCAACTGAGTCTCAATCTGTTTCCTCATTTTAGTGTCCCACGATCTTATCATGGCCGATATTTTTCATTATTTTATCGTATGGCCGATAGGTTATACCTATCCCACAACTTCCTTGGCCGACGAACTCATTGTCGTCCCACGATTACATTTTGCATGGCCGATAGGTAATACCTGTCCCACGACTTTCATGGCTGATGAACTCATTTTCGTCCCACGATTACAATTCAATAATGTCCCACGTTTTCAAAATGGCCGACATTCTATTTAATGCATGACCGATAGGTGAAACCTATCCCACGACTCCCATGGCCGACGAATTCATTTTCGTCCCACGATTCCATTTTACATGGCCGATAGGTATTACCGATCCCACGACTTCCATGGCCGACGAACTCATTTTCGTCCCATGATTACATTTTGCATGGCCGATAGGTAATACCTGTCCCACGACTTTCATGGCTGATGAACTCATTTTCATCCCACCGATTACAATTCAATAATGTCCCATCTTTTCAAAATGGCCGGCATTCTATTTAATGCATGGCCGATAGGTATTACCGATTCCACGACTTCCATGGCCGACGAACTCATTTTCGTCCCATGATTACATTTTGCATGGCCGATAGGTAATACCTGTCCCACGACTTTCATGGCTGATGAACTCATTTTCATCCCACCGATTACAATTCAATAATGTCCCATGTTTTCAAAATGGCCGGCATTCTATTTAATGCATGGCCGATAGGTGAAACCTATCCCACGACTCCCATGGCCGACGAATTCATTTTCGTCCCACGATTACATTTTACATGGCCGATAGGTAACACCTATCCCACGACTTTCATGGCCGACGAACTCATTTTCGTCCCACGATTACATTTTGCATGGCCGACAGGTAATACCTATCCCACGACTTTCATGGCCGACGAACTCATTTTCGTCCCACGATTATAATTCACTGATGTCCCACGTTTCCAACATGGCCGACATTCTATTGAATGCATGGCCGATAGGTACAACCTATCCCACGTCTTACATGGCCGACGAATTAATTTTTCGTCCCACGTTTCCAGTAAAATTACATGTCCCACGATTCAACATGGCCGACATTTTCATTGTTCAATTGCATGGCCAATGGGTTTTACCAATCCCACGACTTCTAATGCCGACGAAAGAATGATCTTTCGTCCCACAATCATTTTGCAACTTTTTTCTTTTGCATTCCATTGATTTTTTCACTATACTCACATAAAAAAAAAACTACCGTCTGCGCCATTGTCGTGTTCCCGTTTAAGCATCGTTGAATTCCAGTGACCGTTTCTGCTAACTTTATTCTAGAGACTGACGTTCCATCGAATTAGTGGCATGCATCAGCCAAAGAGATATTTTAATTGCTCATTTTTCTCATTCTTATTAGCTGATACTCTTCCGGACACATGGTGCCAATGTTTCCGAATTATGTTACTTTTACTTCTAATGCATCCGGATAATCGTATAAGACATTTGGCAACGCTGATCGGAACAGAGACAGATTAGAGCTTTTTCTCATTTCGCTCTTATATTATTTTCCTCTCCTTATTTGTGGAGGAATGTTCTCACGTGTATGGGTAATCCAAGAATTCACTTGCATACAAAGCCAAAGCTTTACCATAGATCATGTGTAGATGAAACACAACGATTTTGTAATCGATTTATATTTACATATACCTATATTTCAATTGTTTCGCATTTCTTCTCTTGTCTTCATCTCATCTCCTACAATATCTCGTAAATGACCGCCTCTGGCCTTGACCGCAAAATGTGCCCTTTTTTCGGCATTTTCCATCACTTTGCCCAATGTTTCGGCCGATATGGCAGCAATTTCTTGTCGGATATTGTCTTTCAGCGCAGCCAGGGTCCTTGGTTTACCAGTGTATACCTTGGATTTTAAATATCCCCATAAAAAAAAGGCAGGAGGCGTCAAATCAGGTGATCTCGGTGGCCTGTCATAATCGCCGTTTTTCGATATTAATCTTCCGGGGAACATTTCGCGCAATAATTTGGTCGTGGCAGCCGCTGTATGGCATGTAGCGCCGTCCTGTTGGAACCAGTAATTGTCCAATTCATTTTCACGAACAAATGGCAATAAAAAATCGGTTATCATTGTCCGATAACGCTCCCCATTCACGGTTACCGTTGCTCCATTTTCGTTTTCAAAGAAGTACGGGCCGATGTCTTTATCGGCATAAATGCCACACCACACAGTAACTTTTTGGTCGTAAAGAGGTTGCGTTTCGATGAATTGAGGGTTTTCAGTAGCATAAAAACGACAATTTTGTTTATTTACTCCTCCATTCAAGTTGAAATGCGCCTCATCAGACATTATGATTTTTTGCCAAAAGCCACGTTCATTTTTGGCCACTTCGATGGTCCATTTCGCAAAATCAAGTCGACGTGGTAAGTCAGATGGGTTAAGTTGTTGAGCCATTTGAATTTTATACGGAAACATTTTCAAATCAACACAAATTATGCGTCGGAGAGTGGTTCGAGCGATGTCTAACTCTTGCGAACGATGGCGACCTGATGTCGATGGAGTCTCTGCAACACTGGCTCGAACGGCATCAATATTCTCGTCGAAACGTCTTGGTCGTTGTCTGGACAGATGACTGGCATTACCAAGACTACCAGACGATATAAATTTGGCATATAATCGACGTATAGTGTTGTCTCCAGGCGATGTTTTAACTTTATTTTTATTTTTCCACGCACGTTTAGTTAACACAATTGAGAAGTTATTTTGAATGTACAGCTGAACAATTTCAGCGCATTGTTTAGGTGTGTATTGTTCCATGGTTAAAATTGTACTGAAATGACGCTTCCAACGCGGTATGACATTTGTTAATCTGACATCTCTGTCAAAAGTTATGGGGTTGCCAGATGCTTCCACTTTAAATGGCCCACCCTGTACAATACTTTACTCTGAGCGGAAGGGATCCATCGGAAAACCGTCCTTGCGTGATGATAATGCGAAGCATGGCACACGTCGGTCGGTTAGGACCGTGAAATTCGGTCACAGTCAACGATACCATTTTTCGCCCACCATTCACGGACATCTCAAGAAACACCTATCACCACTTTAGATGATTATTTTAAAAGTGGGTGAGTGCACTGCACTGAAGCGTGATGGAAAGAAAATGAGAGGGGTTTTTTTTCTGGTTGTCCTAATGCACTCCGGCTGCTATGGCACACCTTACGATGATCTGATTAGCACACGGCGTGTTCCAATTTCAGCCACCTCGTTCCTTGCTTTGTTAAGTTTTTCTACATGCAGCTCGGAGAAGCTGCTAACCTTCTAGCTGGAGCTTGGAAGGCACTTGTGCTTTCCTTTTACCCTCGTTACTACATTGGAAACAGGCTGAGCAAAGAGCGAAGACGATGAAGTTCACCTGTGTCATTAGATTTACTCTATCTCCGACCCACTTCACCTTCACACGAAAGGAAGGAGCAGCGGCTAGAAACTTTATTATGCACGCTGCTCATAGGTAGGGAAGGTGGGGGTAAAATGGACATGTTAAGAAGAACTTCAATTATATCTTTGGAAACTCATGTTTCCCAAAACTTTGATGCAGTTTCTTGCAAATCAGTATACTGTTTTTTCTATCTAATTGGCCAAATAGTTTACAAGAAAGTGTTTTTCAATGTTTTTCACTAAAATTAAAACAGACCGAAAAGTACAACTTTTTTTCCGATGCGGGTATAATGGACATGTAGTGGGGGTAATATAGACAGGTTTGTAGTATATGAAGCGTAGAGGTTTATCGATCGCGAGAGGAATAATTTTATTCAACCAAGATCTGAACTCATCACGAATGTCCGTTAAATGATGAAAAAAAAACGAATTAATCCACCTAGAAGTGATATCGTACTTTTCAGCAGTATAAACGGACAGACTCTCAACTATTTTGCTTTTGGTTCCAGTCAGCTTCTATACAGTCCACATTTGGCGATTTGATTTCCATTTATAGATGCAGGGCATTCCTTAGGAATAGATTAAACAGACTGTTCACAGTTCATCTCACTCCCACAGGCAACTGTCCGTTTTACCCCACCAGTACAATTATTTCAATAATTTAAATTTTTCCACTCAAAAATGAATTTACTTTTTTCCGTACATACATAATATCGCTCCTCTGTTAACTCACAAACCGAATTATAACCATCAGCGAATTGAATTTTGATATTAAATTACTCAAAATGCTTAATATCGATGCAGCTAAAATTACATCCTCACACGGAACCATGTATGATTTTGGGTTTTTGTTTCCCTTTTCCACTTTTGATCAGTATTCATTGTCATAGGGTGGCTTAAATATAAGAGAGTAACATGTAGAAGGTGTTCTCATCAACAGAAATAGTAAATTCAAAATGTAACTATACAAATCGGCCACCTGTCCATATTACCCCCACTGTCCGTATTACCCGCGGTTCCCCTACTGGTTTATCTTGTAAAGTAAAATTAGCTTCAACTCTGATAGCATCGCGGAATGTCTACAAATATTAGAAAAAAATTGCAGAATACAGCTTTCAAACATAGGTCTGAAAGTCAGATTCCAGACAGGAGATTTCATATTCCAAATGCAATCCAATCTTGAATAAATTATCAGATGCTAGGTTTAAAATTTCATGTTTTAGTTTTCCGAACTCAGCTTCGAATATCTTTTTTGAATTGTGTTAATTGTCATGAATTTGACTTTATTCAAAACATAGTTCTTGAATCAATTAACTACCAGAGCGAACAATTTTATATTATCTCTGCGAAGAAATTCTTATCTTATAACATTCAGGTAAACTATCACGATAGTGGAATAAAGCCGTCTCAAATTACGAAGCGACCAAGTGACACATTTCAGTTAGGACAAAACTATCGCAGGAGGCAATGCGACAGAGTAAAAAAGGGGAAAATAATCACGGAAAGAACTTTGCGCCTCCCGGGCCATCCCACTTCATGTTTGTGATTTGAAACGAGCCTTAATGAAACGTTCTCCGCCGTTTCTCGTGCTTATCTCCGTGTTCTGGATGCGACGCATTTTTTTACAGGCGAAGGACGAAAAATGGCATCAAGCAGCTCATCTGAGTTTCTTATCTTCCGACCGACGGCGAAATGTTACGCCCTCCGGACTTTACGCCGGGATAAACATTGGGCCTAATTCTCGAATACACTTCACGGTGGAACCGACATAAACGGTACGCCATTGAACTACGTTTTACGAGTTAGTGAAGTGTCGAAGATAATGATGAGTTTTCAGGGAGAATGAGCACTTTTCAAATAAAAAATAATTAATGAAAATTAAACTCTTCGTATCAAACTGGTATTCAATGTGAGTGGAAAACTTTGTTTTCTTCGTGTGATATAATAATCTCATACAAAAATTTAATCTGAAGATAATTTGATTTTATAATGATAAATTTAGTGGGAAACTAATCTCGTATCCAGATGTCGACACCGTACTGTTGTCATCGCGAATGCGTTTCATACCGTTTCCACCGTGAAGTGTATTCGTAGTGTATTCGAGAATCAGACCCATTGGCTTTCCTTCTTACAGTGGGCTTCTCCGATAGTGGAGGAAAATTTTAATTATTGGATCACATTTCTCTCGAACTTATTTCTCATCGTCACCGATGTCTGAGAATCGAGATTCTGCTGTCTATATTTATTCCCAACCTGATGCGAGACCAGCTCGGAAGGTTCCTTTGGTACTTGGTTCTCTCTCGGGGACAATCATCGTGGGGAAGATGGAAAGATAAGAGGCGTCGCCATGCTTGAACTAATTCCACAAGTTGGCGAAATAATTGCATTGTGAATTTGGGAATACATTTCAGCCGGGAGTGACATCGCGTGATAGTGACAGATTCCATTTACCATTTAGGATGGGATAGAAAGCTTTCAAAGATATTCATTATTCCGATGAGGAATTGTTCCACAACATTGAATATCGGAACATATCTCTGAACTGTGCATCTGCAGGAAGTCAATGGAAACAATCCTTTGCACAGGAAATTGAACAATCCTGAACTGCTAGCAGCTTCAAGTTTCTCCACAACATCGAGCTCCATTGTGTCCTTCACAGTTCATCGCAATACCAGAACGGCATTAAACGAGGAAATTGAGTTTCATGGTGTCAAACTTCTCTAATGCAGAGCACTGTGCAATTTATGCCAACAGCAATTGTCCTCTTTCGGAAGTATTGACAAAAGAATAACTTCAGGAATACCGGTATCTGCCTTGAATATTTCCCGATTCAATTGAATTTTCCTGCGACCATCGTCCACTGCATGACCAGACTGAACGACGACTCGGCAAGAAAAAGAGGACTCCCACTGGCTGAACACTGAAAATGAAGCTCCAACAAGCACAGCTCGCAGCAAGTGGCGTTCAATAGCTGCAGCGAGAATCGAAACTCATAATTCATTCGGATTGAATCTTGCGCCTCGACTGCTCCTCCGCCGCAGCTTCTCCGATGTTCGTTTTCAGGGCTAGAGGGCGCTCTGCAGACGGCGGCCCTATTGTCACAATATTTATGCTGACACAGAGGGAGAGAGTTGCTCCTTTGGCTTGGGCACCGGGTGCATCGGAGTCGCCGCTGGCAATAACGAGAAGTCAAACGAGTTGACCATTGACCATTGGTTCGATATAGCGCCATGGGGAGTTTGCTTGGCGTTATTGCCACAAGTTAATACAGTTTCCCTCCAAATGGGATTCAATTCCCGACCGGGATGAGATTTAGTGGTGACTTACCGACGGGGGCGATTGTTCATAATTCAAACGGATATCTCCGGCTAACTTTTTTGTTTTGTTGTTCGGAGACACAAATGGAAATTTGTTCCCGTCGTCCGATAAACGAACGGAGATATGTTGCAATGTGCTGTCAGCAGATTGTCGTGTGTGAATGCCAGATGGGACAGACGGAACCAGATATTAACCCATATTCTGGAATCCGATCGGATTTGAAACTCGAATTTTGCCTTCTGCAACCCGTTCGAGACTCAAATCCGGCCGGCCTTTGCAATCTTGCCTTGAATCAAAACAATCGTCAGAATAGTTAAACCGTATTTGTGACGTAATTTACTCTGTACGATTACCAGTCTCGAAGGCAGCTTCAAATTGTTGAATTTTGAATGTAAATTATTACTTAATGTTATTGGAATACATAGATGACGTAATCCCGATCTGTACTCAACTGTTTTTCGTTTGATTTCCTAGTATTTACATATGGTCGGTGTTAAGTCAGACCGGACCATGTGACATTTTTATGATTTCGAGAAAAACGAGTTTGAAGTTTGGTGCTATAAGGGATTTTCATTGAGCGTTTCAAACAATTTCGATAATTTATTCCTCCTGTACGTGTGATTTTCCAAATCTGATAAATGTGGAATGTAGCTCAAAAGAAGTTTAACTTGATGCAATCAATAACGCGAAATTTGTACTTTTGCGACTTGGTCCGCTCTAACTTAACACCGACCATATAGGCTATAAGTACTAGCTGCCGGACATTTTTCAAATGCAACTGGGGATAACGGCGATGAAATCGATATCACATTGAGTTTGTTGGTGTCATTGATTATGTAGGGGATTCCGTATGGCCGATACGAGAAGTATCTGCAGTATTTGAAGCGCAACATATGCCGCCCATCGTTAACCTAGTTGAAAATGTAAATTACAACACTCATACCTAGCCATTTTCTATATGTTATGAATGAAAGAATGTAAGATGATGATTTCTGAAAAATGAATTATATCAAGCAGTTGCAATATCAATAAAAATGTACAGCCAGTATTGAACCGCTTTGTCTCTTACGATGATAATGGAAAAATGGCATCGGAAAAATCGGATTCATTAGCTAGTTCTGTCCCAGAAACTTTATCCAACGCTTCCTCAGCCCCTCATTTGTTGGAAACCAATAAAATGTGACTGAGTTCCATAAATTCGACATCGTATGTTTTCGTATGCTAGCTGCTACACTTCCAAACATAAATATTAGAACATCTAGAAACCGGAATCAGCGTTCATTTTATAGCAGCGGTCGTAGTAGGCGTATCTGAAATCATTTGACAGCTTTTTTTTCTGGAAAACTTGTATCTTTGACCCGTTTTGTTCTGAAAAATCTGAAATAGATTCTGATAGTCAAAAGACGCGCTTGAAAGTTGTACAACAAAGTTTAAATAAAGTACGAAGGATGCATGCCGATGGATGATGGAACGCACGTGAAGATGGATTTTGACCAGCTCCCAGGCCTGAAATTCTATAAGGCCACTAACAGAGGAGATGTGTCAAGCGAATTTTAGTTCGTTCTGGCTGATAATTTTGCCTGGGAGTTCTTGATTTCACAAGGGATTTGTAGCTGTGGACAGAAAACCAAGGTTCTCGTCACAAACAAGACAATAGACTCGAAAACTTATGAAGAAGAGTGCCCGCAGAAACGGCTCCTTCCGTTTGTTAAGACCCACAAAGTTCCGGTGAAGTTTTGTCCAAATTTGGCAAACTGCAACTACAGTCGAGAGGTGCTCCAGTGATACCGTGACAATGGAGTCGATTACATTGAAGAAGACCTCAATCCTCCCAGTTGCTCCCAATTCCGTCCAATCTAAAAATATTGAGCAATTGTCAAGTGGACACTGGAGAATGGTGCCAAAGTGAATCGGGATGCGGCATATATGAAGAGATTTTGAAATAAAATGGCCGCTTGGGTTGATTAACTGAGAGTCCAAACTTTGTAACTGTAACTAGATTAATGTTATGAATAGTTTTTTGACTAACCGGAATATATGGGTGGGTAAAATGAAAACCTAAACACAGAACATGCAGCAAAAAATGAAAGATTTCGAATGCTTATAACTCGAACATTTCTTGCTGGATCGGAAAGATGTTTGCATCAATTGATAGCGAATATTTCTACGCATCTATCGCAATTAATAAAATGTTATTTTTCATTAGATAAACAATTGAATAACTGTAAAATGTCAAGCGTTATCTAAACGCCCGAACTGCCTCGTTTTGATTGGTCCGATTTACGGTTTCCCTAACACAGCCATCAAAACCAAGCAGCCTTAGGGAAATCGGCAATGCAAATACATGAAAGTAGGGGGAATTTTGTTATCACCAAAATGTGTTCCCTAAGACAGACTTCAAAACCAAGATGCCTGGAGAAAATCGGTTTTGCAAATAAATGCAAACTGCGAGTACTTTTGTACTTGCTTGCCTTTGTGCAGACTAGAATATGTTTCCCTAACACGGTCTTCTAAACATAGGAACCTGGGAAAATCGTGCAGACACTCGAGGCGAATGAATATTCAAGTTTCAAGCAAATTCGCCTTTCGAAAAGTACTTACACTTGAGAGATGCAAACTTCAGAGGGAAATGTAAAATAAAATGATCGTTTGATAATTCTTTCGTTCTCATGTTTTGCCCAAGCAATCATACCAAATGTAAAAGGACTATCATTAAATTTACTTGTAACGAAGACATAATCTATCATGCATGAATTGACCTTACATGGCATTTGTTCAATCTTTTTATTCATAATGCAAATATATTGAATTCAATTGAATTCGGAAGTTGTTTCATTCAATCAAGAATATAATCAATACAAACAAATGATTGCTAAGCTAAGGTAGAACCACGTCAACCTTGCGGTTATATCATAGATATAACCCACCCATTTTTCTGAAAAGAACAATAAACTGTCGGCAAGTTGTAACTTTAACCAATCCCGAGATACAACTGATTCTGTAATTCAAGCTTTATTAAGCATTATACATTCAAAGCATGTTGCAGGTTGGCACAAATACAAGAAACGTCATAAACAGCATAAATGAGGCTTGTTTGCAACAAAATCTGGACACCCCTAAACACACACAGCTTCGGAAATAAACCAACAATTCTCACAACTTTCTGAAAATATAACATTTGTTAATATTTAATTAATATTTTTTTACGCTCAGCGTAAAATGACGTCGAAAGAAGAATCCGGTTCCCTTAATAAAAAAAGATTTCCTCCAAGCACTTTTTACAATGTTTCAAAATTATTCCTTACTCGCTTAACAACAGCTTGGAAGAAGTGAATTAGAACAGAAACGGATCTGAGGAACCGCCACAAGGATGCGAAGATAAACCAAATATTACGAAGGAGACTAGATATTTCTGTACCTACCATTGTGCACACTTCTAAGCACTGACAAGGCATTAAGTCTTTCAAGAAAAAGACTGTGCCGAACCGTAATGTGATAAGCATAATACGACCGAAACACGCACTCGTAAGCTTTATCGCGAATAGTTGACGAAGTTTCCATGAGTTAAGGGGGCCGTACACTGTTTGTCCAGGTATATATTTGACACTTTTTGACAGATAAAGTTTGGTTTGAAATTAGTATTAACACTATTTTGTTTGCCACTCTTCCATTGTCGGCAGTGGCAAACAATGTCAAACATCGAGCATGGAAAAAAATGGGTGGGTTATATCTATGATATAACCGCAAGGTTGATGTAGGACTACGTTAGCTAAGTAATCATTTGTTTGTGTTGATTAAATTTTTGAGTGAATGAAACAATTTCCGAATTCATTTTACTGAATGTTTTACCAACATCCATCAATTTGAATTCGAACGGATAATTTATAGAACCTACACCAGAGCTTCGAGAATTCCATTTATTCCATTCGCTGTCGGATCTCGAAAGGCCTATCTAACTGTATACGGTATTTCTATGAATGATCGATAACGGTACTCAGAGAAACATAATATTACTGGCACCGAATGATAAAAGAATCCCCTTCAAGGGTATTAATGCCTACCGCAAAGGGTTGAAGCTCGCGTTATGTTATACAAATCGTGCATAAAGTCGGACCGAGATCCACTAAAACACCACTCTGCATCCAAACATGTAGCCTTTCCCGAGAAAAAAAAAAGACGGGTGGGTAATGTCGGGGACATAACCGGAGTGACGTAGGACTATACAAAGGAGACAGCTTTTGTTAAATATATATTTTAAATATATTGTTTTATTTTCTTCTCCTACGTGAATACCTACCTATCTACCTGAAAAATGGATTAGTTTACTGTTTACTCTTTATGAAAATGTTGGGGGTTCTGAAAAGAACCTTTGGTGTTGTGTTTTTGTTATCACTCGATATTCCCATCTTGTTCGGCTAAACCTTCCTGTTTAGCTATTGCGTTTGCCACTCGCCACAGCTTTCACAGTTGGAAAATTTCTTCCCATTCAGCTTGTGACATGTTGTTCAGTAAATTACATTTAATGCGACGTGCCGGAGAAACACTTTGCCACTCACTGAAATTAATTGTTGCCTTGATGAGAGCCGAACCGAAGCTGCTCTGTTCTTGATGCGGGTTTTCTGATTGTCGTGAGCAGCTTTGAAAGCCAACTCGAGCACTCCGACGGCCGAAACTCTATAATCGCTGTTAGGTATACTGGTGCTCCGGCACCAATCCGTTCGGCCTAGTTACCCTTGCGGAGCAATCAGTGAATGCGACCAACAGGGAACTGGAGACTTGCACGGTTCGAGTGAGACTTTGCCTTTCCCTTAACTTGTCCTCCTTTGTTACGTCCACGATGCCGATGCCGTACAACCACACGGGTTTACGGTTTAAAAGAAAATAACATATTTTTTTGGGGTCCGCGTGTTTTATACTCTAGCGGTGCACACTCACAGGATAGAGACAAATCGGCAGACTCAGCCAGAGGGGCGAGTCCAACGAGACGAACGAATGAGCGTTAAAAGGGGGCGATGGCAAAAAAATACATTCATTACGATTTGTTCGCTCGTTGGATTCACATTCAGGCTAAAAAGGGTCCTTTTCAGCATAACAAAATTATCTTCAATCTAAAGAGTTTATTGTTTTGTTATCACTCGATATTCCCATCTTGTTCGGCTAAACCTTCCTGTTTAGCAATTTATTGCCACTCGCCACAGCTTTCACAGTTGGAAAATTTCTTCCCATCCAGCTTTGTGACATGTTGTACAGTAAATTACATTCAATGCGACGTGCCGAAGTGCCACTCAGTGTCGCATTGGAGGCGATTTTAACCTGTAATTGAACATTTGCGATGACAGTGGTACAGTGTCGACTTTCAATGTGGGGTCATAATTTGGATCTCTATGTTTACAAAAATGTCCAACTAAATAAGTCGCATTACATGTCCGTCCAATTAGCTAAATGTCGAACTAATTGTAAATTACTGTACTTTCAATCTGGAAACAATTTAAGAATTGATGAAAATTGTATAATCAGGAAAGTCCCCAACTATCAATAAGCTCAGAACAACTGCCAAATTCACATACTCATCATATCCTGGCAAACAAATTATGAAAAAATCAATTTGTGTTTTATTATTATTTTGGATAATGTTTTAGAAAGCATTGAACTGTATTTCCTAAACTCTTTCTTGGAAGGTTTAATGGCCCTGAAAAGCGCCTTGCTTTATGGAATGGTTCCAATTTAGAAAACTTAGTACTCGTGGTTTTGAAAAAAGCCATTTCGAACGCCCTCGATGCCGCCTTGTTCTGGATTTGCCACCAAAGCAGTTTGTATAAAGAACAAACTTTTTTCTTCTGCTACCAGCTGCCGTTTTGCGATTGCGTTTGCCACTCGCCACTCGTTGCAACTGCCTGTTGTTGTCATGATGTCCACCGAACCGAATGTGTTCTGTTCCGAATGCGGGTTTTCTTATCGTCGCGAGCAGCTTTGCCAGCTAACTCGATCACTTCGGCGGCCGAAACTATATAACGCCGGCTAGGTGGACTGGTGCACTGGTACTAACGCGCTCGTCCTAGCTACCCTTGCGGGGAACTCCAGATCAACACGGTTCGAGCGGGATTTTGCCTTTCCCTTTACTTTTCCTCCTTTACCATGTCCAGACATGGCTGCTTGGGTTGGTTTGTTGATGTGTTGTGATGCGAACCGATGTGGTGTACGGTTTGAATGAGAATGATCGTTACGGCAGCGGAGCGGGGATTTTTAAGCTGACTGGCTGGCTCGAGAATTACGCAAGTGTGAGATTGCGACCAATGTTTCGTTCATTTTTTTTCTTTTTCCTTTCCAATCGTGCTTCATTCTATTTCGCTGCTGCTCTGGTTGCCCGTTTTGGTCGGTACGATTTGAGGAGCACAAAATGGACCAATCAAAAATGGGCACATAGTGCATTTTGACAATGCTTGATATTTCACAATTATTCAATTATTTATCTCAAGAAAAATGAAATGTTATTCGTTATGATAGATGCGTAGATATATTTCCTATCAATTGATGCAAAAACCTTTGCGATCTATCGAGAAATGCTAGAGTTATAAGCGTTCCAAATCTTGCATTTTTTCCTACTTGTTCAGTGCCTAGATTTCCATTTCACCCCCTATATCTTCCGGTTAGACGTAGTCCTACGTCAAAAGGAAGCTTCAGCCATCCACAGATTAATTAGAATGAATAGCGGTATAAAGCGGCTGAACACCGAAAATCTTGTATTTTACGACCCTCCCAAGTAAAACCCGGAATCGGTGCGCGAGGTTCTTTTGTTGATCCATATTTACATCAATGTATGTTAATAACGTTGCTGTAACAACTTGATTCTCAATCACTGTGTCCCCGCTGTTGGTGCGCGTGTTGCCACTGTAATCCGCTCGGGACGTTTCCGGCAATTCCGACGATGTCCCGCGTCATGCGGGCGACATCAATTTTATACAATTTTTCCCCATGAGAAGCCTGTGCAAATTGAACGCGCGTGGTAAATTTTAGTGTCTCAACATATGGCAGTGTAAATTTTGTGACCCCTCGTTGACCGGCCCCCCTTCATCGGTTCAGTGATGAAATGCACCGTTGTGACGCCACGGTTCATCGATTCCGCGAGATTGCGATGGGTACCATCGCAAATGGGTGGCCACTGATGGTTCTATCCATGAGAACATTATTTCCCGTTTGCCGTTCCAGTTCGTGATTAAAGGGTGTGTTACATCAAATTGCATCACGGAAAAAACGCTGTAGAAATTCGCCCAGTAGACCGATCTTTTTGAAAATTTTAGACAGTAAAATAAAAACTATTAAACAACTTTTGGCATTTTCTTTTCATTCATACTTCGAGCCCAAGCCCGTATGCTCGCACCTTCCTCTTTACCCCGTCCATAAGGTTCTGTACAACGTCAGGTTGTAGTTTTTTTTGAACAGAAATCCATTTTCTCTTGAAGTCCGCCTCCGATTTGACAACTTTTGGGTTCTTCCGGAGAGCCTGTTTCATAATCGCCCAATATTTCTCTATTGGGCGAAGCTCCGGCGCGTTGGGCGGGTTCATTTCCTTTGGCACGAAGGTGACCCCGTTGGCTTCGTACCACTCCAACACGTCCTTTGAATAGTGGCACGAAGAAGATGGTCGGGCCCTCGTGCTGCTTCAATAGTGGTAACAAGCGCTTCTGTTGGCACTCCTTAAGGTAAACCTGCCCGTTTACCGTGCCGGTCATCACGAAGGGGGCGCTCCGCTTTCCGCAAGAGCAGATCGCTTGCCACACCATGTACTTTTTGGCAAACTTGGATAGTTTCTGTTTGCGAATCTCCTCCGGAACGCTGAATTTGTCCTCTGCGGAGAAGAACAACAGGCCCGGCAGCTGACGAAAGTCCGCTTTGACGTAGGTTGCGGCAATGCGGCTTCGTCAGCATTTCGGTGTACAGCTTCCGGGCTCGCGTTTTCCCCACCAGTTTTGCCTTTCGTCGCGGTTAACAGCCTTCTGAACCTTGTATGTACGCAGGCCCTCCCGCTGCTTGGTCCGCTGGATGAATGAACTTGACAAATTCAGCTTATTGGCGACATCCCGGACCGAACTTCTCGGATCACGTCTAAACTGCTTAACTACGCGCTTGTGATCTTTTTCACTGACGGAGCATCCATTTTTGCCGTTCTTCACCTTCCGGTCGATGGTTAGGTTCTCGAAATATCGTTTTAGTACTCTGCTGACCGTGGATTGGACGATTCCCAGCATCTTACCGATGTCCCGATGTGACAATTCCGGATTCTCGAAATGAGTGCACAGGATTAATTCACGACGCTCTTTTTCGTTCGACGACATTTTTCCAAATTTACGAAAAATTGACAGTGAAGCATGGCCAACGTGATCTATACACTCTTATCTGATTATAAGCGAAAGCTGAAGATAAATTAAATTTCTTCAGCGTTTTTTCCGTGATGCAATTTGATATGACACACCCTTTACATCACTCTGCATAACATGTTGTCGTCAATTTCGCTCCGATCGTCTGACATGCAGCTGCAGTTTGTCCTTCCGCAATAGCTATTATAAGCGCGGGTTGTGTAACGTGAGCACCATTGCGATGCTGAATTTATTTTCCCTACACACAGAGGCCATCTGTATCGATTCGCACAACCCCGACCATTGGTCACAAACTGCGGAATAGCGCGACATAATTTTGAATATCAATTCAGTCCGCTTCAACGAGTAAATGCATTTCGGATCGGTGCCCGAAATGATGAGATGTTTGTGAGTGTCAATCATAATTACGATCCATTGCCCGGAAAACCGCATTTTCCCAATCAATGGTAACGTGTGGCACTGACCTGGAAGGAAAAAGAGAAACACAACATTAGTTCAAATGATTCAGCAATGCTCGCAACGAAACTTCCACCTACGCACGCAAACACCTGGATTGGTTCGGATACTGATTTAATTATTAACAATAACAGCCCTAATTCCACTAATTAGATGAAAAGGCTCCCTCACAACCGACCGTACGCTGCGTACGCCCTCGAACCATGTACGTGTTCCCTGGCCGACGTGGGATTCATCCCCAAAGCGTAACATGCTCCTCACCTAATTACGCTTCTTCTCACGTTTCTTCCGTCCCGCTTGGTTCCAGGAATGAAAAAAGTATTTGAAGACGATGGTGGTGCCGGTGGAAATGATTTATGGAGGCATGCGTTGTGTCAATAAATCAGCTCCACTCAAGACCAGGTATTTGATGAATCGTGAAGATAAGTCTTCCCCCGCAAAAATTCTCTCGATTACTGTTTACTTTGCGATGATTCCCGGTATCATCGAGGCCTGGCATTCGTTGTAATTTGTCTCGTGGAATTATCTATTAATTGGCGGTGTAGCGAAATCACTGATATGAGCTGGAAGTGTGTGTGGGCAAACAGGTTCCCCAGTGAATTAAGGATTCGAGTGAATCAGTGCTTCGCATTAATCCTCACCGTTTAATTGTATGGTATGAAGAATTGTCGGATAGAAGAGATATTTCAGGAATCACGAATTGTGTAAATTGGTGAAAACCAGCCGAACATCAAAAGATTTGTTATGTTTGTCTCGAACGTTGCGTATACAGGTAAACAGTTAAAAGCGGCAATTAATTTTGAAATGAGTGTCATTTGGCGCTCCGATTTATCCTCAGATATAAAAACTTTTATTATGGAATAGAACTTTGAATCGATTTTTTTTTCTTTTTACTTCGACATTAGCGAAATGTTATCCAGTCAATCCAAACGCAATCCAAATGCATTGGATTGGTTTCAAAGTAAGTTTTCACCGGTTTTGTAACATGTAACCGAGCGAAAATCATTATCATTCAATCAAGTATCAGCCCCTGGTTTTCCTTATATTATTTTCTTATTATACGGTATTATATTTTCGTCTCTTAACATAATACGTTGCAATGAAGATAATCCTAAAATATTCAAGGACTATAATCGTAATCGTAATTCTTGAATTGCCAAAAATTCACCCACATGTTGCTCTCCGCATGTGGCACAGTGCTCCTTGTTGGCGCAATAAGTTGCTGTGTGACCAACTGACCTTAATTCATGGGCTTTGGCACGAAGAGTCGCACCGGTAGCCTCAATTTCATTTGTTCTTTTGTCCACCATAACGTAGTCAGGGAGGGCGGCACCAGCAAAGGTGACTCGAGATAAGTCAGACGGCGTTAATTTAGTTGTATCTCTATCGTGGGAGAGTTTCCCGAGTTGGCGACAGTGAGGGGAGCTTCTTGAAGTTGCCTAGTCCTACATTTGTTCGCTTGTCTGACCAGTTTTAGCTATCTCTCATCCAATTTCTACGTTATATGAGGGAATGAATGCGCGATATTCGAGAGTGAAATGCTTATCAGCAACCATCTCGTTTGCGTGCTTCCGGTTATACATGATAACTCGCAATTTGTTCGGTCTAACGCTGCGAATTTCAGATTTAGAAGTGTAACTGACCAGATCTTTCATGATCTGAATCACGTTAAGGCCTTTTCCATTTGGTTATGGCTGGAGGAAAACAACCCACGGGCCAGTTCCAGATGCATTTTTTGGATAGACTCTAACACGGGTAGCGAAGACAACAGAGGGGAAGATGAGAACGAGGGTTGAGTTGAATCGGGAACATCAGAAGGGAAATCGATTATTGGAGAGGGGGAGTGGAAGTATCGGAGCGTTGAGGAGGGAGGCTTGCAATTTTTTTAAAGGGGGGCTTGGTAGGAGGATAAGGATTCGTCCCCAGAAGAAATATTTTCGCGTTTATGTTTTTTTCCCATGCCTTTTTTGTAAGGGTTTCAGTATCGGAGATCTCCATATCTGTAGACCCTCCACTATTCTTCATTATACAAAAACTTATGTCTTATTGTCGAATTTTCACACACCCAGACAATGAAAAATATTATAAACTTAAAAAAATTAAAAATAACACACTATTATTTTTAGTTGTAATTCTAAAAATTATCCCTTAAACTAATAAACCAAATGGTTCTCTACAACTTTATTCTGGGAAAGATACCAAAAAACGAGCTCCTATGTGTACCACACAATGAGAATAGCACAACAATAGCTAACTCCGTTCTATTGTAACTGGTATGATACCGATGAACGGAACCGTTATACAGTCCACCGATTTAGCGTTGCCGGATGGGTGCTGCTTTCCCGCTATTCCTGATGCTTCCTGACAACTTTTAACCGAATACAGAGCTGCAAGACGCACAAAGATAACTGTAAAATCATTTAATGTAACCCACTCTAATAACAAACGCAAAATTTGTTAAATACGACTCTGCTGCAACAAGAAAACAAAAAATACAAATAATAACAATTAGAAAGAATGTCAAAAGTATATTTGCGTAAGGTTTACACATAAAAAAAATTCTTTGTTTTGTAAAAAATGTACAAGTAATAATGCATATTTTTTCCCAAGTGAATTTTTTTTCATTGTTTATATTTACTGATAGCTTGTCATATAACTGTAAAAAATATTTAAAAGAAACATTGAAAATTTAGTTTCAAACGAATTGATCTACACATTAGTTATTCTTCCACAATGCAGTCGTTTTGACTGCTTTTGGGTAATCTGTGTTCTTCGGTCGACAAGTGATGCTAGAAATTTCATTCTAGCTCGATTTTCTGTTTCCGTTTGGCGAAAGATGCTGTTGAGTCGACCGAAAGGAGCGCCCAGAGCAGCAGACAAGAACACCTTTTCTATTCTAATGCTGCTGGTACATTCGGCGAATTCGCTCAATACAATGGGAGCCTAAAGCGAAGCTTAACATTGCATCGCAAGCCACACTCCTGTGTGATTCTACAGACAATAACAAACAATCGAATAAATTTCATTCGCTCCATCCCGGACTTATAATTTTTTTTCTAATCGGAAATCAAAGCAGAACAGAAACAGAAGGAGTAAGAGCGCAGCCGCAGTGCCACTATCATCATTTTCCTAGTACAAAGAGGGAAACCGTATCCCGATCCAGCACAAAGTGATGTAATGGTGGTGATAATACAACCATAATCTCATCGATAATGATAACGATCCATCAACAACGGAATCCTCCTTAAGTTGGCTGTGCTGAATCGACGTCCGAACTCTTCTACTGCACTTTTGCCACACGAAGGCACCAACGAGGAGAAGCGATGCCGACGAGCGTTTATTCCGGACATCAGGCAGAATCCACCTTCACATTCGGCTAATGCAGATGTGGTCAATCTGGTTCTCTGTAAGGCCATCGCGGGATAACCACGTGATTTTGTGCCTTTGTGGGGAAAGAGCGATCTCCCAATGACCATGTCATTGTGGCTACAAAGTTCTACGAACAGCTCGCCGTTTCTGCTCATCTCTACTAGACAATGGAGGTCCATGACACGCACATAGTCCGCGTTGTCAGAGCCAATCTTCGCACTGAAATCGCCTATGTCTGTCTTGATATCACCTTTGGGGATCTTATCTTCAAGTGGCATTGAGCTGATTATAGTAGTTCTCTTTTTCATGGAGGTTTTTTTTAATATAATTTTTGCAGGCTCAGTAACTTATGTTTAAAGGAGCCGAATTCTTAAATATAATTTTAAAACTATATATATAAACAATTTTCTTACATCTATGGTTAGTAAGGTGGAAAACCGATTACTCGCGGTGTACTCGAGTTTAAAAGGGTGACATATTTTTAGGAAAAGGATGGGGTATAAGGAAACTGTAACAATGTTGATGAACACTCAATTCTTAAATCTGTTCGTATATCTATAGTGTTTTTACATTTCAACTTATTCTACTATTTATAGCAAGGGGACGAATTACCCGCAAAGGAAGGAAAGGAGGGTATAAGGACATAGGGACAATCACACACGAAGATCGATAGCTTTAAGGAAAACATATATATGGGACATGTAATCAAGGTCTAACCGAGCCAACACATCTCTCACCGGCACATTGGGCTGTCTTCCTCGGGCCCGAAGGGAGTTTTCTAAATTCGATCTGGCGACCAGATACACCTCGCACGACCAAACAACGTGCTCGATGTCGCGATAACCTTGGCCACAAACACAGAGGTTGCTGCTGGCAAGATTGAAACGAAAGAGTAGTGCATCTAAAGAACAGTGATTGGACATGAGTCGGGAGAAGGTGCGAATAAAGTCCCGACTCAATTCCACACTTTTGAACCACGGATTGAGGCTATCCTTAGGGATAATCGAGTGAAACCACCGGCCCAATTCATCTTCATTCCACTTTCGTTGCCAGTTAGCGATGGTATTTTTGCGGACTAAAGAATAAAATTCATTGAAGGCGATTTGACGCTGATAAATATCGCCTTCAATTGCACCTACCTTTGCCAATGAGTCAGCCCTCTCATTACCCGGAATGGAGCAATGTGAAGGGACCCAGATAAAGGTAATGACATAACAGCGTCTGGATAAAGCACTCAAAATTTCTCGTATTCTCTCAAGGAAGTACGGCGAGTGCTTTTCCGGCCTCACTGAACGGATAGCTTCGACAGAGCTAAGACTATCCGTTACAATGTAATAGTGTTCAACAGGTCGTGAGGCGACGCTGTCCAGCGCCCAATGAATTGCTGCCAATTCAGCAATATACACTGAGCAAGGATTCTGAAGACTGTGTGAGGTGCTAAAAAATTCGTTGAACACTCCAAATTCTGTGGACTCATTTATAGTGGACCCATCAGTAAAGTACATATTATCACAATTGATACCCCTATATTTTTCATCGAAGATCGTTGGAGCGATCCTCGATCGTTGGTAATCTGAATATCCATGGATATCTTGCTTCATGGACAGATCAAAATGCACAGAGGAATTGATGTAGTCAGGGAAACAAACACGGTTGGGAATATACGAAGAAGGATCAACCTGCATGGAGATGAATTCATGATATGAACTCATGAATCCGGAGTGAAAATTTAGCTCGATCAGCTGCTCAAAATTTCCGATCACCAATGGGTTCATGACCTTACACCGGATGAAGAACCGAAGAGATAATAAATTGAAGCGATCTTTTAGTGGGAGTAGGCCTGCCAAAACCTCGAGACTCATGGTATGCGTTGAGGGCATACATCCCAACGTTCATGGAGGTTTATTACGATGAAATTTTTCGAAGAAAGTTGAGCTCTTTTGATACTAGTGGGGCTGCAACTTCTCACATGCCCAAAACATCAACCAAAATATGACGAACGGTCTCGTGAGTGATATTCAGTTCACGGGCTAACTCTCTCAAACTTAACCAAACCATTCTTTTTATTTTGTCGAAATTATCATCAGTACAATGCCGAAAAATTCGAAGACGAAGAATTGCCAGCAATATTGTATGTAAATCATGAAACCTCTAAACAATACGATACCAACTTAACGATTTAAGAACTAAACGCTGCATGCTATTTTAAGGTCTCTCAGTCAGTCTGATTGGCGGATTTAGAATATTTACCAATCCAGTGACGATAGCGAAGCTAATTAATAAGGCGTTTCATGAAATTGAACACTTTTGGCATGTGGTAAAACCTCCATTATTCAAAATCTGTTGTACAACGTTTTGACATACTTTGTTCGTATTACTTCTGACATAGGACTATGTCTTTGATTTCTATATATGGGGGTAACTCTACGAAAAATGTAACGATTCATTAAGAGTTTTCAAACGCATATTACTCAAAATCGTTATCGCGACATATGTTGTGTTATATACCATTGGACGGGAAATTTATCCAGATTTTTTTTGGCTCAAGACATGAACGGTGAATATAGTTAACAATTTGACAATTCAAATGGGTATATTTTTTCCATTTTACTAGCCTCGTTTTCCCTCACAACGCAACGAGCAATCTTTTTGCCTACAATTAGGTGTTAGCTCATAATGTGATTCGATGCGTATTATGAATTATCCTCGATTTGCCGATAATAGGCATTTATCAGTTGTCAGAATCAATGGAGGGATGATTTAGGAATGATCTTGAAGATGATATTGGATGATTTCACTCTATACTCCCCAAAGATTTGACGAGAGCCTGCATTAAAAGGTTAAACGTCGATAGAAATTTTATTAGATTGAAGTTCAGGTTGTTGTCCAATCAATTCGTGCTCAATTCACGTATGACGTGTAGGTCTTGCCACCAACAATTTATGGAATTGTGGTCCAGGATATCATTATATCATGTTTTTTTGGTTATGTAAAAAATGCAATTAATTAATTTAACCGGCTGCTGATTTAGAAGTTCGAAAAGGTATACTCACGTATATGTTCATGACTTCCATTTGATGTTTCAAGAAAGACAAAAATACAGATTTTGAGCAATGAAAAAACTCAAATCAAATGCAATTACTACACACAATCACAGTCCTATGGCAAGATCACGTCCGTGCCTCTGGGACCAGACCCATCAACTTTTTTCAAAAAACCACAAATCTGCCATATTTATGCCACGAGTTCAGAGCACTGCTACTTCAAAAGTTCTCCCCGCAACAAAATCACGTCACGAAAAGTTATCCGATAATAACTCTCAGGAGCGAGCTTTAATCCCTGTTTTTTCCTTTCCCTGTACACATGCAATTTCATCTCTGATGAATTCATAAATCATTAGCAGCAACGTTCCGTGCACTCTATTTTAGCACGAGGCTTGTGAGTATTTTCACCGACTCCCGCACCGTAATGAGAGGAAAACTCAATTTTTTTTTAGATACTGCAGTAGAGATGCTGCAGTTCATAGACGTAACAATGGCCCTCAGAGCATGTCCAGAAATTTTAATTTTCATGAAAAGAGGGCGCTTTTCTTGGCACGCCAGCGTCAAGAGGAGAGGAAGTGGTGTAGGGTTCGCAGATAGGGCTACGGCTTTGGCTTATCTGAGTGCTTCCGTTCCAGCGGCAGGCTATGTGAAATAATTTTAAAAAAAGTTTCCCACTTGCGACCGAAGTAGAGTGTCACAACGGCGATGCACGATGTGATTGCTTATGTGAAGCTGTTTTCTCCTCTCTCTCATGTCACTGCGCACTCTGGTGACATGAAAATTAATTAGCAGTGGTATATAACAGTGGAATTGTGATTGAGGTAATTAATTTCCTTCTAATGTTTGAGATGTTTCCCCATTTGATGTAGGTTTGCAAGGCTATCAGCTTTAAATCCGTCAATAACGTCAATAATCAATAACGAGTAGTACAGGTCGGACTCGATTATCCGGGATTCGATTATCGGGAATTTTAGACTCGATTATCCGAAGTATTTTATTTCGGAAATCGGAAATTTTGAATAACAATAATTCCATATTGAATAATCAATATGGGTATCAAGTGGAAGGGCTTGACTAGCAGAACACAGTTATTTATGAAAAATGTAAATCCCAGATGGCTGATTACATATTTTCTCAAACCCCCATCAATATGCATATCAAATTAAAGGGATTGACTAGTAGAACACAGTTATTTATGAAAAATGCAAATCCAAAATGGCCGCCACCACAAAATGGCGCCATATATATTTTTTCACAACCTCATTGTAAACAGGGCAAGCTGAATGAAACCATTAAAAAGTAATTGTTTATTTGGGAACTGCTGCCATCTTAGATTTGAATTTTGCGTGACCTATCGTGTTCTACCATTCGAGCACTTACATTTAATACCCAATATAGGTATATCGTATCGTAATTATTTGCATTCAATATGGAATGTATATGGAAAAAACAAAACAATGTTAAAAGTACTCACGGTTGCATGATAATTTGTGCCAAAATTCTCATGAAATCTTTCAACTGGTTGTTTTTTAACAAATGACAATTATATCGTGGCTTATTTCGAAAAAAGGTCCAGAGAGCAGTCGTATGCTTAGTTCTCGAAAGCAGTAGCATCTTCGGTGAAATTTTGATTAATTGGCGATTATTATCTCGCAACATACACACCGACACTGAGAGCCTTCGAAACATCAACTTCATAACGGTAAAATAATGAAACTTCGTTTGTTCCTATGAACGCGGGGGAGTGAAAATGGCACATGGAAATATCACTTTTATCCGTCTTTTTCGACGTGATTTCACAAATATTCACTCCACGCTATCACATTAGTCTCATATTCAGCGGGAGTTCTACAAAAATGTACGTTTTTAATTAGTAAACTACTTCCTGAAAATAGAATTTTACATGGATGCGGTGGGCAATCAAAGATAAACACAACGACTGATGTCACTATTTGCGAAATAGTTATGGCAGCGCATGCTATGTCGCTATGCTCGAAACTCGACCATCTTCTTTACCTTTTTCCCAGGACAATGTCCTGTTTTTATGTATGTTTGAGTGTTTGTTGGGTTGTCCCACATTAATTGAAATTTGACTCCGTTCCTGATCATTGATTGATCTGGAATTTGAAACATACATTTAATTCTACTGTCATTATAAAACTGCGTATTCCATGATCTTGGAAAATTCAATTTGGCCGCCGCCAAAAAATGGCTGAATGGCTTGACTTGGAGAATACACATGAATTCGAAAAGGTCGCCGCCACAAAATAGTCAACTATGTATTTTTTTCAATCCCCTCAATATTGGTATCGAATGAAATGATTTGACTAATAGAATACAGTACATCATCAAAATATTCCGAAGAAAGTTAGGTAAGAAATAAAAAATTAAAAAAGTGGAATGGTTTTATTGTAGAGAAGTATACTAATGATACAGATAATTTACTAAAAACTAGAAAATAAATTAAGTAAAAAAACTTTTTAAGTTAAACGGTTTAATGTATTAAAAGCTAGAAAATAATTAGGCAAGTAGCAGTTAGTAGTTATCAAATCCGTACCTGCATTAATCTAGGGCAATGATGAGACTAAAATAAAATCGTGGGGTATATGACGAAACAACTAACTGTGGATACTGGAAATCCAAAATTTATTTCTTACCTAATTTTTTCAGGGATATTTTCATGATGTATTATGATGTATTCTATTAGTCAAAGCATTTCATTTTTTTTAACCCATTTATTTATTTATTAGGCTCATTAGCATTTTTGCTGTAACAGAGCCGGGTTTTAATCGTGTACATGTACATATGTGTATGTTTCTATAAACTGTAAATTACACAGTAGTTAGTAGTAGCCATTTAGGCGTTAAGTTTTTCTGTTCCATTACATTATGGTAAATTACACAGTAGTAGCCATTTCGGCGTAAGGGTATTCTTTCTGTTCTTCCATTGTTCAGCAGACCGGACATCGGAGACAGTTGATATTGATCATTGTTGGGTTATTTATAGATCAGCAGCCCGATGTTTCTTGCAGAGCAGAGCAATTGTATGGATGAATCGATCTAATTTCGACCGAGGATCGATTTCCATCGCTGACGATGTTTGCGTGGATGTCGTTATTCTATAACAACACAAAGATGGTCAATTGAGGGCCCTGAGTTTGAACTCACGACCGATCGCTTAGTAAGCGAACGCGTAACCAAGTGGCTACGAAGACCCCCTACCATTTCATTTGATAATGAAAGTTTTATAATGACAATAGAATTATAGGTATGTTCCAAATTTCAGATCAATCAGTCAACAGAAACGGGGTCAATTTTCTATTGATGTGGGACAATCCTACAAGCATTCAAACATACGTACAAACAGGTCAAGCTGAACGAAACCATTAAATAAAAGTTATTTGGGGAATGTGGCCATCTTGGATTTGTATTTTTCATGATCTGTTATGTTCTACTTTTCGAGAAATTTCATTTAATACCCATATTGGTGAGGTTTTGAAACAAAAATGTGGTGCCATTTTGTGGTGGCGGCCCTTTTGGATTTACATTTTTCATAAATAACTGTGTTCTGCTGGTCAATCCTTCTGATTTGATATCCATTTTCTTCTGAGAAAATATGTAATCCGCCATTTTGTAGCGGCCGCCAACTTGAATTTTCAAGGTCATGGAATACGCAGTTTTAAAATGACACCAGATGATGTGTTCCAAATTTCAGATTAATCGGTCAATAAGAAGGGGGTTAAATTACTATCAATGTGGTACAGCGCTACAGACAAAGTTACAAAGTCAAAATGATACAAACGGGTCAAGCTAGATAAAACGTTTTAATAAATAAGTGCAAATCATAATTATTTTACGTTTACCGAGAGAAAGTTCGTTTTTTATGATTCGATTATCCGGAGGATTCGATTTTCAGGAGTGAAAAACAAATCAATACCCCGGATAATCGAGATCGACCTGTATTTATTTACATATTTTATGGTAATCTGGCAAGTGTTGGGTGAAAAATCTACATATGCATAATAAGGGGATTTTTGTCCTTCTGGTGTGCAATGACGAATCAACAGAAATAGCCGCGCGTTAAAGTTTTCGCTCACGACTCTCAGAATACAAAAACATGTCTGGATTGACTGTCACATCATAAAGTGACACACAGAATAACCTCCAATATGTTTGAAAACGCACATTTTGCTGCTGTTATATTGGCCATAAACATTGAATTTGAAGTATTTCATATAAAATTAAAAAGTGTATCTTTTTAATTAATAAAAATAATTACTGAAAATAACGTAGACAACTTTACGCACACGCACAGATCGATCCACGGACGAATGAAAATCGATTCATCCATACAACTGCTCTGCTCTGCAAGAAACATCGGGCTGTTGTGATATAAATAACACAACAATGATGATATCAACTGTCTCCGCTGTCCGGTCTCCTGAAAAATGGAAGAGAAAAAAGAATACCCTTACGCATAAATGGCTACTACTGTGTAATTTACCATAATGTAATGGAACAGAAAAAATACTATTACGCCTAAATGGCTGGTACTATTGTGTAATTTACAATTTATAGAACCATAAACATGTACATGTACACGATTAAAACCCGGGTCTGTTACATCTAAATTGCTAATGAGTCTAAATAAATAAACAGATGGGATGAAACAAATTTAAAAAAAAGGATTAATTGTATAAAGTTTCAATTATATCCGGAAAATAATTCCAACTCGATTGAATAAATCAATTTATCTGTTGTTTCATTTGGAGCTCAATCTGACAGAAGATGTATAACACCAAAAAAAACTTCTATCAAACTCAAATGAATTCCGATGACGGATAATGTGAGACAAAATGGTACAAAAAAGTGTATCTGATTTCAACAGCTGCTGTTGGGGTTTTCGATGAACCGCGCTAGAAAATGAAGAAAGTTTACCACCAGGGGCAGTTCACGTTTGTAAATATCGTGAGTGGATGAAGATTGGTGAGAATTTCATCCGATTCAATTTGTCACGCCCGTTTTTGTAGGGACAGTCGACAATCGAAGGGTAGACAACAAACGTCGATCTTCGTTTGTTCACAACATTGGCTGGAATCATCGACCGAAGGATAAAATTGAAACATGTTACAACATTCTACCACTTTGATTATCAATAGGATATGAGGTGGAAACGATGACCTGGGGGAAGAAGATCCCGCCCGGCAGACGTCATTTCGAATGTACAATTCAGCCAATTTGGAAGAGCCATTTGGCTGCTCCAAAACAAACATAACCACCCTGTCTATGATATGATGTAACATTTGCAAACATCGTCTCCACGCCATGTCATGCTTTTCCGTGAAAACGAAATGATTGGTACAAGGTTGATTGACATGTCGACAAGACAATTACATTTCCCCCGAACGGATGTCGATTTGTGGCATTTTCCGCTCCACAATTTCACGCCCACTTTCTTTGTTTCCGCTCCGCTTCCGCTTCCGATTGTTTTGGTAAACGGAGCGGAATTTCGCACGGATCATTTCGCATTTGCTTGTTTGAATATTTAGTTTTAATTCTAAACATCCCACCTTGAAATTGTTCCATAATTTTGACAGGAAATGCAGAACAAAAAAGAAATTTAAAACAACCCTCAGTTTCGCTCCCGAGAGGACTCTCGTTGCGAGTGTTGCGAAATATTTTTCATCAATTCATCTGGCGTGTTCTTTCGTCCTCACCTTCCATCTAATGTCTTGTTCTTCCGAATGACAAAACCTCGGTGAAAAAGAGTGTCAGATGCCATTTTGTTGTCTTTATTTGGCTAATTGAGAAAACATCAAATATTGTGAAGACATTCGGAAATATTTGAAAACTTGAGAATTATTTATTCCGATCGGATTTGAAATTCGAATGGGTTTTACCATACGATCGAAAGAGAATTTTTCATTCCGCAATCCGTTCGACAGAAATTCTATCGAAAGATACATTTTTTAATTCCAAATTCTTATTGATTTAATGGACAATTTTCGAATTCAATTGCTAACACACACACAGCAAATATGTTTGAATTGCATTCAAACATATTTGCTGTGAAAGTAAAGAATTTGAACAAACGCCGTGCAATGTAAGGTACTTTGGTGGTTTTTAAAACGCTATAACTCTGTTATAAAACAGTGCGATTGAACTTTGTATAGAATATTTGAATGTTTGCAGGGGACAATTGACAGTTTTGGCCATTGATTTGCTGTGCATTCATGAATTCATGAAATATTCTCAAGTCAAAATTAATGAATAACTTTCCATTCGATAGAGAATACCTCTGTAGTGAAAGGTTCTACTGAAACTTTCTATTTTTCAAATGAAAGCGGAATAGGTTGAGTGGGTATATATTTTATTGGGAATATATTTTTAAAATCTATAGAATCTTTCAACTCGAACATTTCTCAATAGATCGGAAAGAAGTTTGCATCAATTGCAGGAAATATTTCTACGCATCTATCACAATGAATAAAATGTTATTTTCCATGAGATAAACAACTGAACAACTGTGAATTGTTAAGCGTGAAAAACTGTGAAAAAGCACTACATGCCACGTTTGATTGGTCCGATTTACGATTTCCTAAACACAGCTATCAAAACCATGGTTCCTGGGGAAATTGGCATTGCAAATACATGCAAGTTGGGGGAACTTTTGTTCCCACTGACATATGTTCCCTAGCACAGCCATCAAAACCATGGTACCTGGATTTTAGTTCCCATCGAAGTATGTTCCCTAACACAGCTATTAAAATCAATGTGCCTGGGGGAATCCGCTTTGCAGATACATGCAATGCTTGTTCGCATCGTAATGTGTTCTTTAACCAAGGTTCATTACATTACATGGCGTTTGTTCAAATTCTTTACTTATACAGCAAATATGTTGAATTCAATTGCATTCTAAAATTGTTTCATTCAATCAAAAATTTAATCAATACAAACAATTGATTCTTCGAGTGCCACTCATTTTTTCGAATTGACCTTCCACCTATTGGGGGGATCGAAGCTGTTGCTTGTCATGCAAACATCAGAGGCAAAGACCTTTGTATTGTCAGCTTGTATTGGCCTCCGAGAGCTGCGGTTAGCCGCAAGCAACTTGTTGACATGTGCTCACTCCTTCCTGAGCCACGATTGATCTTGGGGGACTTCAACTCTCACGGAACTGCCTGGGGGGAACAGTACGACGACAATCGTTCATCGATGATATATGACCTTTGTAACAGCTTCAATATGACCGTTTTGAACACTGGGGAAACAACACGTGTACCTAAACCTCCTGCTAACCCAAGTGCTCTTGACCTCTCGCTTTGCTCGAATTCATTATCGTTAGATTGCAAGTGGAATGTAATCCAGGACCCCAACAGTAGTGATCACTTGCCAATCAAAATTTCCATCACCATTGGGTCGAATTCTTCTGAATCTATAAACATGGCATATGACCTCACAAGACACATTGACTGGAAAAAATATGCGGACGCGATTGCTCTAGCCATCAATTCCAGAGATGGTTTACCTCCATTGGAGGAGTATAACTTCCTTTCTCGTTTGATCTATGACAGCGCGGTTCGCGCTCAAACGAAACCCATTCCAGGTTCCACCATTTCCCGAAGGCCTCCCAATCTATGGTGGGATAGCCAATGTTCCAAGCTTTATATAGAAAAATCGAATGCATTTAAAGCTTTTCGGAAACGTGGAACTCCTGAAAATTTTCAAACGTATTTAGCCCTTGAGAATCAGTTCAAAAAATTTGATCAAAGGGAAAAAACGTGCTTATTGGCGAAATTTCGTGGGAGGTTTGTCACGAGAAACGTCAATGAAAAAATTATGGAAAGTGGCTCGAAACATGCGAAATCGCTCTTCAACGAATGAAAGCGAAGAATATTCACATCGATGGATTTTTAATTTTGCACGAAAGGTTTGTCCCGATTCCGCTCCCGTGCAAAAAATTGTTCGAGATATACCACAAGATAGGTGCGATCTTGATTCTGAGTTTTCGATGGTAGAATTCTCTCTTGCTCTCCTTTCATGTAACAATTCTGCTCCGGGATCGAATTAAGTTCAACTTGTTGAAAAACCTCCCTGATGTGGCGAAACATCGCTTGTTGAATTTATTCAATCGGTTTCTGGAACATAATATTGTTCCAGATGATTGGAGACAAGTACGAGTTTTAGCTATTCAAAAACCCGGAAAACCCGCGTCCGACTTCAATTCGTACCGCCCAATAGCAATGCTGTCTTGTATACGGAAATTGTTGGAGAAAATGATCTTGTTTCACCATGATCGATGGGTTGAAACGAATGGCCTTCTCTCAGATACACAATATGGGTTCCGCAGGGGCAAGGGGACAAATGATTGTCTTGCGTTGCTTTCTTCAGAAATTCAAATGGCTTACGCCGAAAAAAAAAACAAAGGGCTTCAGTATTCTTGGACATAAAGGGGGCCTTTGATTCAGTTTCAATAGAGGTCCTGTCAGACAATTTACACTCTCGGGGTCTGCCGCCTTTATTGAATAATATGTTATATAACTTGCTTTGTGAGAAACATTTGAATTTTTCTCACGGGGATTCGACAGTAAGTCGGGACTCCTACATGGGACTCCCCCAGGGCTCATGTTTAAGCCCCCTTTTGTACAACTTCTATGTAAGCGACATCAACAATTGCCTTACACAAAATTGCAGCCTAAGACAACTTGCAGATGATGGAGTGGTGTCTGTCGTAGGATCAAACGAATCCGACCTGCAAGGACCCTTACAAGATACTTTGAACAATTTTTCAACCTGGGCCATTGAGCTAGGGATCGAATTCTCCACGGAGAAAACAGAGATGGTGGTTTTTTCTAGGAAGCATAGACCAGCAAAACCAAAGCTTCATCTTTTGGGTAAACCGATCACTCATGCTATGTCATTCAAATATCTTGGGGTCTGGTTCGACTCCAAATGTACTTGGGGGGCCCATATTAGGTATCTGAGTAAAAAATGTCAACAAAGAATAAACTTTCTCCGTACAATTACCGGCACCTGGTGGGGAGCCCATCCCGAAGATCTTATTATGGTGTATCGAACAACTATTCTCTCAGTGATAGAGTATGGCAGTTTCTGTTTTCAATCAGCTGCCAAAACACACCTCATTAAACTCGAGCGAATTCAGTATCTTTGTCTCCGTATCGCGTTGGGTTGTATGCCCTCAACACATACCATGAGTCTCGAGGTTTTGGCAGGCCTACTCCCACTAAAAGATCGCTTCAATTTATTATCTCTTCGGTTCCTCATCCGGTGTAAGGTTATGAACCCATTGGTGATCGGAAATTGTGAGCAGCTGATCGAGCTAAATTTTCATTCTGGATTCATGAGCTCATATCATGAATTCGTCTCCATGCAGGTTGATCCTTCTTCGTATATTCCCAACCGTGTTTGTTTCCCTGACTACATCAATTCCTCTGTGCATTTTGATCTGTTCATGAAGCAGGATATCCATGGAATTCCAGATTATCATCGATCGGGGATCGTTCCTACGATTTTCGAAGCAAAGTATGGGCGTGTCAATTGTGATAATATTACTTTACTGATGGGTCCTCTATGAATGAGTCCACAGGATTTGGAGTGTTCAACAAATTTTTTAGCACCTCACACAGTCTTCAGTATCCTTGCTCAGTGTATATTGCTGAATTGGCAGCAATACACTGGACGCTGGACAGCGTCGCCTCACGATCTGTTGAACACTATTACATTGTAACGGATAGTCTGAGCTCTGTCGAAGCTATCCGTTTAGTGAGGCCGGAAAAGCACTCGCCGTACTTCCTTGAGAGAATACGAGAAATTTTGAGCGCTTTATCCAGACGCTGTTATGTCATTACCTTTGTCTGGGTCCCTTCACATTGCTCAATTCCGGGTAATGAGAGGGCTGACTCATTAGCAAAGGTAGGTGCAATTGAAGGCGAAATTTATCAGCGTCAAATCGCCTTCAATGAATTTTATTCTTTAGTTCGTAAAAATACCATCGTTAACTGGCAACGCAAATGGAACGAAGATGAATTGGGCCGGTGGCTCCACTCAATTATCCCTAAGGTTAGCCTTAAACCATGGTTCAAAAGTCTGGACTTGAGTCGGGACTTTATTCGCACCTTCTCCCGACTCATGTCCAATCACTGTTCGTTAGACGCGCTGCTTTTTCGTTTTAATCTTGCCGACAGCAATCTCTGCGGTTGTGGCCATGGTTACCACGACATCGAACACGTTGTTTGGTCGTGCGAGCTATATCTTGTCGCCAGATCGAATTTAGAAAACTCCCTTCGGGCTGGAGGAAAGCAGTCCAATGTGCCGGTGAGAGATGTGTTGGCTCGGTTAGACCTTGATTACATGTCCCAAATATATGTTTTCCTTAAAGCTATCGATCTTCGAGTGTGATTGTTCATACATCCTTTTCCCCTCCTTTTCGTCCTTCGCGAGCTTCGGTTCCCTTCCTACTATATTAGAATAAGTTAAATTGTAAACACATATTAAATGTAAGGATAGTTTTAAGAATTGAGTGTGAAGTGTCAGTGTGAATGAGAATGTGAATGTGAATGTGAATGTGAATGTGAATGTGAATGTGAATGTGAATGTGAATGTGAATGTGAATGTGAATGTGAATGTGAATGTGAATGTGAATGTGAATGTGAATGTGAATGTGAGTGCGAGTGTAAACACACATCTCCTTACATCCCATCCTTTTCCTAATGAAAATGTGTCACCCTTCTAAACTCGAGTCGACCGCGAGTAATCGGTTTCCTATTTCATTAACCATAGAATTAAGGAAACAACATGTTGATATATGCTAGTTGAAATATAGTTAAGAGTTTGGCTCCATTAAACTTATGTAACTGAGCCTGTAAAAATAATCGGATTAATAAAAAAAAAACAATTGATTCTTCTTCTTCTTCAATGGCACTAACGTTCCTAGAGGAACTTCGCCGTCTCAACGTAGTATTACTTGCGTCATTTTTATTAGTACTTAGTTGAGATTTCTATGCCAAATAACACGCCTTGAATACATTCTGTGTGGCAAGCTCTAGAATACGCGTGATCACAGTGCAAGTCGGAGGAAATCTCTTTGGCGAAAAATTCCCCCGACCAGAACGGGAATCGAACCCGAACACCCGGCATGTTAGTTATGACGCTAACCACTCGGCCAAGGGAGCACATCACAAACAATTGATTACTATGCCAAAATTAGTCCCATGTCAATTTTGGGGTTATATCATAGATATAACCCACCCATTTTTTCTGATAAAAAGAAAAGTACAAAAATGAGCACTTTAGCACTTTTTTTTTTAATGTTTACAAAATAGTGAACTGAAATCTGATGATCATAAATCCATTTCCATCAATCCATCAATCTTTTGAATTGTGTGATTTGTATTCGGATGCGGATTGTTCAGTTATATATTATGCGTTTCCTTCTTCGCAGTTAATAGAAAAACAAATTATTTCAAGTATTTCAAAATTAAAATCATATAAAACATATTCTTTGCTTTGCTACTCCTTCCTCTACCAATAAACCTCAATGTGCCTCAGGAAAGCATATAGTTAGTAAAATTTTAAACTTAAAATTGAAGCTTAAATGGAAATGAAATTTAATTTATTTTAATTTATCTAATTAATAACAATCAGTCTTTCCTCAATTATTCTAAAAAAATAATGAAAAATTAATGAATTTCGCTTTGATTCTCGTTAAAAACATAAAAATTTGAACATAATTTGAACGCCTTTTAGTATTATTAGCAAATAGAGACTTGGGGCTTTTTTTAAAAAAAAAACCCAAACTTGCCTTAATTATATGTGGTTTTCATTAAGAAAAATTTATTTGCATTTATGCGTGAAAACACCCTAATTCGGACAAACCAAAATCGTTTACCCTACAATCAAAATCAAGTTTTTTTTTTCAAACAACAATAGTTCTACAGAAGATTGTTCGAAGAAGTACATTAAAAAAAAACTGCGAGGAGAACTACTTCTAAGTGTCAAGTGTGTGACAATAGGCCGTATGAATAAAAACAAAATTCACCTTTACTTTACTTCATTCGAGCAGTCGAGCAGTGAGATTAAGTTTTTACTACGTTTGGTATGAATAAAAGAAACAACAAAGTATTTACTTTTCGAAAATGGATGTTTAGCTGATTTCGTATGAATAAAACAGCATTCATCAAGTATTTACTTCGTTATTATCAAGTATGCTCATGAGCATACTTTGGATCTGAAAACACTATCATTCGTTTTGATGTCATATCCTATTTATGTATAATGCTGCTATCTTGCGCTTGAAGTTAAACAAGTTAACGATCCGCATTGATGGCATTGAGCTTCGTTTACTAGTTCAGCGGAGCGTAAAAAAATTGATTGATTTTCAGGCGGAATGAACACGTTTTTAAAATTTAAATTATGAATGAAAAATAACCTTTCCGTACCAATTTGGCATTCTGTTCAAATGAAAAACACTTTTGTTTGCAGGTGGTGAAAAACTCTTGTACGATATTGTTTTTGAAGACAACTTTATATTATAATGAAGAGTTTCAGTAATGATGTTGGAAATGTATAGACAAAGGGTTAAATAAAAGTCGTAAAAAAGTGTTTTAAGTGATTAAATAACATGATGTGAACATTTTTATTCAAATTTTAACATATGAAAACTGGCTTCGTGTCTTCTAATATGATAGGTATTACACTAACGAGATAGGGACCCAAACTATGGTCCCTAATTGAAAGTCGCCACCAGACGTCGACACTATTCCTTTTTCATCGCGAATTCACGCTTTGTCGTCAAAAAAAAACGTTTTGAAACGAAACCTAAACAATCAGTTGATAGATGTTTGACAAAGTAAAAACTGTGTTCGAATTCGAAAATCAAATTAGTAAAGTAAACTTTTATTCATACGGATTCAAGTAAATACTAGGAAAGTTTACTTTACTTGGAAACGGGCAGAATAAGTAAATACTTTGTTTTATTCATACGACCTAATGAATGACATCAATCTGAGCAAGGCACTTAGGGAATCTTATTTCAAGCCTTCTATAGTGTGCGATAAATGTCAACACGTGTTTGAGATTAGGCGTCGTGCACAAATTACGTAACGCGAGTAGGGGGGGAGGGGGGTCGAGATTTCGTTACTTAATGTCACATAGGCGGGGGGAGGGGGGTAGCCGTAATCGTTACGTTACAAAATTTCTCTTTTATTCCTGAATAAATTCACGCGCCCCCTAGCTTCGTTTTGAGACCAAAAGAGGTGTATTTCCGTTAATCTACCGAATCATGATTTTCTCATAGCTGGAAAACATAAGCTTATTCCGTCTATTATCGCAGGATGCAAGGTAAAGCTAGGGCACCTCGATCATGCTGGAGTAGATCTATGCTATGTTTGTTCAGGAAGGCACTGTTCTTTGAACGCATTTCCTCATGGGATCGATTTTCAAAGTGTTTGCGAGCTGCCTGAATTCGAGATTATTCGGTACCAAAGAATAATCAAGCCAGTTACCATAATTAGTGTGGATGGAGGACCAGACGAGAACCCTCGTATTGAAAAGGTCACAGATATTTTCAATCAATCATTTTAATCAATTGAATCTTGATGCAATATCAGTTGCTACAAATTCTCCAGCACGCAGTGCATTCAACTTAGTTGGATTGTTAAATACTTCCTTGTGATCATGAGGGATCTCACTTGGATGAAAAACTCGAAACAAGGAACCCGGAAATGGAAACAAAACATGTTTAGCAATCGATGGATATCCCGTCAAAGCAGAATATAGTGGAAGGGTGGTAAAGACGGACACCTTAAATAAACGTTGATTTTTTTCGTGGATTTCACAAAAAAAAATATTTAGCTATCTCACCACAAATTAATAGTCTAGGTCTGTTTTTATAATAAAATTTGTCTTTGAGGCAGACATTGTGCAAAATGAATGTGTCTGGCATTTTTGAAAAAATAAGATTGAGTCGAGAAAGACGGACACTTGGCGGGAAAGACGGACACCTGGTGTGGGAAAGATGGACACTATCTTAAAATTCAGGTTTATGTACTCGATAAGTTTTGGTGGTCTTCAAATAGGACTTAAAATGATCGAACAAAATGGCTGAAGGACTTGCAATTTGTCTCATTTTCCCATGTCTAAAATAGCTTCTGGAATTCGGAATGACAAATTCGGATTACGTTTTAAAAACCGCTTTGCTGATCCGTCCATGATATCTGGTTGCACTTGCAAACGTAGTTAGTAGGCATCTGTTAAACAAAGCAATAGGAGATAATCAATTTGTTTTAAAAACGAAATGTTCGACTTTAGTCAGTGGAATTTCCGTCTTACCCGACTTGATTGGTATTTTATTTTCATCAATATTTCTGGAGTAAAAATGATTAAACTTCACCGCTGATTCGATAAACTGGGTGATGGTAAAACACTCATGTAGCGAAAAATACCCCAAAAAATTACTCGATAACAATAAGAACCTTATCTTCTGCAGACGAAAATTTACATCGAGCTGCTCTCTGTAGATTTTTTTTCGTTTTTTTAAATAAATTTAACAGAAAGCCAGCTAAGCGTACACAGTAAGTGCCACAGGTATTGATACACTATATTGCAAGTTTGTACATCAATCAAATTTTAAATAAAAAATGTGATGTCCGCAAACTCCCAAATCGACGAAGCAGAAACGGAACAATTTCAAGTCGGGGACATCCCAAGACCTTTTGCTACTAGTGAAATGTAACGACAGGAACTACTGCATTGAACGAAGGAATAGTTATTTTTGTGTAAATCAACATCAATTTATACCAGTCCATGTTCTTCTCAGCTAAACGCCAGATGGTTTGAAAGCACCAATCCCAACAGATGGGAGCATTAATTTTCCGTCTCGGTTTGTTCGAAATTCTATGAACTTGTCGAAAGTTCTTCCGAAGTCACTACTTGCATATAAAGAACATCCGTCTGAACATTTGATTCCGACGTGGGCAGTCATCTTATTTTTTACGTTGATATTCTCATTACTTGAAAAAAACTAAAAAAAAATCAAACGACTTTGACTTTGTGTACAGATTAACGTTACGTAACATAAGGGGGAGGGGGGTTCGTCTTGCGTATATTTTGTTACATAGGGGGGAGGGGTCCAAAAACCTCATTTTTAGCGTTACGTAATTTGTGCACGACACCTTATTACTAGTCCGAAACGTGTTTTAAAATGCAATGTTTATTTCATGATTAAAGCCGAGACAGTGAGGCATTTTCATCACCATCAAACTCCCCAGGTTTCGAACGATAATCACCTTCAATAAACAACGAACAATGGTGAGGGTAAGCTTCCGGCAGCATTTCACTTTTTTTTCCTTCCTCCGCCGGAAGCACATGTAACTCTTGGCAGAGACGGAAACTGAGATAATAAATTTAAAAGTTTTAATTGAAATTGGAAAGGGATCACATGATTTGGCAATTTCTGCGGCGCTGTGAGTTCTTATCCTTTTTTTTTTCAATTGTTGATGCTGGGGGTTTGAGCTAACAATGCGGGGGTTAATTCAGTTAACCGGAACCTTTACCCGTCGGGGAGTTTGTTTTTCTTGTTTCGATCGACGATTTTTTTTTATGTATTCACATTGATTTTACTTCCATGGAAAAATACAGTTGAAATTAAGATGTTTCTTCACGTTCAATCTCCGTATGCAAATAAAAAGTTTTCAAATATGAATTTCCTCCAGTGTCATTAGGAGTATCGATGTATCTCAATATTCGACACCTTCCGAACCCCGATATAGATGGGACTATTTTGGCAATCATGACAAACCTTAACCACCTTCTTTCCATAGTCAAACAGGGAGCAGTTCCTCCAAGCGGAAGGGCAACTTTTCCAATGAGGCATACGAAACATGCTCCGGGTGTCGTGTCGCTGTCGGTGGAAATAGTTCAACTGAGCGCGGGAAAAAAGTCAACGAGCGTATCGAAAGCACACGGAGGAGCAAAGGAAAACTCTTAAGTCTTTCTTTCCTTTCGTTTTTTTTTTGTCGAGAAGAGCCGGGAAGCCGGGAAGAGTTAATTTATTTATTGGCAATTTTCACTCACTCAATTCTTAGTTGCTTCGCTAACTTGGAAAAGGTGAACGACATTTAAAGTTCATAAAAATGGGACAAATTTTGGAACCGACGAAACAGTCTCCTCGTGACGATATGAGCGGATTGATGGCTGAAGTGGAAAGTGTGAATTTATGGACCATTAAAAAAACGCAACTCGGAACACGAAATATGTCGGCAGAGTGGACCTTATGTGAGCAAGCACGAATGTCCCTATACGTTTGTTCTGACGAATGCTACCTACGAGCGATGGATGCTGGGTCACATGTTGAGTGGTAACATTTTATTGGAGCTCTGGCTGGAAAAAGGCTGATCATTGCGGTTCAACCCCGTCGCACTGTTGCTGCGAACTCAGAAGGCAGTAAATAATCAATATTGACGGATTTATGGGGTAGACATAACCGAATATATCCACTGGAAATGTCATTTTATTGCCGTCGGCATGAGATTTGGGAAAAACAAATCAATTATTTTTGGGTGAAATTCAAAACCTTATTTAATGTACTTCGGATTGTTCGATTTGGGCCAAAAATGCTCCGTTTTGTTGTAAGCTCGTTGGTAGCTTCATAATGCCTCTCTCATAGAAGTATTGGTCAATCGATTTTTACAATCTTCTCTTGAACCAGAATTATTATCACTTAAAATGTTTTGCAATGCGTTGAAAAGGTAGAAATCGCTTGGTGCCTAGTCCGGGCTATCTGGTGGATGCTTTAAAACAACCCTGTCAAGCTCCTGGAGTGTCTGGCGAGTCACTATAGACATGTGTGGCCTTGCGTTGTCGTGACGGAACACAACACCTCTTCTGTTGGCCAATTCTGGACATGTATGGCCAATCACTAGTTTCAAACGGTCCAGTTATTGACAGATCTGAATTTAGTGTATTAGATAAATTTAGATAATTTAGAAAATTAAAAATTAAATTGCACGTATCTAGATGTTATAGTATTGGAACCATAAACACAATTCACAGTTTCAGCTACTTGGATTGCATTTTTGCCTTTATTAAAGAAAAACTTCAAAATTTACCGAATTTTCTCTTTGTTGACTTCCACTGTTAACACCCTGTAGCTCAAAACTGAACGGAATAAACAAAAAACCGCAAAATAATGTTTGACGTAGGACTACGTCTTTCATTGAGGGTGCCAAATCAGAAAACAGATTTGCATACCAATTAAATCGGAAATTCTTTAAAATTTGTTTGATACGCTTTACATTACAATCCCATAGTCTGTAAATGGTTTAGTTTGATGAAAATTAGAAGCATTTCCATTTTACCGTACATTTGTTCTATCCATTTATGTGCTCCCTAACCGTGCTGTCAATAACGAGCAACTTTTGCAACCGCGAGAATGTAAACAACGAATGGGATAAACGAAAAGAAAAGAGTGTCCATAATTGGCCAAGTGGAAATGAGTTGTCTTTCTTTCGCGATGCACGGAAGATGGCTATGTGGCCACTAAGCAACACTAAACAACATGAAGTACAACACTTGATACTTGCAAATATTGTTGTTTTTATGGGTTGCCAAAGATATATTGAGGTGGTTAAGGAATGTGGAATAACGATGGGTGCTGGTGGAACAAATATTTATACGCATATGGACAAGTGTTTGCGTGTCAAATGCGCAAAAGGTTGCGACATATGACCACTTCGTGTATTGTTCTCGCAAAGACAAGAGGGAATCGCTGCTTCTAGAACTGCTTTGACAAAGCCAAGGATTATTGATTTACCTTTTCCAGGCTCACCGGAACTTATCTAATACAGAGAGATTTATGAAATTTCTTTGCATTTATTAATAACTAGCTGTCCCGGCAAACTTCGTCCCGCTCAAAATTTATTTTTCGTTATCACATCCACGTTTTCTTACTAAGCGCTGTTCATGGGTCCAATCGCGAAATTGTTCAATGATTGATCTTCTAATCTACCCTACCCTTTTTTCTCTACCTTTTACTATAAAATTCTTAGTACTTCTACCAAAACTCGTCATTATAATATCAGATTATTTTCAGACACAATTCTCGTTCAATATTTTTTAACCACTTGCAAATAACATGTTTCTCCGTTACATCGAATGAATGTTTCATAAAGAAAATATGATAGAATAAAGACAACCCTAAATCAGACAATTCCTCTCTCGAGTTTTGCTCTTATCAACACATTCGGCGATCCATTTTTATTTATATAGATAAAAGACGATATAGGAGTGCGTTTTATTACATTAAAATCCATTTCCATTTTCGAACGAAGATCAATTTCGTTAGCGCAAACGTCAAATGGACCAAAAGCGCTTGTCAATATAATTTTTCGAATTTTCCCATTTTCCGAAAATTTTCAATTGCCATGGCTCCACTTGCTTGATCAGTTCTCGAGTTATGCAGAAGTTTTGTGTTTCATTTGTATGGCGGTCCCCTTGCTCTTAGAGATGGGGAACCATAGAAACATTTATTGCTTCTTAAAATCTCCAAATGCAAATTTTGGTTCAATTTGCCTGATTAGTTCCCGAGTTATGCAAACCACCCCCTTAGGGAGGGGGGAGGAGTGTCACACCACCATAGAAACATTTATTGTCTACTAAAACCTCCATATACCAAATTTTATCCCTTTTGCTTGATTAGTTCTTGAGTTATGCCGAAATTTGTGTTCCATTTGTATGGCAGCCCCCCACTTAGAGAGAAGGGAAGGGATATCTGAGGACCGTAGAAATGTTTCGTGCCCCCTGAAACCACCATATGGCAAATTTGACTTGATTTGCTTGATTAGTTCTCGAGTTATGCAGAAATTTGTGTTTCATTTGTAAGGCAGCCTCCCCTTAAAAGGGGGAAGGAGCGTCGAACCACCATAGAAACGTTTATCGATCTCTAAAACCAACCAAAACCAACAAGTTTGATTCCATTTGCTTGATTAGTTATCGAGTTATTCAAATAGCCCCCTCCCCTCCTGTAGAGAAGGGGAGGAGTGTCAAGCCACCTTAGAAACATTTATTCCTTCCTTAAACCTCCAGAAATTTGTGTTTCTTGTGGTCTCGAATTATCATAAGAACCTTCCCCGATCCCAAAAACTCCTACATACCAATTATCTTTTCGATTGGTTCAGTAGTTTCCGAGTCCATAAGAATCAGACAGACAGAAATCCATATATATATATATATATATATATATATATATATATATATATATATATATATATATATATATATATATATATATATATATATATATAAGAAGGGAAGGGGTATCTGAGGACCGTAGAAATGTTTCGTGCCCCCTGAAACCACCATATGGCAAATTTGACTCGATTTGCTTGATTAGTTCTCGAGTTATACAGAAATTTGTGTTTCATTTGTATGGCAGGCTCCCCTTAAAAGGGGGAATGAGCGTCGAACCACCATAGAAACGTTACATCAAATGGACCAATATATATCCGAATTGATAAACAAGCAGATTAAATAAAACGAATGTCCTAGCGGTCGTGTCTTGGATCCAACCACCCAAATTTTTTTTCAAAACTCCGTCAATATGGGTATCAAATGATAGCGCTTCACTAGTACAACACAGTAGATCATGAAAAATCCAAATCCAATATGGCCACAATGACGAAACGGTCAATTACTTTTTCTTTCATGCAACTCCCGCATATTGATATCAAATGAAAGATCCACTTCCTTTTGATTATTTGCTGCTAATCGAATTCTGATGATTTGTAGAACAGTCGAATCGAAAATTGTCTAAGATTTGTTTACGTTACAATTCCCTAATCCCTAAACGGTTTAGGGTGAAGGTGGAAGCTAGCCACAAATGGCTGCCACAATGGCGTTCATTTCTTTCATCTCCCTCACTCACTCAGTAATCGATTACTCACAAGATATTAAATTTTCATCTGCTGTCGCACTGTATAGTGAAAAACGTCGGAAAACTGGAGCTAGTGCTCTGAAAGTTAAATTTTTATTTTTCATTTTTCGGAAATGGTTTTGTTTGTATTGGTGAAAGCATCGTTATATTTTCGACACTGATGCCAGACAACATCATCGAAACAGATATAAAAACCACTCAATAAAATGTTATTCCTGAGTCATAGCGTTTCATGCCATGAAAATCAATAGAATAAAATTGTGTTGAAATCAATACAACTATTATTGTTACGTTTAATGGGTCTATAATGTGAGTTTTAGCAACTTTAACATTGGGTAAGAAAATTGTATTGCAGAGCTCGGAACACTGCCACGGCTGCCTATGCTTTCAAAAACAGTAAACCACCTTCACCTTAATGCTTAGTTGCCAGCATACATTTTTCTGCAATGTAGTTCATCCTCCTTTTTCTGCTATCAACGCATGATACAGGAGGGAGCCATGCATTAAATTACAGGATAATAGGATCCACTCACTCACACTGATGCAGAGCTTTTGTGCTCAAACAGCAGCCTCATTTATAATGCAGTTCCGGGCCATTGTCATCGTTGCGCTGTCGGTCGTTACCGATAACATACGGTTGTCCCGGAAGCAAACTTATTTATACAAATATTATGCCGAAGAGGATCAATATCCAATTAGGAATAGGTTGATAGCGCTGGGATAACGATGTTTGGAAACAGAATCAGTCTGAAGTGGAGGCAGAGGCGGTCAAGGACAAGACCAGATGGCAGTGGCCCGAATGCAAATCGTGCCGCACGTGATATGTTGATTCGTTTGACCTTTCCTTCTTCTAACCGAAACGGAGGTGCTGTAACACCAGTTCAGGTATAGTTACGTAAAGCATGAATTTACCACGATTATACTGTGCGCTGGGTCTGGGTTTGTTTTGTCAGCCCCCTCTCGGATAGGCGTACCATCTAAGGCTAAGTGGAACCGGATCCCCACGGAGTTGTGAAACACGCGTCAAACACAGATTTGATGGAGCAATTATGCTCTCCTGTGGGCACCTCTCCCACGCACACAGCACAGGTGTTGTGAACTTTCGGCGCAGAAAGCAGAAAGTTCCTCCGAGTCACCCCCACAAACACCGCCCAAATCCCCGTGTGGGGGAGGGATATTGAAAAGAAGCTTGATATAGTCCCGAGTTCGGCTTCCTCCAAGCGTGCGAATCAAGCTGGGGAAAAGCCATGGTTCGATCGGAAGATTGTTTCGTTATCGTATCAATAAACTCCCGGTGGTGCATAAAATGTAGAGGATGTAAAATGGTGTAAGCGTCATGTCGTGTTAAAAGTTTTTCTATTACCGCCCGCTCTCTGTAATTCGATAAGGATCTTTGACGTGAAATTGGCTATTACCCTGATTGTTCTCTAGCCATGAAAACTGACAGAGTTGATTTATAAAATAGTTGCAAATTGATTCTCAGGATGGATATGAAGAGGTTCTGACATTCAATGGGTTTGCGGCAATATGATAATTAATGGAAAATGCAGTGATAGGCATAAAAAAGTCTACCTTGGGTGTTTCGAAACTTTTCTCCATTTCTGGACTATTTTATCAAAAACTACTATCGTAATTTTATAGAATTGTTTGTTAACCATTACTCTTTCAGGTAATTAACATGTTTTACCATTTTCGTTAGCTATTATTTTTTGTTTTTTGACTTCTTTAATGTGTGCAAATATGCTTTGACAAAAATAAAAGCCCACCCTCAAAAAAAATATTAAAATCACTCAAAACTTTTGAATAACCCCTCGTTTCTTCATGTTATGACAGTTAGAGCTGTGCGGTATGGTTAGCAATCGACATTGAAGCGATATGAACAAAGTGTTGTTTACATTGTATTAAAAACAGCATTAGATAGCGATTTTCTCAATTTTGTTTAAATAAAAAACAATTTTGTGAAGTAAAAATAGAAATTTCACGAGTATTTATTATAAAAACAACATTTTTCATTGCATTTCTATCATATTTAGCTGGATTCAATTCGTAAAACTTAAACCAAACATTTTATTTCAATGGCACGCAAAATAAAAATAGAAAACAAGTATAACAGCCCTAGTTCGAGAAATAACCAATCACGCAATAAAAGCAGAAAAGTTAAAAGCATAACTTTTTAGTGTGGTCCCCTGAAGTTTCAATGAGCTGTTGAAGACGTTTGGGCAAACTATCGACAAAGTTCTGGAGGTGCTGAGGGTCGATTTAGTTCCACGCCTTCTGGAGAGCCATGAAATAAGTGCCTTATCCGCGACACCACTTGTTGTCGAGAATGGCCCAAAGGTTCTCAATCGGGTTGTGATTAGGACTCTGTGGTGGGTATTATTTTGCATAAACGGAAATATACCTTCTGTTCCTCTTAGCAGTATGCTTGGGGTCGTAGTCTTGTTGGAAAACAAAACTGAAGGTCAGTTTTTCGAAGCAATTCCTTCAGCCTGTTCTTAAGGATGTCAATGTAGATATTCCATGAGTTCGCACAGGATTTCCAACACCAGGAAAGGAAAAGTCATCCCCTCACGATTACATTGCCTCTCCCGTGCTTGACTGTAGCCTGCAAGTGACGTTCCTGCAATTCTTCATCATCCTTCCGCCACACTTCTTGTTGAAAAGCTCAAATTTCGATTCGCCAGTTAAAAAAACTTTATTTCCAAAAGTCTTTTGGTTTGTTAACATGTTTTCGGGCAGATTCCAACCACTTCATTTTATTTTTCTTCCTGATAAACGGACGTATTTTTGTGAATCTGCCCTCAAGTCCATGCTCAGCTAGTCGGCGGCGTACGGTTCTGACTTTGACTGATACTTTTGGAGATTTCTTCACTTCCCGGATGATTCGTTGACCCGTCCGGCTATCGGTCTTCCGACGACGGCCTCTCCCGTATTTTTTCAGCAATCGAACCGTAAGCTTTGTGCACAATTTCACGGACTGCTCCTCGGCTTTTTCCGAACTTCTCAGCAATCTTCCACTGTGAAATCTGCCGCAAATGATGCTGAACAACAAGATTTCAAACCTGCATGCTGATTTTTTTCCTCCCATTTTGATTTTGCTGAAAACTCTTTGTGTAGACAACAACAATCGACTTTTATATACCAACACAATGAGGTACATATCGAAGTTGAGCAGTAGGCGAAGTATATCTGTATTAGCAAGCAAAATATCGTGTCGTAATTATTTGCATTCAATATGGAATGTATATGAAAGAAACTAAACAATGTTGGAAGTACTCACGGATACATGGTAATTTGAGCCAAAATTTTTCTTGAAATCATTCAACTGCATGTTTTTTTAACAGATTACAATTGTGTCGTGGCTTATTTCGATTATTTATGTGATAAAAAGGTCAAGAGAGCAGTCGTATGCTTAGTTCTCGAAACAGTAACATGAAATTTTGATTAATTGGCGATTATTCTCTCACAACATACACAAAGACACTGAGAGCCTTCGAAACAGCAACTTCCTAACGTTAAAATAATGAAACTTTGTTTGTTTCTATGGACGTGGGGGGGGGGGGGTGAAATGGCACATAGAAATATCACTTTTATCCGTCTTTTTCGACAAGATTTCACAAATATTCACTGCACGCTATCACATTAGCCTCATATTCAGCGGGAACTCTAAAACTATGTCTGTACTATGTATTGATAAATTACATCCTGAAAATAGCATTTGCACATGGATGCGGTGGGCAATCAAACATAAACACAACGACTGACGTCACTTTTTGAGAAACAATTATGGCAGTGCATGCTATGTCCCTCGAAACTCTACCATCTTCATTACCTTTTTTCCAGGACATTGGTACCAACGTAAACTACACTTTGTTTATATCAAGGCGCCTCTATATATACATTTATACAAGCGCCTTGGTTTATATCACGGCAACTGAATCACTGAAAGGTTGTAAATAATATCGCAAAGCCCTAGCTGTCATAACATGTGGAAACAAGAGGTTACTTAAGGCTGATTTAGACGATGCCAGTCAGCGCTCCAGTTGAAGTATCCAGTGAATAGAGAACAGACACTCTGTTCAAGTTAGAGGCCAATTACTTGTTCGATACTGGTACAAGTAACTTGGACAGAGTGTCTGTTCTCTGTTCACTGGATACCTCAACTAGAGCGCTGACTGGCATCGTCTAAATCAGCCTTTAAAAGTTTTTATTGATTTTAATAATATTTTTTTGGGGATGGGCTCTCATTTTTGTTATAGCATATTTGCACACTTAAAGAAGACATGTAAGAACGTAAACAAAATCTAACCAATATGTCAAAACTTGTTAGTTACTTGAAAGAGTAATAGTTGACAAATAATTCTATAAAGCAACGGTAATAGTTTTTGATGAATTAGTCCAGATATTGAGAAATGTTTTTAAATATGTCAGGTTGGCTAGTACCATTCTAGTTCACAAAAAAAATGTATCCTCTTGTAATGATTCGCTGTTTCAACTTTTATTTGTGTTAGAAGCTGAGAAGAGACCATTCCAGCCCGGTACCAACTGTTCATTTTCACTTAAAGCATATTTGGAAAAGTTGTAGAAACGTCGAAATAATCACAAATTTAATTCATTAATCTCATGTTTCGGTATGTATGTTATTTCGTAAATCAAGTTTCCTAAGTTTATAGTTTCATCAAACGCAATTTCGAAGCAATGATCCCAACGAAAACGTTCCAGGCTTAGTCGAATTGAATTAGGATCCGAATTCGGTCGACAATTTCCATTAAGCGTCCCCACCAGACGAAACCCCAACCATTCGGACGGACGAAACAGGACCAACCCCTTGGGGCGGTCCCAGCGGTAAAACACATCATATCCGCCATTTGCATTTGTTGGTGCCGCCGCTGCGGTAGATTCCGGTAGGGGCCAGAGAAAAGCTATCTTGCGCAATTTACCTTGCTTTCGTTCCCCCTGCTGACATATTGCAGCAAGCCAGATCTAATTACCGACGAAGCTATGATGATGTTCCAGCCTCGAATAACGGCTTGTTGATACCCGGGATTCCCGGGGATCAAACGATAGAGGAAGGCAATTTCCTCTCGCCGACTTGTGCAGAGTTCACGCGCCAAGAAGTCGAGACCACATCCGGTAAAAAAAAACACACAGGTAACGTCATGTCGATAATGGTGGATGTTATCCCCATGATCCCGATGATGGAGTGATGTTAGACTCACTAGGAGAGTGGCGGATACTGTCATGGCGTCAAATTCTATTCGCATGGTGTGAAAAGAGTGTGATTTTTTAATTAAATTTCTTCTGATCGGAAATTTTAGAAAAACATCAAATGCGCCTTCGACGGTTAACGTTTGGCGTGGATCAACGCAATGGGTGGTGCCATTGCGCTCTGGAGGAAATCGTGATTAACACAAAACACCCGCAAAGTGAGTGAGTGATTGTGATTCCCAGTACCGACACGCGCCATGTTGTCATTTCAATTGACAGTTGGTGGTTGGTCTTGCAGCCCCACTACTAAACACAAGGGCACACGAATGAAAATGGAACTGCAGTTAAATTATTGGAAAATAAATTAAAGTGATTTTCCTTGTTGTGCTCGTTTCAGTCCTTATTCAAGTGCAGCTTGTTGAAGCTACTTGAAATACTAAACTGCTCGAGCCAAATTGGGCTCGAATGGTGGAAAACGCTCCCGAAGGAACGATTGGCACAAGTCTCGTGATTTTTTTGCAAGCGAAAGTCAGCTGCTTTCTACTGGGCCACGCTTCTCACATAAGCCATAATAATATATTCAATGACAACTTCCGGCAGAAATAAGCAGAGCTCGTGGTGGGTGGTGAGATCACTGCACGACAAACCCCGAAACCACTGCGCGCCTCCGTCCAACAACATCCATTAGGCGCAATCTAATAAAGTAAATTGGATGAGCACAACTCTCCGTCGGGGGAATTCGCGTGGCGCACTGCTACTTCCGCTGTTGACTATGCCACCAAAGAAACGCGATCTAGACCGGCGGATTGACGCAAGGTTACGGGGATGGGGATGTCGGGAAGTGATATCGATTCCGTTTCTACCTTGAGCTGGCATGTGGAAAGGGACCCGAGCCGGTCGTAATCACTGAACCGACTCAAGCAATGGCTCGAGATACTGAGCAAATGGCGGGTAAAAGAGAAACGCTATATTAAGATTGGAAAGCCGCGTTTCCCCCACCAAACGCTGAGGAGGAATCGGGGATTGCTGTTTCTGATGGTGTGTAGTGATTTCTTGAGTAGCAGTTAGCAAAACTTGCTGTTGGCTTCGTGTATCCTCCGAGGTATTATTATATTTTTTTCTTCATTCGGGGGTTATTTTTCAATTAGATTCCGATTCATGGAGAAATTCAGCTGCGATGACCTGATTCGTTTTCATGGAAAATCATAGGAAGAGAAATTTATTCCTGCAATAAGTTTGAATTCAGTCCCTTTAGAAGGATCAGAAAGTGAATTATCTTTTATCTAATTAGCTGACATTGATTTCGTTGAAATATTAAAACATTCTTCCGAATTTACGATGATTATTTCATTTTTGTGGCATATGTAATAAATGTTATATATGCTGGAATTTAAAATTTCTTGTTCAGTGAAATGCCGCAAAAAATCCACCCATTCGAAATCAAAGTGTTCTAATATTAACATTTTTTTTATTAACTTTTCGGTATTCCTATTAATACTACGTAAAAGTAAGTAATAAGTAAACCATTTTGCCATTTCAGATTCATTAGTTCATTTTTTAGAAAAACATAAAATGACTTATTTATAAATGGACACTTTTAGGGTATGACCCAAAAAACACTTCATGGTTTATTTAAAAACAAATAATTACTAGCCAGCCTTTGGCCTCGATAACCAAGTCTTCCCAAGTCTTCTTCAACACAATAAAATAGTTGTGCTTGTTCGTAACATCAGTTTTGTCCACCTTGTTGTCCAAAATCGCCCATAAATTCTCAAAAGGATTCAAGTCGGGGCTTTGTGATGGCCACATCATTAGTTTGATCCAAGCCGATCGAGAGAATGCTGGTGTTTTCTTCGCAATATTATTCGGGTCATTATCTTCCTGGAAGGTGTAGTCATCCTCCAGTTCCAATTCCAGCATGGATTCTTCCAGGTTCCCGCACAAAATGTCGATGTAACTATCGGAAGTCATAATACCATTACCCTGCGCTAAGTTTCCCAACTCAACCCACGAGAAACAGCCCCACACCATGATGCTTTCACCACCGTGCTTCATAGCCGATCAAAATACGCGCTCCCAGAACTCCAGCGGCTTGTTCACATGGTCCCTCGCAAACTTGTAAGGGGGATCCTGCTCGGGTGTTCAAAATCCCCGACCTTCGCGTCAGAGTGACGAAGGTCAGGATTCAAATTTACCAAATGTTTGACACGCCACCATCAATTGACCTTTCAACCAACTTACCAAATGCCGATCCTAAGATTTTTGACGTAGGACTACGTCTTTCATTTCTATACCGGGGTGTAAAATCAAAGTTTCGAAAACGAAAGCGTTACGCCGGAGACCGAGGTTTTGAGCGTTAATAGCTCCTAAACAACGGAACGAAATGGTATGATAAACACTTTATTCGAAAGATAAAATGTCTACGCGTTATGTACTTGTTACTTTTTCATCCAAAAACTTGTTTCAATAGCCTTAAAATTGCTATCAAAACAGGCAAATCACCAATCGGTATATAAGTGAGCGCCGCTCAGAAGTTCACTCAGATATAATTGAACAGCGATTGGAGCATGTTGTCGCTATTGTGGTGAAGCTCTTCGTTTATCATGAAAGCGAGGATGAACGGTGTCACCAAGAGCCTGTTTGTACACCTTAGGACAGAAGAGAATCCATCAGGAGGAGAGTGAAGCCACAAACGGTTCCCCGGGAAGAGATCGGAGCAGCCGCCACACACACACATACACGCGCGGAATTCTTCGTTTGGATGCCATTCAGCATCGAGAAAATTCCGGAAAGATCCAATCGTTACTGAAAAATACATTCATGCGAAAGTGTTCATTTTAATGTTTTCTATCCATGTAACACTGCGACTAAATATTTTTCAATCTAGTGCTATTAACAGGTGGTTATCGAGTTGGCATTAACCACTGGTGGGCTTCGAGTAACGAGGAAAATCAGAAAAGAACTAATCGTTGCTGAAAAATACTCTACCAGTTCTCCTGGGAATTGAAAAATACATTGATGCGAAAGATTTTATTCTAATGTTTTCTATCCATATAACAGAAGAGAAGAGAAGAGAAGACGACCGAGAGAGTACCAGCATCGAAAATTGGTTCCGCTTGAGGTATCGAAGCAACTGCCACACGCATACACGCGTGCAACTCTTTACGTTCGCTGTTTATCGAGAAGAATCCGGAAAAAGGGTGATCGTTGCTGTAAAATAATCTGCCAGTCCCCCTTGGACTTGAAAATAACATTCAAGCGGAAGAGTTTATTGTAATGTTTTCTATCCATTTAATACTGTGACCAAATACAATTAATTGTGTGATTTTTCAATCAAGTGCAATCAACAGGTGGTTATCGAGTTAGCATTAACCACTGGTGGATTTCGAGAAGAATCGAGGAGAATCCGGAAAGATGTCGTTGCTGCAAAATAATCAACCAGTTCCCCTTGGAATTGAAAATTACATGCAAGCGAATGAATTTATTTTAATGTTTCCTATCCATATAATACTGCGACCAAATACATTTAGTTCTGTGATTTTTCAATCAAGTGCAATTAGCAGGAAAGCTTCTGAAGATTATTCTTCCCCATCAGTAGGACATTTTCGTATCCAATACTGGATGCATAAAACCTTGTACCTCCAACGTAACGCTCTCGTTTTCGAAGTCCCCCAAATATTCATTTATTCATTCATTCAGAATGAATTCAGATTCAACTTCAAACAAATGATCACTAAATCAACGATAGTCCTACGTTACCATTGCGGTTATACCATAGATATAACCCACTTCCTGTTTTTTCGATTTCAGAAAAAAAAATGAGTAGGTTTTATCTATGATATAACCGCAGGGTTGACGCAGGACTACCTTTGCTCAGCAATCATTTGTTTGTATTGATTAAATTTTTGATTGAATGAAACAATTTCCGAATTCAATATATTTGTTTTGTGAGTAAAGCGATTGAATAAATGCCATGTATAGTCAATTCATGCATTGTGATAGATTATGGGCCCAATTATAGAAATCGAATCAAGGATTCGATACAATCCCTATCACTATCACACCGAGTAAAATCTGGAATTATAGAAATCGAGGAAAACTGCTCAATTCGATAGCAAGCTCGAATGTCAGCGGTTGTGATGAAATATTTTGAAACAAGTTTGAAATGTTTCACGAAGCACTATAGAAAGGACGCCAAATCTTTTTTCGGGGCATCTGCTATGAAAATGTATTTCCAAAAGTGTTAATATGGTTATGTTTTGGAGTAAATTGATATTCCCTCAAAGAAAAAAGCTTAATAGGCGTAAAGACCGCATGCATGTGTAAAAAAAAACGACAGCGTGGAACAATTTGCTTTACAAAACAAAAAATATCAGAAAATGAACTTATTCATGTATTTTCATGACTGCAATCTATGGAATTCCGAAAAGAGTCACGCACGAATTTCACTTTTTTTAGCAAAACAATTTTTGTTATTCATGTAATGCAACATGTAATTCTCTTTTAGCGTCAATTTCTTGTTGTAGCGACGTCAATAGCTTTATTGTATTGGGACCACCACCTGTTGCTCTAAATTCTCGCTTGTTGTGTGCTAGTGTTTTCTTTACGTTTCCCCTCATGTCAATCCAAACCTGTAATTTAAATAAAACCGTTATTGTTTTGCAGGATAGCTTTAGCATATGGTATAGAAAGTTTTTAATCTTCTATAGGAGCATTGCGACCACTGCGACCATTATTTTGATCTATTGTAGTGAAAGTGGTGTAGTTTGGCATAGTATAGCATTAAAAAAGAAAATTACTGCCAAAAATAACTTACTAATGTATGCTAGTAGAAGTAAGCAATTTTTAAGTAGGAAATTCGGTTGAAGAAATTCAAAGAGTATGATAAAATTTACTTATGAAAGTTATGTGTATCGTAAAAGAAATACTTACTTTCTGCCATTCTGAACCTAGATGCATTGGTGGTCTCAGTGCATTAAGTTCCTCTCTGGATTCCTCCAACTTTTCCTACACCGGGATTATATTAGAACTGCCTCCACAAAGATCTCGAGCAATGTCTACGTTCGCTTCCATTGTTTTAAGGAGCAGTTCAAACTGGTGGTGATTTGGTTTTTTTTCTTCCACCACTCATTTTCAGCCACTGAAATATGCGCTGGAAGTAAATTCTGCATTGTAAGTTATAACATGATTAATGTAAATAATGCTGGATTGAACACTTACCTTGTATAGACTATTCTGGCAGCACCGTAAAACAAATGCTGATCAAAACAAACGAACATGTGTTGCAAATTGCATATATTGAAGCGTTTCTGAAATGTTTCCCAAAGGGATGCAAGCCAAAACAAAATAATTCTCTGAAGATATGCAACAAGTGAACCAAACAACTCGAAAAGTTCTGACACATGCATCGATAGTTATCACTCGCTCGGTGCTATCGAATTGCTCGATTTCTATAATAGTAAAATAGAGCTAACGAGCAAAATTCTTATCGCCTCGATTTCTAAAATAGGGCCCATAATTTATTGAGAAAAAAATTAAATCGTTGGTGACGATATAGATGCCGGTACCCGTTCAGGACCATTCGGTTTGCATTAAAACAAATTGACCTTAAACATTTTCCAAACGAACACATGTTGTTTTATTCAATAATTCTAATAATATAACTGATTTTTTTCTGCTCCTGGCGAGTTCTATATAAATGGAAAAGAAAATTGCTATTTTCAAGCTTTTCTATCTAGCGTGCATACATATAAAATACTTCGAGAGGATGGCATTTTTTGTCATATTCAAACCAAAAAAAAGTATATCCAAACGCTGTTCGAATAATGTTCAAAAATCTCAGATTAAAGTTTGAAGTAATCCTTGAATGGGCCAAGTCGAGTTCCCACAACAGGTGATTTGCTGCTGCACGCGATATCTCCACCCTGAACGATCCCAATCAGCTTCCCATCCAAGACTATCGGAGCGCCTGCGAATCCCTGAAAATGGGTGAAATTCTTTCAAATATTATTTCATTTTATATTGACGCTTGGCACTTCTTACAGAACACAGCGTGGCACTTGTGCTCGGCATTAGGCATAAATGCTGATCAGGTTTGAATTTGTTCGCATAAAGATTCACGCAAATGGTTTGATGTAGGAGCAGCATCTCGATCGCCTGAATGTCGTAAAAGGACATTTCGGTACCTAAATTTCTAATGTAACCCCATCCATATACCATTACTTTTACATTGAATTTCTTCGCCGATGGACTCAGGGTTAAATCATAGTTCCCTCCTACGGCCAGCTGTTTCAACAAATCATTGTCGGACATTTCCAAAATAACCAATTCGGACAATGAATCCTCGTTCTGCTCCGGTTTAAGAAGGTAGCTTCGAATACTGACGCGATGATGCATCAAATTTCCCCCATACTCATCAGATTTCGGACAGGTTTCCTGCAAACATTCCGCTTCGTCAGTGGACGATCGGCGGGCAAATAGACCTCCAACGTCGAATGGTTCGATGCTGTAGACTCCCAGAACGACGTGAAAGTCCTGTGGGCATCCAAGCGCGTATCGATCATCAAATTTTCGCATCAAACAGTCGGTTGAGGTAATAACGTTAGTTTTCGTCAGAATAACAGCGTTGCAGACGAAATGGCCATCGGAACCAAACAAAGCGGCCGCCGGTGAATACGGTATGTTGAAAGGCTGGTTTCCTCCAAAATATACACTTGTCAAAAACAGCGGTAAAAGAACTAATGGTTTTAGCATTTTGCAAACTGTTTGTATCACACAGTTATCACTATGCTTTTGGGAAAATTTCAAGAAATCGGAAAAGGATACTAAATCGCTTAAGAATTGTGCGAAATGTTACTTGCAAAAAAAAATGGAACCGATGTAAACCACACTCTCCTCACTGTGAGGCAAACCTTGTAAATGACGCTAACCACATCGAATATGTCTTCAATTCAAATTCATCGCTCTCAAACGACTGAATCAGGATGAACGCAGGAAGGTCGATAATGCAGGTGTTCTCGTTGGCGGCATCAAGGCGCCTCTATGTATACCAGGTGAAACAATCATATGAAATGCACTTTCAGCCATATTGGAATTGCTGTCGGTATTGCTTACAAACAGCATCAGAACGCTGCCGCCGGCTATCTACAAACTGCTGCGACGCTTATTCGAACGATGCCTACTTTGTTCGGCTTTCGCGAATTTATGTGAAAAAGACGGGATGATGTTGTAGAATTTCATTCTCATCCAGTTCATCCACTACTCTCGCATGTGAAAATGCAAAAATGGCGTATCCTAGCAATAACAAAACACAACCCCCGCTACACAAACCGTAATCCCCTTCTCATTGAAGTGATGATGTTGCTTCACCTGTTCTACATTTATACAAGCGCCTTGGGCGGCATTAATGCTGAGTCCAGAGATGCCAGATTTGAAGATATGTCTTTATTTTGAAGACATTTGATTTACTGTGAATATATTTGTTTTTGTGAGGACATTTTGAAGACAATATGAGAAATGTGAAAACATTTCGGTATGATAGCAGACGTGGGTTTTTTAGACATATTATTTCCATGAAATTCTAACTATCGGCCGAAAATTTCGTCAAAAGAAGCAGGGCTTCTGTCTCAGTGTCATTCGCAGTGTCACTCATTTACTTTTGTTCTCAGTAATCAAAGGAGACTTGTCTCGGGATTAGGGGATGTCCACATACCACGTGGACAGAAAAAGCATAATTTTAGACACCCCCCTCCCCCTCCGTGGACAAACGTGGACATTTCTCATACCCCACCCCTTGTTGTCCACGTGGACATTCCTTCAGGTTTTGAAAAAAAAATCAAGAACATTCATTTTTTCCCTTAAATTTCATTTCAAGTTTGGTTGTATTTTCTATTCTACGATTTTTAGTGATAGAAAGTATAGCCATATCAAAAGTACCAATTTGTTTATAATTCTCCTATTTTATTCAACATGGTTCGGGAAACGCATTATTTTCTTCCGAATTCCATTTACATTATCTACAAATTCATGGAGGCGATCTGGGGTAGTGGTAACATCCATACCTCTCACGCAGAGATCACGAGTTCAATTCTCATTCCCGACATTCTTCCAAAAATGGAAGTAAAAGTGACGAACCAGCCGAAATATGTTGTCATATACTATAATATAGAAAAAAAAATCTACAAATTCATACCAAAATATCACTTGTGAATCTACTCTCGGTTTTCGCAAGCCTCTTTCGAGGTCAACTTGGTATCACCAAGAGCGTTCTGCATGGACCGGAAGAGATGATAATCACTTGGAGCCAGGTCCGGACTATACGGTGGATGCAATAGGACATCCCATCCGAGCACCCGTAGCTTCTGGCGGGTCATTAAAGATGTGTGAGGCCGAGCGTTGTCCTGGTGCAAAACAACACCATTCCTATTGATCATTTCTGGCCGCTTCTGGTCAATCGCCTGCTTCAAACGGTCAAGCTGCTCACAGTAGAGAACCGAGTTGAGGGTCTGGCCATAATTGAGCAGCTCATAGTGGATGATTCCCTTCCAAACCCACCAAAAACACAGCAAAACCTTCCTGGCCGTCAATCCGGGTTTGGCGATGGTTTGGGCCGGCTCACCGCGCTACGACCACGACTTTTTTCGCTTTAGGTTGTTGTACGTGATCCACTTTTAATCACCAGTCACCATCTTCTTCAAAAATGGGTCGAGTTCGTTCCGTTTCAGCAGTGCATCGCAGGCGTTGATTCGGTCTAAAAGATTTTTTTGCGCCAACCCGTGTGGCACCCATGCATCCAGATTTTTTGGGATTCAATCTTCTGCAAATGGTTCCAAACGGTTTTATGGTCTATACCCAGTTCCTGGCCAATCGAGCGAGTGCTCACATGCCGGTCTACTTGGATGATTTCAACGATTTTATCGGTTTCCACGACGATCGGCCTACCAGTACGGGGTGTATCTTCGACAGCCACTACACCAGAACGAAATCGATCAAACCAACGCTGTTACAGTATCGAATCCATAAACTACACGATTTTTTTCAGCCGCCTTCGTTGCAGTTTTACCTCGCAGGTAGTAAAAACGTATAATATGGCAAATTTCTTGCTTGGTGGACTCCATCTTTGTGGCGCTATAACTTGAGACTGAAAAGGACAATCTCAGCACTGTCAAAACGACACTTGTAGCACAGATTGTCGTCTTTAAATAGCCGTATAGTATGACCCGATGCGATAAGTACAACACAAGATATGTTTAAGTGTTGCCATATATTGACAATATACGACATTTCTTTTTCCCCAACCCAATGTACTTTTCGCACATAGTTGCTTTCAACCCAATTTATTTCCAAATAAAGTTATACAAAATTGGATGAAAAAACCTGCCATTTACTATCAAGTGATAGCCAATGAACAAAGCTATCATTTGATGCCAAAGCCTTACCATTTCAAAGCCATGAAAAATTATCAAAGTTGCTGTTCGATTTTGACGTAGAACTACGTCTTTGATTTCTATATAAGGGGGTCACGTTTATTAAGAGTTTTCAAATGCATATTACACAGAATCGTTTTTACGATATATGTTATAAAATATACCATTAGACGGCAAAATTATCCAATTTTTTTCGCCTGAGACATCAACGGTGAAAATTATAAAACAAGTGATCAATTTAATAAATAAAAGAGGTAAGCTTTGCGAAGGTAAATCATGTATTATGCATTCTTTCTTCCAACTTCATTCCCATGAATGTTGTATGTAACACAAAATTGCGTGCAATAATTCGTTCTATCTAACAAATTAGCAAGATGTTAAAGTAATCAGATGCAAGATTTCATGCATCACTCAAACTTCATGCAAGATTTCAGCAAAGCAACTAGGAAAGTGTCACCCATACGGTCGTTCATTAATTAGGAGGAGGCTGCGATTATCATGCGAAGACTTATTGAGATCGGCATTACATCGCATCACAAAAATGAAACGAAATGAAATATTAATATTCTTCATGACTCATATTAATATTTCTCAATGACTCAAGGTTTTCTATGATAGATTGAGCAGTAGAACCAATACGACTTGATTGTGATAGTCTGCAAATGAACATTATTTCACCGAAAAGGCTACTGCTCCTAATGCCTTAGAATAAGACTAATAATAAAAATAACACAATAGAAAGAAATTACAATACCATGATTTAATGTGTATTTTACCTCAAAATATCACGAAATTGTAAGGGTTTTCAACTTGTTTTTTTGTGTTTCTTCCCCATAAATTTCATATTCAATATTATCAATGACGATATCATTTTTCTACCATTCCACCCTGATGATTAATGAATATCAATGTGACACAATGTGACACATAACATTAATCATTTTCAGTTAGACAGTTGAACTTTCCCTCCAGAAACTTATTTTCTTTCTTTGGTCGTTACAAACGGTTTGACGGTTATGAGTACATATAACAAACGGACCTTTTCATGGCTACTATTTGGAGTTTCAAAAAAGTTAAACTAACAGATTTCTGAAAAATGACAAGAATTAAATTTAAAATAACCAATTGATCTGAACAATCACAGTCCTACGTCAAACTTCCATCCGTGCCCCTAGGCTCAGATCCTTCTACTTTTTTGAACGCTTGGCCTGATATGGGTTAAACTCAGTGCTCCGTTTTTGGTAAAGTGATAATTACTATGGCTTGGTGAACTGAACACACTGAAAATAAAAGTTAATAATTAAAATTTATTTAAAATTGCTTCTAGCAGGCTCGATAGATCTACGAGGACAGTCCGATAAGTACTTAGCCTACAAAAAAATACAAAAATTTCAAAAGGTCTGCAAAGTAGGCCTCCGTGGCGGCGATGACCTCCTTATTCGACTCAAATTTCTGCCCGGTGAGTAACTTTTTCAAGTTTGAAAACATGAAAACAAAAAAAGTCGCACGGGGCCAAATCTACGGAATACGGTAGATGAGACAGCAGTTCGTAGTGAAATTCGACCAATTTAGACGTGGCGACGGCAGAATTTCCATTTTTCTAAAATCCACGGACACGCCCGATTCCACACACGGTCAAAACAAAAGTACGAGTCCGATTCAGCTGAAATTTTGACAGTAGCCGTTTACGAGAATGTACTACACGATAAGTAATCTCTCTTGCGATACTGACACCATAGGGCTATGAGGCTAAGTACTTATCGGACCGCCCTCGTATTTTGCCTCAAAACCCGGATGATATATCTAAATATCAACATTGTACATTCGTGATCGCGGATGTACGAAGTATTTTCCCATCTAAGCAGCAATGTACTTCCACTTTTACAGGTTCAGCAGTACTTGGAGGCGAAGGCGAAGATTCAAGTCAAAACAAAACACCCCAAGCATAATCGTGAAGATGATTTCATCGACCTGTTATCCTTAATACTAAATTAATCATGGCAAATATCATAAAAAAAAATTGTGCCGGCTCTAAGGAAGAAATCAGAAGCATCGTATTTATTTACATAAATTAATTCGTTTTATTCCTCAATATGTCAGCATCCTTCGCGCAACTTGAAAACTCCATCTTCTCTGAACTTCTTTGTATTTTCGTCAAAAAAGTGAGCAAAAAAGGGCTTTTTGCAGTGAGCCGAATTTCTTACAGGAACCCCAACAAGTGATAATCTGAAAATGCATATCTGGTGGGCATGGCAGGTGGAGTAGAAGTCTGCCAAATTTTTAAAGAGATATGACTTTTGGTATTGTCCTAGAGGAACACGAAACTTATCATATTGACTATTTATGGCTCTAAACTCGCCTTAGAAACCTTCTGGATTGCTGATTTTAATACGTTTAATACGTTCTATTCATTCACCCAAGATTTTTTTAGCTCAACATTGTTGTAATTAATTTGCCATTCACAATTTACTGCGAATAAAAACCACTTCAAAGAATACATCTCCAGAGGTATGACCCGTACATCCATGAAATAATTTGTTCATGTTCCATTTTTGGAAAATCTTAGCAATTCTCTAAAAATAGAAACGAAGCAGTTTCATCGTCAAGAGCGGAAGCTGTATCGAAAAGTCGTGATTTTTAATATAACAAGAATTTCAACATTCTTTGTGTCATTGGGTGTCTCCATCCTGGCGGAATTCTTGGTCCTCTATTCCCAATGAGAATAGTTTCCAGTTCATGCGCGTATTTTTCAGAATATACATCTTTCAGGGAAGAAGTTCTACTGTATGGAAGTAGATGACTGCTCGGCCGAGCTTCTTATTGATGAATACAGAGTACTCAGAGTGGGTGGAAAATTTGAATACAGAGAAGAACTCCTTCAATTTTGATAATAAACGTGAATGTTTTACTAAAAAAATTTAATTGTATCCACATGGACATTATCTAAAACCCCTTTCCCCTAATCGTGGACAAGCTTGGTAATTCCCGTCATTTCCGTTGACGAAAAATTTCCCCGACCAGAACGGGAATCAAACCCGAACTCCCGGAATGTTAGGTGTGACGCTAACCACTCGGCCACGTTAGCACCCTAAATCCACAAGTATATAGAATGAATTCAACAACGAAGTGATATTTACTTTAACTTTACTTTTACTATTAGATTAACCTAGATCTTTCAAACGACTACTTCATAAATCGATGATTTTTCGGTTACATTTCGTTTCAATCATTAGTTTTATGGATATGGTTTGATTTACAACCAAAACTTCAAAGCTGAAATAAACAAATTTAGTTATCACAGTTTTGTGGAAGAACTGCTCATAATCACAACTCATAATATTAGGTCACAGTTGCGCAATATATTTTTTGTTCACATTTTCATCAAAAACAAGTTATGAATTTTCGTACCATGTGAAACAATTTGAAAAAATCGAATGGCATCCCTGGCTGAATCGAGACTACACTCTCAGGATAAAATGATAAATATGACGGATTTTTTGATAAATACTACATCCAGAAAAATGCCTACTAAAAGAAACTAACAATTTTTTTGTAATACAAACATTAGTGGAATTTACATATTTAATTTTATTTATTGGTAACTTTGACGATCGTCATTTAATTGTACAGGATTTCCTTCTCAGGTTACCTAAAGATATTCTCTGTCGCGTGTTGTGACACATGAAATTTTCGGATTCCCGTTTCGTCGAGTGATCGACAATTCGCGTTTACATACTCACATCACTCACCTCAGTTAATTCTGATTCATACATTTCGCCACTAACAACTATAGTTTCCATGATAATCGTAGAGGAATCACGCTTTAGAAGCGATTTCTCTGGCCACAAATACCACACTAACATTCCTTCCCTTACCCTGATGACTGTAAGAACGTGGCTGGTCGTGGTCGTTATATATATATATTAAGCTCGTATCACCGACACTTGCACAATAAGAATGGTTTGCTTCTCCCAAGCGTCATTCAGTGTGTTTGTTTACTGATTCAGGTCAATCACGGAGAGCAACTACTAAGTGTACAGTCTACCTAAGCTTGAGCTTGAAATAAACTACTGTTACAAAATTACAGAATCAACCACTAGAGACACTCCAAAAAATAAGCATTGATGGTAAGAGCTATAAATATCAATATTGGCATTCTTCGTTCAATGATTTTCAACAGAAAACACAACCAATACTCTCGACTCATCACTCCAACAAGCCCTTAACCGAACGCTTCGGGTGACTCGCCATGTAATCTGAAGAATATTGTTTTCCCCCCGGGCTCTAAAGGTAAACTCTTTTCAGGCGCCAGGCGCCACCAGAGATAGAAACCAGCCGACAGCAAATATTTACTCGAAACAAACTCCCATACGCATCAGTAAAGTTCGAATGCGTGTGAGGATCCATCCTGGGGCAGTGTTCCTCATCCAGACGAAAGCGCTCCACGAGGACTCGAAACGCACACTCGTGTGTGTGTCGTCTTGTTGATTTCGAGACCTTTTGATTTATTATTCAGCAGGCGTTCAAGCACTGCTGACATTGTGTTCATCAATTTCCTCACAAATATCACCAGAATTGGTAAGAATTCATAGTTTTGCTTACGTGAGATTAACACGTTGACACGTTGATCAATGAGTATGGCACAACTCAGATTGAGATAATTAAAGCATAGGAAGGATTATTATAGACAAATAAAACAAACTACGAATCCCCTCGTGATTTGCACTCAACGTGTGGATTATGCCTAATAAAGAGGATTTATTGTATTCCGTGGAGTGGTGGATTGAGAAAACCGTTGCCAGTAATAAAAGGGAATTTAAGTTTATTATCACGGATGTTTAGGCTACATTCAAAAAAACAATCTCTGATTTTAGCTAGACTGTCAAGCATCATCAGATTTAGTGAAGCTATCTATTCCGTATTCTTAACAATACTTCCAAGAGATTGTATGCAAACTAATTTTGACAAAATCTAATTTTTTGAGAAAATTCGAAGCGTTTTTACTTCGTCCCAGGACATTTTAATCGCATGAAGGCACGTGATGTGCAGGACCAATTTACGCAGGTCCTTCGCCAACATAATACTCATCGAAAGTGTTTTTATCGTTCCCTGCTGAAAGTTTTCTTGAATATTCTAATGTTGATATCCGAAGGTGATGATATGTTCTATAATAGAACACGAGAAGGTAGGCCATATATCTTGAAAAACGACATCGAATAAAGTTATTTATTGATTTAGTTATGATCACAATTATCGTCTCACCATCACTTATAATGCAGGGAGTAGAACTCCTACTTTCGGATACAATAATTTGTTTGACAAATGTTAGAGATTACCACCCATTTGGTTCTGATGTCCACAAACTTCTTGCTAAGAAATACTTTACATGATTTATGGTTGGAACATCCGAACACGTGCTATCGCAAATTGAGGCTCAAACGATCGCCAGGAAAGAAAAAACAATATTCTGAGACAGGAAAAACCTCATATCAATATATTTTCTCCCCCATTTGTCCTGTACCCACCCATCATTAAGAAGAAAAAAGTAAGACAGCTCCTTGACCTGGGAAGAACATTCTCTGAACGCACTTCCACTTAATAAAAAAGAGGAACCAAATCCAGATATTTTTCTGGGTTCATAAAAAGTAATCACCGTGAGCCTCATCAACGTCGTATAAGCCTTCTAATTTGATGCTATTGACAGGATTTCACTCTTCGCCCTTCTCTCAAAGCGTAGTTTGCCGACATCTGTTTTTTTTCCACCACCTCTCGGGAGGGAAGCTCCTTAATCATCTGACAGGAATCGAGATCGGATGAAGTGATATCAAATTAATCGTTACGTTGAGCGGTTCCCAATCAAATTACGAAAATATTGCCATTACAATCAGCTCCAATAATAACGCAAGAATCATCTTCAATCACAGATACATTTGGCATTATAATACATCAAAAATCTAACTTTTGAAGCAGATTGACTATTTTGTGTGAATTTTTTATGCAACTGCATAAAATTGTGGGTACTTCCGACATTCCTATTTCTTGAAGAAAACAATGAAACTTACTTCCACATAAATTTCATAAATTGGTGACGACATGAATTTTTCGTTCGCCAATACTGTTATACCCCACGTACATTTCCACCTAATTTATTCACTGATACGACTGAATATTGATGAATTGTTCATTTGTTGATTTTTGTCAAGATAAATATAAATTAGTGGGATATTTACCGCTGTTTAATATTATCCAAGGTGTGTATATATATTTAAAACAGGTGAAGCATCATCATCACTTTGATAGGAAGGCCAATACGGTTTGTACAGCGTCATTTTTGCCTTGCCCATTCCATTAACCCAGAATCTTGGTGAAAGTAGATCACGTCTGAATTCATTCGAGTATGATATAAAAAATATTGTACCAGATATTTCCGCAATAGTTGAAGAGTTAACGGAATGAACTGGAATGAAAAGGTAAACTTTAAACTAACCAAAACTACGTTTAAAGAGAGTTGATACAATTATTCAGAACTGCTAAAAATCGGTTGCCGTAAGGAAAAAAACTTGAACTTTGAACTTTGGCAAGCCGCTCATAGATTCCGTGAAAGCTGTAAAAAATATTCGATTGCTATGGAACACGCTTCAGCGAATAAACCGTGGTTACTGTATTGTGCAATGGGTACATCATGTTCCACGTTATATTTAGTACAACCATTTTCATAGATATTTTCTTCTGTCCATCAGATTTTAAACTTACCCTAAGCATTTCTGGTGTTGCGGGATGAACAACTCAATTACAATGGATTACAATGTTTCCGAACGCCCCAAAGCTTATTTTCACGTTTGATAGAATTTGGTTCACTACAATATTTTCTGTAGCCGTTTGCATCTATGTAATTCGTTCTTCGTTGCTCGATCCTAGGCACGATTTCTATGGTGCATACTCTGATCGGAAAATGATCGCTACCGAATAAATCGTTCTAAACAGCCCTATGAAACATGCCGGTCAGGCGTTTCAATTGAACTGAATTGTCATCGGTTACCCAGAGAACATGCATTTTAAACAAATATCAGCTTTTCCATAATCATGATTTATATCGAAAGTTCCACGATATTATAAATAATTGATTCATTACATTCCATCTGCAAAGAGTTTTGCGTTCCATTTATATCACATTCATAATAATTAATAAGTACTCGTTCTTTACGAAGAGCGCCTCCTAGTCCCGTATGTCGCGAAATCGGTTAAAACATACTTGGAAACACTGAAATGGGAGGTCCTATCTGTGAGGTGCGTGAAAGACACAACGTCCTATCCCTCGCAGTTGACAGTATAACAGTGATGTTGATACTATATACTGCCAACACTAGTTAGCCATACATTGGGCATCATTTCCTCTCACAACAGACAACTGTCGAGCCGGTAAGTCATACTCAATATTTATTCCCTGTGTCGGGTGATTTCACTGTAGGTTTATACCGACTACATTGAGGAACCTGTACAGTAAATATATGAATGCTTCACACTATCCCACCCGCCGTATTCTCTAGACATTGCTCCATCCGATTACTACCTTTTTTCTATCGATGCAACATGGCCTGGTTCCAGCACTTCTCCAATTTTGATGAAGTCAAAAATTGGATCGATTCGTGGTTAACCGACAAACCGGCCGATTATTTCCGCAAAGAGATCCGTGAATTGCCAGAAAGATGGGAAAAAGTTGTGACTAGCGGTGCGCAATACTTTCAATACTTAGAATATTAAATTTGTAACCATTTTTGCAGAATAAAGCATTAATTTTTAAATAAAAAAAACAAGAAAATTATCGGTGTTCCTATTATTTTATTTGTAATGAAAAAATCGCCAATTATTTTTCAGGCAGCCCAATATATTAATTCAAAAATATTCAAATACACAGTACATTCTGAAATCAAAATATTATCGAAATGGTGTAAAAAATGTACATCCGTAACTTGTTGGCTTTGCACAAATATTGGATGTTAGACAACTACATTCAACATCATGGCAAAACGATAGAAAATATTATCAGCTTTTAGACTCGTTTCGGGTGATTTCAATTTCAAATTCACTGAAAAATTGATCAGGAAATAAAAATTCAATTGTTGTATCGAAATGGAAAATAATGTGTGAAATAGAAATTTAAAATCTGAGATTCTAATTTGAATAGTCTTGCGTGGACGCTGTGAATGCTTTTGCTAGAAATGATGGAAAACGAGTTCTTGATTCTATTTTCAACAGCACGAGTAGCGAATTTCGCCTCAGAGTCGTGAAACATTTACAAAATACAAACGAAATATAAATACCAGATACAAATGAGGAATAACTCAGGAATGATATATGCAAATGGTTTGTACATAAAACCCGTTCAATAATGGAACAAGAATTCAGAGAAGTAACCTCACTTACCCGAAACATGGTTCTCCAGATGGAGAACTAATGAATATTTTCCATCGAGGCACTTCCAGCAACTCATTGTAATGCTTACGAACGAATTAACGCAAATCATTCCACCTTACGACCACTTTCTCCGGCGCAAAAATATGTTGAAACACAACTATAATCACGTACCACCTTTGGAGTACAAATCATCTCCATTATTTTACAATCGCCCGTAGAAATCCCACAGCAGCACGAACTATGTGTATAGGGGAATTTTCCTAGTAGTTTGTCTGCGTAAACATAAACTAATGACTAAAGCCGACAAAAAGCATTATCCAGCTTCGCAAACTCAAGCAGGAGAGTACAAGCCTTCGGCTGTTGAAAAACTTTTCAGCCACCCAAAATACTCTCCACCCACGATTTCGTCCGTCGACAAAGTAAGTTAAGTGGGATTACACAAAAACAAATGAGCCGTTTGGGTGCCTAGATGCGGAGCGTTGGAACACTGAAACAGGTCAAGCTTCGGTTGTTGTTTTTATTCCTCTTAAGAAGATGAACAATCATTTACTTGGAAACTTGGCAAGATAATCCGGACCGACCACCGCCGAAGTCAATTTGGGGCTGGCTTCGTGGATCCAGTTGGGATGGTTGGGTGCTTGAAGGAAATTATAATCCATCAGAGCTCGATGTTGTAAAAAGAAGCAACAAAAAAAATAAGGGAGCAACAGTTCCTAGTCAGATTATAGAGAGTGGTTCAACGGATGCAGGTCGATTGGATTAGGGATAAGAATTCAGAGCGTAATAAAGGGATTCCAATTAGACAAAAAAGTGACAAACGAAATTTTCAGAGTCGTTTACCTTTCGTTTGTTTCTTTCATTGCCTAAAACGGAAGTAAATAATTTAATTAAAAGCAATATCTCATATTACTCGATTACCACATTTGAGCCAAGACATAAAAAATTCAAACCGTGTTTATTATCGATTCAACATAATTTGTTCCGGCGAATTCCCGCTTCACAAAATTTGATTAAATTTTGACAAACGCTTTGCATTTTTCATAAGTCAATCTCGCAGAATACCGAGGAGGGAAAGCATCGCTTCAAAGCCGTCTAAATAATAAAGCAATAAAACCGGATGAGATATCATCGCTATTACGCCATTAAAGTCAGTGCTCTCTGTGTTCCGTTTGTTTGCCACCCATCCTTCCGAATAGAGCACATCCTCGAAGGATGAAAATATGACAAGCGAAGACGAAACCGGGACCATAAATTTCTGTTTAAATGGAGCGATTGTAGCAGCTACAGCAGTAATAGTTATGTATTGTTGCAATGAAGCAAAAAAGGATCGAAAACGGCGCGTGTCTTGCCACCTACACGCCGAAGTAGTTTTTCCGCAGCTCACTCTCATATCACTTATCACAAAGCTTTTTTGTGTTCTTTGGGGGAGGACGATTCACCCTCACATGGTACACATTTTCGCAAATGTGTAACATCGACGGAGGCTATCCATCTAAACGTGTTTAGGCGATGCAAAGTCGGCCCTTTCAATGATGTAGATAGAGAGATGGTTTTCCTGATAAGTTTCTCTACTCACAAATTTAGTAATATATTTTCGTAAATTATGTCACATTGATAACACTTTTATTGTGACAATTTCTTTTCCTTTTTCCCATTGCCATTGTACGACCTAATCGTGCGGAACCCGTTGAATACGTTGCGGTTTTTTTATTAACAGACATATTTTTGAATTGCCGCTTGATATGAGTATAATGTGGCAGTGTGTAGGAGATATTTGTGAATCACGTCGAAAAAGACAAATAACCATGATATTTTTGTGCGTCATTTTCACTCCCCTGTATTCATAGAAACGAATGACTTTGGTGTTTGATGTTACTTCATTTTTAACAAAATTTTATGTGTAACAGTAACGAAAATCCTAGAAACCATTATCTAGTGTTTTGCCATAGGACTACGTTTTTCAATAATGGTGCCAAAATCAGAAAACAGAGCACGTTTTTATGAAACAAAGATTGTTCGTTCTACGCACAATATGGATAGAAAAAATATTGCAATCTAAGCTCCACCCATTTTCAATTTATCGAGTACTAGTCGGACTCGATTATATACAGACTCGGTTATGTGTGATTCTATTATATACAATTTTGGACTCGATTATAACAGTTTGGAAGAAAATATTTTTTTTTTATATAATATTTCAAATATGACTTATCTCAAGAAGAAATGTAACCTTTCAACGTTAAGGTGTAATTTAAGTGGCTATTACATGTACAATGCGGTAAAAATCGTGATTTTTGAAGATTTTGCTTGCATTTTCACCAGGAATTGTTTATATCGATATTGCAGCCAAATTAAGAAAGATACAAATTGGGTGTCAAAGAACAAATTGTAGAGCGGTTAAAAAGCTTCAATTTAATTGATAGTAACAATCTAGTTTAATATATTTTTTTTGAAAATTTTTTTTTGGACTCGATTATATACAGGATGCAATTAAACACAGTGAAAAGAAATCAGAAACTGTATATAATCGAGTCCGCGCTGTATAAACAAGCTTTTCGCGATTTCACAGTATTCACAAATCATTAGTCACCCGACTAGCAATCATAAGGTGACGAAGTTTCCCAGATAGCTGAGAGTTTAGTTTACTTTTCCAAGCGAGCGAATGAATTGATAAATTTGAGATTCCCTGTAATTCAAACCAGCGCACACATTATCATGCTGGGGTTTTGGGTTCGATTTTCGCTCTGACCGGGCGACGTCAAATAAAATTCCTCCAACCTGCACACGTTTTCTAGAGCTTGCCACTCAAAATACATTTGAGACGTATTATTTGACATAAGAAATCTCAACTAAGTACTGATTAAAATGACGCTAGTTAATACCTACTTTGAGACACAAAAATTCCACTGGACACGATACCGCTATTTGGAAAGTTAATAGTAAAACCATGCATACAGTAGTCTTTCTCAATGCTGATGTCAGACACAGCTGCTCGGTACAGAGGAAGAATGGAAGATTGATACAGCACACAGTAGTGCAAGTTTTGCGATTTCAAAGTTAACACCTCGGTGTTGGCTGACCGAAGTGGTACGACAATTACTTTCGAACGATTAACGGTGTTGTATTAGCGATGTTTCTTACTTATTGTTGAGTAATATTTTGAAACAATATTTCTAAATATATCCCTATATTCTCGTACACCTGTACACCCCTCGGCATAATGTTCATTCAATAGACAAGTGTTCATCTAAATATTGTATTAATCTTGAAAAACGTATGTCTTTTCTACGTCACCTTTACTTCCCATGGGTGTCACCTTTTTCGAACTCTATTTCCCGTGGATTTCAACAGCAGTGGATCATATCTGTGGATCAGCTATAAAAAAGTCTTTCATTTATTGATCCACAAAATTTCTTCCATACCTTAAAAACTGCTTTGATACCAACATATTAAAATCACAAAAAAACTGAAGCTGAAGTGCTAATGAAACAAAATTAAAATAAAATAGATGGGATGAAAACAACAATTATCTATAAATATGCTTGAAAGTTCATTGAAGTCAAGATTGGTCAGCGATAGATGCATGATGTTGGATGGCTGTGAAAGCACTATAAATACTGTGCTCGCTCTGGCCAACCTCAGTTTCTATTTGGCTACTGTGTTGAACGGACGTGCAAAATTTTTCGCCGCGAAATACATTCCCAGAATATCCGAGTAGTGAGCATAGTGCAGAGCTCGCACTGACCGGCAGAGGCAGAGTAGGAGAAAATTATTAAGTAGAGAGTGTTGCGTCGGTTTTCTTACCATTTTGTGCAGATTGGTTGCGTATGATTAAATCACACGTACGAATTGTAGACTTTTAGCATTATCATCAAAACAAATCAAAACCACGTAAACCCATTGGCACTTTTTGGCGCTTCAAAACTTTCGATTGCAAAGTTATTTTAAGACTGTTGATTCATTCCAAAATAATATCCGATGTAATCGAAAGCGAATTCATTCTTTTAATTTGTTGCTGGAAGAGAGCTTCTGTAAATTTTGGAGCGTGTTCGGATTTATTGGTGTAATGAAGACGATTTTTCAAATTATCGAGGCTTTCTCAAACTCTCAGACTTTTTCAGTTCATTTTCCTCTACCCTAAAAAAAAGTTGATGGGTCTGGGCCTAGGGGCACTGACTCGATTTTGACATAAGACTGTGGTTGTGTGTAGTAATTGCATTTGAATTGAGTAGTAAAAAAAGGGAAAGGGGAAGTAGATTGGGCAAGTGCATTCGAGGAAGTGAAGCGGGCTCCTAAGGAAGACATATATGGGAAACATAATATTAACTATGACATCCTAGACCACAATTACAAAAATTGTTAGTAGCAAGACCTACACGATAAAGACGTGAATTGAGCTCGAACTGACTGAATTTTGGGGATAATAGAGTAAAGCTATCTTCCAAGATCATCCCTTCATTGATTTTGCCGACTTATAAATGTCTGTTTGTCCGAAAAATGTAGAATAACTCATGATACGTATTGACTCACATTGCGAGCTAACGCCGAGTTGCTGGCAAAAAGATTGCTCGTTTTGTCGGGGAGGAAAGCGAGTGGTTAATGCAATGGAAAAACATACCCATTTTGATCGTCTAATGATTGAACTTTTTGCTGCGAAAACACTACCCTACCACACATTCCATTTGGCTCGGATTTCGTAGTCCTACGATAACAATGCGGTCGTGTCTTGGAAACCACGTTTTTCATATTTTCATATATTTTTCGCCGCCCCCGAGATCATGGCTAACACGTATTTGTGGCCCTTTAAAAAAAGGTTGAGTACCACTGTTCTAGAGGACAAACCGGCAAGAGTTCGATGAAACGAACTCTGCACGAAATCGGTGGCTATCACCAGCCCCTAGTGACTCGTGATGTTGGGAATCCCATAATGCCTCAGCTCAAAGGTAGATTACAGCTCATATTCATTGATATTCTATTTTGACGTCTACAATAATCAAGATGAATATGATACTGGATAGATAATGAACATCAAAACATTTTCATCAACATCTTCATGAACATCAGAACAGAAGTTCATCTGCTCATATTCACTGGTTACCTAGATCTGTGATTTTGTTTTTGATTTCTAGGAACGGATGATCCGCGGTTCTGATTATTCGCGATAGAGAGTTCCATAGTAAATCTATAGGCAATTTTACGCAATTTTACAGTGAGTGGTAGGCCCATGCTTTTTTGTTTCTGGTCTTGCCGTTCACATTTTCTGACCACTGGTGTTCACGACCGCATGGGTAATTTGATAATATCTGTATTGATAAAACATAGTTTTCATTTTTTTTTTATATCTGTATTATAGTGACTTTCAACTCATTTGGCTGGTTCGTCACTTTTTTTACTTCCATTTTTGGAAGAATGTCGGGAGTGAGAATTGAACTCGTGACCTTTAGCGTGAAAGACATGGATGTTACCACTACGCCAGATCGCCTCCACTAACATAGTTTTCATGCTGAAATATCATTTTTTGCAAGTCTAATATTTTTTCAAAGAAAGCATTCTAATTGGCTTTATTTTGATATGTTGAACATCCGAATCGGTCCTAATCGGCCAAAAGTTATGATTTTTTAAAAAGACGGGTGGGTAATGTCGGGGACATAACCGGAGTGACGTAGGACTATACAAAGGGGACAGCTTTTGTTAAATATATATTTTAAATATATTGTTTTATTTTCTTCTCCTACGTGAATACCTACCTATCTACCTGAAAAATGGATTAGTTTACTGTTTACTCTTTATGAATATGTTGATGGTTCTGAAAAGAACCTTTGGTGTTGTGTTTTTGTTATCACTTGATATTCCCATCTTGTTCGGTTAAACCTTCCTGTTTAGCTATTGCGTTTGCCACTCGCCACAGCTTTCACAGTTGGAAAATTTCTTCCCATCCAGCTTGTGACATGTTGTTCAGTAAATTACATTTAATGCAACGTGCCGGAGAAACACTTTGCCACTCACTGAAACTAATTGTTGCCTTGATGAGCGCCGAACCGAAGCTGCTCTGTTCTTGATGCGGGTTTTCTGATTGTCGTGAGCAGCTTTGCAAGCCAACTCGAGCACTCCGACGGCCGAAACTCTATAATCGCTGTTAGGTATACTGGTGCTCCGGCACCAATCCGTTCGGCCTAGTTACCCTTGCGGAGCAATCAGTGAATGCGACCAACAGGGAACTGGAGACCTGCACGGTTCGAGTGAGACTTTGCCTTTCCCTTAACTTGTCCTCCTTTGTTACGTCCACGATGCCGATGCCGTACAACCACACGGGTTTACGGTTTGAAAGAAAATAAGATATTTTTTGGGGTCCGCGTGTTTTATACTCTAGCGGTACACACTCACAGGATAGAGACAAATCGGCAGACTCAGCCAGAGTGGCGAGTCCAACGAGACGAACGAATGAGCGTTAAAAGGGAGCGATGGCAAAAAATACATCATACTGACTTTAACCTCCGACCGAGAAGGTCGCGTTTTCTTTCAGCTCGGCAGTTTGGCGTTTTGGACAGCGGACTAGGACGTCTCCCCCTGGCGATTCCGAAGGAGTTAATTTTAATTATTTTTAAGTGGCAGCAGAAGAAGAGTGGAAGAAAGCAACAGCTCGCGTCGACTGTGGAGAGCGGGCGCTTGCCGGCAAACCGGAAAAGCGCGCGCTTTTCGGCGTCATAGACGCCACGCCCCCTTTTCGGGCAGTGTTGGCAGTTCAACTGTAGTGTTGCTAAAATAAAAAATATAGTTAAAAAGAATTTAAACACGCATACTGACAGTGAAGTGGCTGAAAACAATTATCACAACAAGTGATTTTTCATAGTGATTCGCGTCAATTGGTGGTTTTAAAGTGCTTTACCGGAACAAAGTGAACTTTCGGGTACATATCCCACTAGTGAAGATCCCTCAGTAAAGAATTTTTTTGTGATTATCACACTTTTTTCTGCTGACTATATCAGTGATATAGTCAAGCAGAAGCATGGCTTCTAGTAGCTCCGGGCCTCCGGGAGGCCAGGCTACAAACTTCTACGAGGGCAGGCCTACCGAAGCCACCGCTCCACTATGGGCGGACCCCTCAAATGGCAACCTCCAAATACTGCTTCTCAGAGCTACAGGAGACAAGGTGCTTCCAACGAACCCCTTCACCGTGAGCAAAACCATCAATGCAGTTGCAAAAGATTTCAACAGCGCAAAACCACAGCGCGATGAAAAGAAGAAACTGCAATACATCTTGACAACTAGGGACGAGGATGTTGTCGGTAAGTTGCTTTCTATTACTAAACTAATAGACAACACCCCTGTAGAGGTGATCTTCCACCCAACTTTGAACCAACGCAAATGCGTTGTAACATGTAGAGACGTAATCGATTTAAAAAACGAAGAACTAGCGAAAGAGCTTTCCGATCAGAAAGTGATCGACGTTAAGCGCATAACCAGAAAAGACGGAGAATCCATTATTCCTACACCAACACTAATCCTCACAATTCGCGGAACCGTTGTTCCCGAATTCATATATTTTGGCTTCATTCGCGCTGGGACTCGGAACTACTATCCGAACCCCATGCAGTGCTTCAAGTGTTTTAATTTTGGGCACACCAGCATAAGATGCAAACGCGAGGACCCGCTATGCAGAAACTGCAGCAAAGAACATCCCAAAGACTTCGATTTTAAGATGTGCAACTCTCCAGCACTTTGCATCAATTGCCAAGGAAACCACTCCTCTTCTAGTAGGAAGTGTCCTAAATGGCTTGAAGAAAACGAAATAACTAGGACAAGAATAGATCGAGGAATCTCTTACAGAGAAGCCAAGAATCTACTCACCCAAAACAATGGTCCAACCTTTTCAAGCGTCTTACAAGATAGAATTAACAAAATTCGGGCACCAATGGCCGGCTGCAAGTGCAAATGCAAGAATCAGAACAAAAATCTGAAGATGAAACCCAAATCAATAAAGAAAGAAAAAGAACAAAAAATGAACAAAGAACCACAACACCAACGAATAACAACAACACAACCATAACAAAAAACAGCAACAACAACAACAACGCACATCAAACAATAAAAAAAACAACAACAACGTACATACATCAAAAAACAACAACACACACACAACAAACACCCCAAAGACCTCCACACCAAACAAGAACAACAACACCCCGAAGAATGCTTCTCTTTCCAAGGGTAAAGGACAATCGAACTAATCCTCTTTGGATAGTCCAAACACAACACAACTAAGACTTAGGAATTAGAGTTAAATCACTCTAACACATTCACTCCAATACAGAAATTCGGGATACAATAGAATATCAGAAGTATCCGACAAAATATTTTAGAATTGAAAATGCTTATTTCGAGCTCCAATCCTACAGTCATAGCCCTTCAGGAAACTATGACACCAAACAACTTCGATAAAAATTTCATTCCAAAGTTCATCACATACTTCAAAGAGGGTCCCAACCCCTCAAAAAACGAAGTTGCAATCGCAATCAAAGATGGCACTCCACATGATCTTCTTCCCATTACCACTGATCTTCAGGCAGTGGTAGTGCGCATTAAACACCCCTTTCCAATCACCGTCGTTAGCATCTACATCACTAATGATTCCAATCCGAACACTCTACGCGGCCAACTGGACCACTTGTTCGCCCAACTTCCCGCCCCAATCATGCTTATGGGTGATTTCAACGCCCACTCATACGCCTGGGGAGGTGCATACCTCGATCGAAAAGGATCCATCATTGAGGATTTCATATCCGACCATTCTCTTCTCCTTCTTAACAACGGCCAACACACCAGAATCCATTATTCTGGTACTACTTCAGCCATCGATCTCACTATAGTATCAGACAAACTCTCTTCAAAGCTTTCTTGGAACATCCACGATGATACTTGCGGAAGCGATCATTTTCCAATCTTCACTTCCTTCGGCCAAACTTCTCCAGAGTTTTCAACAAGGCCAAGATGGAAATTTGAATACGCTGACTGGGCTGGCTATCAGTTTGACATTGAAAACCGCCTCTCCGCTAAACGAGATTGGACAGCCGAGGAATTCTCCAAAGTTGTCCTAGAAGTTGCAATGGTGCACATCCCCAGAACCAGTGGCATCCCTGGCAGGAAATGTGTCCCATGGTGGTCGCCTGAGCTGAAGGCAGCGATCAAAGGTCGACGTAAGGCCCTACGCAAATTAAGAAAGGCCCATCCGGACAGCCCACTGAGGCCCACTCTGCTTACAGAGTTCCAAAGGGCTCGCAAAGAAGCTAAGACTGCTATCAACACAGCCAAGCACAACAGTTGGGTTAAATTCGTCAGCGAAATTAATCCCAACGCGTCAACAAAGGAGTTATGGAGTAAGATTGGCAGGCTTCATGGCAAGAAAAGGAGCAAAGAATATAATCTTCTAATTAACGGTCAATACACCAATGACCGGAAAATCATCGCCGAAGCGTTTGGAGATTTCTTTGCATCCGCCTCCTCCAATCAAAACTACGACCAAACCTTTCTAACCCACAAAACGGAATGCGAAAGAATTCCCATCGATTTTCATACCGATGTGGAATTTGACTTCAACAAAAACCTCTCCCTCAAAGAGCTCGATTGGGTACTGAACAAAGTCAAACAAGGATCCACAGGACCTGATGACATCAGCTACCCTATGCTTAAGAATCTACCCCATCTCGGGAAAAAAGCACTTCTGAAGCTCCTCAACAATGTCTGGGACAGTGGAACCCTCCCCAGTTGCTGGAAAGAGGGTTTAATGATCTGTATCCCGAACAACCATCTTCTTGACAATTTCCGCCCCATCACTCTTCTAAGTTGTGTTGGGAAAGTCATGGAAAAAATGATCAATCGACGCTTAACGACTTTTCTAGAGTCAAATAAGCTGATTGATCCCAGACAATTCGCCTTCCGTGCGGGAAAAGGTACAGAAGATTGCCTTGTAGCAATCGAAAAAATCCTAGACGACGCAACTGAAAAATTACATCACATTGACATTGTTTCCCTGGATTTATCCAAGGCCTTCGATCGGGCATGGAGGTACCCAGTGCTGAAAAGCCTTTTCGACTGGGGGATTCGTGGGAGATTAGGTCTCTTCATTAAAAGTTTTCTAGAAAACCGGTCTTTCAAAACCGTTATTAACGACCACCAATCTTCTCTAAAAATCCCAGAAAACGGCTTCCCACAAGGCTCAGCACTTTCACCAACCCTCTTCAACATTGCCATGCAATCTCTATTCGAGATTATCCCGGACCATATAAAGGTCATAGTCTATGCAGATGACATCACTCTTATCTCTACGAGCTGCTTCGGCTTAATTCAGAGAAAGAGGCTTCAAAAAACCTTAGACTCCATCCAAAACTGGGCTCTAAAAACAGGTTTCAAACTTTCCCCGGAGAAATCCAAACACATACATATCGGAAAAGCTCTCAGAAGGAGAACCTATCTTCAGCTCAACAAAATCCCGATCCCTACAATGAGGACATTGAAAATACTAGGGGTTACTTTCGACAAGAAACTCAACTTCCTATCACATTCCCAAAAGACCAAAATAGCCACCAGAAAGAAATTGAACATCATCAAGGCTTCGTTCGGGCGGGAGACCCTTCTCCAAAAGTCAAAGCCTGCTTCAATAACCTCGTTGCATCCAATTTTCAAATCAACCACCAGGTATACACAGATGGTTCAGTCAGTGCCGATGGAGTTGGATGTGGAATCTTTGAGAGTAGATACACTGGTAGCTTTTCTCTTCCACCGCAATGCTCCGTCTTCAGTGCGGAAGCTTTCGCCCTTTTAATAGCTACCCAAGAATGCACCCATGAGTTTCTTCCTACCACAATATTCTCAGACTCAGCTAGCTGTCTCCACGATCTTCTAAGTGGAAACAGCAAACACCCATGGATTAAGCAAACAGAAGAGGCTGCTTCAAATAAAAACATCTCCTTCTGCTGGGTTCCTGGTCACTCAGGAATCCGCGGAAACACAGCCGCCGACATACTGGCCGGCAAGGGCAGCAAAATAGAACCCCCAGACATGCCCTGTCCTCCATCTGACATTGTCCGCTGGGTAAAATAGCAAGTCCGTGAAAGTTGGGACATAGGTTGGATAAACAGCCGTCCCACTCATCTTCATAAAATCAAAAATTCCACTCTCCCTTGGGAGGACCGTCTCAATAGTAGGGAAAGGCAAGTCCTTACCCGTCTTCGAATTGGGCACACTAACTTCACCCACTCACACTTGTTCTGCAGAGCCGAAAAACCCCAATGTGCTTGCAACGAAGCTCCGGTTTCCGTTAGCCATCTTTTAATTGAATGTCAACGTACCAAAGATGCTCGAGTCCGACACAACATAGGTCAGAGTCTCCGAGATATCCTCAGTAGAGACGAGACCCAAGAAACCAATTTAATTGCGTTTCTGAAAGAAACCGACTTCTTTGGTAAAATCTAAACCGAAATACTAAATACCTTGGAAATTGCTTATTAAAGTTCGCCACTTCACAGTCATGTATGCGTGTTTATGTGTGTATACACATGTATGTACGGGTCGGAAGGAAGGTATTCATACATGTATATACATGCATTCAATAATAATAAATAACAAATAATATAATATATACTTTCATACCCACATCTATCTTCTATCCATTACATTATACTTTAATCAACTTCCTATTCCTACAGCCACACTCACCAAGGAGGATAAATTCATTAAATAAACCTCTCCATTTTTCAGCAATACTATATACCATTAAATTCAAAACCACTATATTTTATTATCTATTCAAACTGTATTTCATTTCATTTCACCCCACCCCACACCCACTCCTCCCCTCTTTCCTTCCCTACCACTCCCACCCCCTTCCACTCCACTAATCCCACCCAAATCCTTTCCACTCCTTTCCTTCCTATCCTCCTGAGAAGGGCCTTTTTGTTTTTTGGCTTTGGAACACGCCTTTCGCTGGGTCACTTGTGCTTCGTTACTGCTTTGGTCCTCGGATCAGTAAATTTTTACTTTTCTTTACAGCATATATTAAATATCTTATGAAGCATAGGATCCCTTCCTACCTTCTTCTTTAACCGAGAGTCGAGCGGACAGATCTGATGAGTGATTTTTTTTGGTTTCCCTTTCGCCAGTCCCCTCTGGGCTGGTTTTATTGTGGCTCTTCACTGGGCTAGAGGCGAATGAACTGCAAAGTTTAAAGCCTCTTAAAAACAAAGAAAGAAAGAAAGAAAATACATTCATTATGATTTGTTCGCTCGTTGGATTCACATGCAGGCTAAAAAGGGTCCTTTTCAGGATCACAAAATTATCTTCAATCTAAAGAGTTTATTTTTTTGTTATCACTCGATATCCCCATCTTGTTCGTCTAAACCTTTCTGTTTAGCGATTGCATTTGCCACTCGCCACAGCTTTCACAGTTGGAAAATTTCTTCCCAGCCAGCTTTGTGACATGATGTACAGTAAATTACATTCAATGCGACGTGCCGAAGCGCCACTCAGTGTCGCATTGGAGGCGATTTTAACCTGTAATTGAACATTTGCGATGACAGTGGTTCAGTGTTGACTTTCAATGTGGGGTCATAATTTGGATCTCTATGTTTACAAAAATGTCCAACTAAATAAGTCGCATTACATGTCCGTCCAATTAGCTAAATGTCGAACTAATTGTAAAATACTGTACTTTCAATCTGGAAACAATTTAAGAATTGGTGAAAATTGAATAATCAGGAAAGTCCCCAACTATCAATAAGCTCAGAACAACTGCCAAATTCACATACTCATCAGATCCTGGCAAACAAATTATGAAAACCTCAATTTGTGTTTTATTATTATTTTGGATAATGTTTTAGAAAGCATTGAACTTTATTTCCTAAACTCTTTTTTGGAAGGTTTAATGGCCCTGAAAAGCGCCTTGTTTTATGGAATGGTTCCAATTTAGAAAACTTAGTACTCGTGGTTTTGAAAAAAAAAACATTTCGAACGCCCTCGATGCCGCCTTGTTCTGGATTTACCACCAAAGCAGATTGTAAAAAGAACAAACTTTTATCTTCTGCTACCTGCTGCCGTTTTGCGATTGCGTTTGCCACTCGCCACTCGCCACTCGCCACTCGCTGCAACTGCCTGTTGTCTTGATGTCCACAGAACCGAATGTGTTCTGTTCCGAATGCGGGTTTTCTTATCGTCGCCAGCAGCTTTGCCAGCTAACTCGATTACTTCGGCGGCCGAAACTATATAACGCCGGCTAGGTGGACTGGTGCACTGGTACAAACGTGCTCGGCCTAGCTACCCTTGCGGGGAACTCCAGATCAACACGGTTCGAGCGGGATTTTGCCTTTGCCTTCACTTTTGCTCCTTTACCATGTCCAGACATGGCTGCTTGAGTTGGTTTGTTGATGTGTTGTGATGCGAACCGATGTGGTGTACGGTTTGAATGAGAATGATCGTTACGGAAGGAAGGAAGGTCTTGTATTATAGAGACTTTAAACTTTTGCAGTTCATTCGTCTCTAGCCTTGAGAAAGGCCCTTTGAAAACTCTACTCTACTCTATTACTCTACTCCAGCGCTACCACCTCCGCCCTCTTGCCTTGAGAAAGGCACTCGATCCCTCGCCGTCCAGCTCGTCCAGCAACGATGTTGTCCAGTCGGTGTCCACACAAAGAATGATCGTTACGGCAGCGGAGCGGGGATTTTTAAGCTGACTGGCTGGCTCGAGAATTACGCATGTGTGAGACTGCGACCAATGTTTCCCCCTTTTTATTTTTTTCCTTTCCAATCGTGCTTCATTCTATTTCGCTGCTGCTCTGGTTGCCCGTTTTGGTCGGTACGATTTGAGGAGCACAAAATGGACCAATCAAAAATGGGCACATAGTGCATTTGGACAATGCTTGATATTTCACAATTATTCAATTATTTATCTCAAGAAAAATGAAATGTTATTCGTTATGATAGATGCGTAGATATATTTCCTATCAATTGATGCAAAAACCTTTGCGATCTATTGAGAAATGCTCGAGTTATAAGCGTTACAAATCTTGCATTTTTTCCTACTTGTTCAGTGCCTAGATTTCCATTTCACCCCCTATATCTTCCGGTTAGACGTAGTCCTACGTCAAAAAAGGCATGCTGTATCAGCTCATGCGAAACCTACATTAGAGCTCAGAATCACAAAAGTGATGGTGTTTGTATTTCTACGCGCTTGAAAGCGAGATTCGGTCGTGATTATTTCTATTAATTTCTATTTACAACCATTTAATGTAGTCGGTAATGGGTAAGAAAGTCCGAATTGAGCAAAGCCATAGATAATCTTCGAAATTTTTACGTTTGATATTGCACATAGGTTATGAGTAGTCCGGATATTTTTCATAAGCTTATTCTGTGGATAACGGCAATGAAATCGATATCACATTAGATTAGTTGATGTCATTGATTATGTAGGGGATTCCGTTTGGAGATACGAGTAGGATCTGCAGTATTTGAAGCGCAACACATGCTACACATTGTTCACCTAGTAAAAAAAAGTAAATTAGAACACTTATACCAAGCCATCTTTTATGTGCTATGAATTAAACAATGTAAAATGATAAATTTCTAACCTTTTCAGCGTAAAAAGAATACTTGAAACAGGGAAATTTGATGACAAATTCTGATATACGTGCTATCGGAGTACTACCATTAGGTAGGAACACACTACGTTTTGTTAAAAACGAACAAAAGATGGGACAGGTATTCTAAAATGTATCGCCTTGTCGTACTCGAAAATGCCAATTGTCATATGATGGCTGAGTATTGAGAAGTTTGGTCTCTTTTCCAGCGTTATAAAAGTTACAACTGATGGTATTTCTGTCGTTGACGTTCTAATCAGCTACATGAATGAGCTTTTCATTCTGTAATAAACTGTAGTTAAACATTGAGCGAAATACAGTAGCTATAGATACAGGATGTATTCATTCGGAATGGACACCAATGCGAAACGACATCTAATTCACACCGGTTAGATTCTTCTTCTCTTTTTCCAGTGAAAGAATAACTTTGTTCTAAAATAATTAAAATCACATCGATACCGGGAAAGGATTCATAAGAGCATAATCAGTGGAGCAAAGCATGCTAAAGCGACAAGCGGGAGAAAATAGTAGTCGGATGGGGAATCAAAAAAGCCATCAGATGAAGTTCATTGCAACTGTGCCCTGAAAAAAGGGGTCAATGGAAGAAAAGTTTAATTAAAATTTGAATTAACAGTTGCACATTCAATGAGTGACTGTGTCTTTTTCATCCTCTTTAGATAGGATTTTTCTCCGATGTGTTTTTTTTTGTATCGATGGTTCAAAGTTGTTCTGTTTCAATTTTGTTGGCTAAGCGGTTTCGAGTTCACAGCCGATTGGAATTTGTCAGATGGTTTGGTAAAGTATTTCTTCTACTGGAAAAAAATCGGCTCTGTGCCACTGTCAATGGAGTTATGTTCTTTATTCGATTTCAACGGGGAAGAATATGCTTAACTTTTAAGTCTTCCATTCGGACTGGCGGGTTATCATCGCTTCGTTATCGGAGTTGTGTTGGAATTCCGATCGTTGCATGACCATTAATCGCATGAAATTCAGAAATTCAACAGAAATCATTCATATTTCTCGTATCGAAAATCACCACCCGAGGTCGGAAAGCAACACTTAACACCGCGTCCGCAGCGATGTGTTTTATTGAACGTGCAATCGCACCACATTTTTAAAATTGAATTTCGATTGCCAACATATAGACAGTCTATGTTCAAGCGTACGTATCTCGAGTGCCATTCGGTGAATCGAACCAACGTTTCCAGTTCCGAAAAGGGTAATCCCGCGTAGGTTCCGATGTGGTCTTTCACGTTTTGTGCAATTGTTATGAGCATATGTTTCCATTCTCTGCGGTGTGAGTGCCAAACGTGCAGATTTTCCAGTCTCTCGGGATCTCTTTATCTGTCCGCGAAAGTGCATTGAAATAGGAGACGACACGCGTTCCGCTTTTTGGATCCGCAGAAACGATGCACAGAAAGATGCGCTCCTTTTGCACCAACCAGTTCCGATCGTAATGGCACAAAGATGCCATAGTGTCGAAGGAATGAAAGACGCCGCAGTCCTCCCTCATTCCTTCTGATGTTTTGCATTGGGGAAGACGAATCCCCAACAGGACGACTGGCCCCCGTTCTGAGGCATGAAGATCGTGGATGAAATATATATTTTTGCCATGCCCCAAACGACAGAACGAAGGAGGAATGCTCGAAAAAAAACCATTAGAGACATGTTGGTTTTATTGCTCCCGCCGCAGTGATAAGAGAATATGAATGATATCCCGCCGAACGTTCGTTCGTGTGTCCTTTTCTCCGCCGCTTTCCTTCAAATCCCTAGCGGAAAAAAACTGATTTTCCCCATGCGGATTTTATTAAAATTTTCGCTTTTCTTTTTTTCTTCACAGCAAACGGTTGCGACATTGTTGGAGCCACGGCTAACGACCTAGTACTACACCTACGAATTCCATCGATTTACATGACCAGAAGGCGCCTGTCGGACGGCTGCGAGGAAATCTACGTCAATCTGCAACTCGGTACAAACAGGTCAATGTATTATCAAACAAAAACTATAGGTACAATAATAACTTCGTATTTTAATCTAACGACCTTCCTAAGAATTGTCCCGTTCGGGATACTTCTCCCAAAATGATGCTAGAATAATAGAAACGAAAACATATTTTCCAATATGTTGTATCGACGATAAATAGAATCTGTTCCCACACTTGCGAAGTGAAGTGAAGCCCTCGAAAAAATCATTTCCGTTAGACATTTGATGGATTTTTTTTTCTCCTCGTTCCCCCACATGCTTAAACCAAATGCTTTGAATGCTTAAACCAAAGTGAACCTTTTGGAGTACTTCCGCTCTACAGTCGAAAGCTTCTTAAGAATCCTGCTGCTACTACTGTTGCTCTTTTCAGTTCAGTCACCTATAAAGTAACTATTTGTACGACCGTCAACATCTTCGAAGCGAAGTGACTCTGGGCACAGGATAATGACACAAGTTGGGCCCGAACATGTTTCTCCTCAATCATAACCGTCTCAATACATTAGTGTGTCTATTACGGCTCGGGAAGAAACTGTATCGGGTAACAATGTTCTTTTCCGTTTGCCGTTGGAAAATGGTTCCCAAACATCAATGCATCAATGGAAGGTTCGAAAAATATATGGAAGGCTTCACATAAAGCTATGCTCAACGAGTTCTTGAAAGTTTTGCCCGTTCTCGACTCGTATGAATGCCCGCTTCTGATGTTTCTCTGTCAAACGTTCCAATTCGGGTGCATGGCGTCCCCCTTCACTTCAAATTTGAAATCGGCTTCCTCCGGCACTCGCTATGATTTTCCACCCCGAACATCGGGCACACAAAAATTTCTGCGTGGCGTTGAGAGTAGCAATAAAAGTTTAAAAGTTTTAGGGGCTTCAACTTCAAATAGTCGTCCTTATAGTCGATCGATTTTCTAAGTTGACAATGAATATTACAATCATATTTTTTGAAATATCATGTCGTGGAACTTTTGGATAGGAAACAGAGATCCGTACCGATAAAAATCTTCCATTATGGTCAATATCTAATCATTTAAATGACAACAAGATTTGCTGTTTGGTTTTTCAATGATGAAGCACATTTTTGGATGAACGGATACGTCAATCAGCAAAATTGTCGTATTTGGTCCGATGAGCAACCACAAGCAAAACAAGAGTTGCCAATGCCTCCCAAAAATGTACTGTTTGGTGCCGTTTGTGGCCCGTACTTCTTTAAAATGAAGACGAGAACAACGTTTCTGTCAATGGTGATCGCTATCGTACAATGATTTCCAATATTTTATTGGCCAAAAATACACGAGCCTGATCTGTGGTTGCAACAAGACGGTGCCGCATGCCTCACAGCACACGAAACTATTGCGCAATGAATTTGGTCAACTCATATCTCATCTCTTGAAATTTAGAAGCAAATAATATGGGTACCTGTCATCTCATAATTCGTCAGTAGTTGAAACATGTCGTCGGCTGACAGCAAACGCAAATATTGGGCACTATTCTTGAATCGTGATAAATGCCTCCCAGGTGCTTTACCCAGAGTGAATAAATTATATTTTGATTCAAATGTTTTGTCGGTACCATAAAAGCATCCATCATTCCCTTTTTCGGGGCATACAAAGTAGACATCGTAAAAACTACGCTTGCAGGGTGGGCGTAAAAATTGCCGAAATATATTTCATGAATTAATCATCACTTATTCTCCCCGTTTCCCTCCAATTGTCTTATTCTCTTTTTATTTTGTTTCACTTTGTGTTCCACAGGTGCTGCACATAATTGATGACATATTAACACCCACCACAGTCAATCCATCAACTTCATCGGAACTGTACAAACGCCCAGACGCCTTCCAGTTCATCAAACATGCCAGGAACCTAGACATCAATCCGCATCGGATGTGGTGAGCGGTGTACCTTCCGTTTGCGAACAATTTACTAATTCACACTTGGTTTTTCTTGTTTGCAGCTAATTCGGGAAAAGATTGAGATGGTGAGAATATAGCATCGTCAAATAATCCGCAGGAAACCCTGACCTTCGAGAGTAATCTGGATAATGTTTTCCTCTTTCCGGTGAAGCGAAAGCGAGAATGCCAAAAGGTGAACAACGCCTTCGAACTTACAAGCACAATTAGATCAAGGCTACACACATACAGTATATCCTCCAGCCACACTCTGACCTTCGTTCTCTGTGACCTAAATATTCCGCCGGAAGGAATGCCGAGAACATGAGCGGGCGCCTCGCTTCACATAAGATTTATGGATGAGTCGCACGGAGATCGATGGTGACGAACAAGATCTGGACACTCAAAGAAATGATTTAACGTCCTTCGAGCAGAAGTTGTTTCGCCAAACCTCAAAGTTGTTTAACAAAATTGAGCTGTCACTACCAGATAAAATTTATATTTTGAAGAAATGTGAAACACATTTTTTTTTTCCTGTCATGTATTTTTTTTGTAAATAATAAATAAAAGCACCGTGTTCTTACATCTATTTATTTACCCGATATGATCACATTTCACCACAAACTGGATACCGTTCACAAAGCTTACATCATTTAGAAATGGGGCACTTCATCTTGACTATAGTGGCGCTCCCAAAGGTCGGTGTTAAAAACCTCTAAAACAACAATAACTGGTTACATAAATTTACACTATTGCTCAATGGTCCAGGTGGTGCATTTAAGTAGAAATTAGCATTTAGAGCTCGACAGTTATTCTCTAGGCAAAAACTGTCTTCGACAAAGTTGTTACATGTAACTGAGCGCTCATTTTTATGTTATCAAAAAAAATTATAGGAGGTTGTGTCCAAGATACGACCGCATTGTTGACGTAGAACTACGCTGTTTTTTTGACGTAGGACTACGTCTAACCGGAAGATATAGGGGGTGAAATGGAAATCTAGGCACTGAACAAGTAGGAAAAAATGCAAGATTTGGAACGCTTATAACTCGAGCATTTCTCAATAGATCGCAAAGGTTTTTGCATCAATTGATAGGAAATATATCTACGCATCTATCATAACGAATAACATTTCATTTTTCTTGAGATAAATAATTGAATAATTGTGAAATATCAAGCATTGTCAAAATGCACTATGTGCCCATTTTTGATTGGTCCATTTTGTGCTCCTCAAATCGAACCGACCAAAACGGGCAACCAGAGCAGCAGCGAAATAGAATGAACCACGATTGGAAAGGAAAAAGAAAAAAATGAACGAAACATTGGTCGCAGTCTCACACATGCGTAATTCTCGAGCCAGCCAGTCAGCTTAAAAATCCCCGCTCCGCTGCCGTAACGATCATTCTCATTCAAACCGTACACCACATCGGTTCGCATCACAACACATCAACAAACCAACTCAAGCAGCCATGTCCGGACATGGTAATAGAGGAAAAGTGAAGGAAAAGGCAAAATCCCGCTCGAACCGTGTTGATCTGGAGTTCCCCGCAAGGGAAGGTAGGCCGAGCGCGTTAGTACCAGTGCACCAGTCCACCTAGCGGGCGTTATATAGTTTCGGCCGCCGAAGTGATCGAGTTAGCTGGTAAAGCTGCTCGCGACGATAAGAAAACCCGCATTCGGAACAGAACACATTCGGTTCTGTGGACATCAAGACAACAGGCAGTTGCAGCGAGTGGCGAGTGGCGAGTGGCGAGTGGCAAACGCAATCGCAAAACGGCATCAGGTAACAGAAGAAAAAAATTTGTTCTTTATACACACTGCTTTGGTGGCAAATCCAGAACAAGGCGGCATCGAGGGCGTTCGAAATGGTTTTTTTTTAAACCACGAGTACTAAGTTTTCTAAATTGGAAGCATTCCTGTTTTATGGCGCTTTTCAGGGCCATTAAACCTTCCAAAAAAGAGTTTAGGAAATACAGTTCAATGCTTTCTAAAACAATATCCAAAATAATAATAAAACACAAATTGATTTTTTCATAATTTGTTTGCCAGGATATGATGAGTATGTGAATTTGGCAGTTGTTCTGAGCTTATTGATTTTCACCAATTCTTAAATTGCTTCTAGATTGAAAATACAGTAATTTACACTTATCTCGACATTTAGCTAATTGGACGGACCAGTAATGCGACATATTTAGTTGGACATTTTTGTAAACATAGAGTTCGGGGTCCAATTATGACCCCACATTGAAGGTCGACACTGTACCACTGTCATCGCAAATGTTCAATTACAGGTTAAAATTACCTCCAATCCGATACTGAGTGGTGGTAATGCGACGTGCCATTGAATGTAATTTACTGTAAAAAAAAGACGGGTGGGTAATGTCGGGGACATAACCGGAGTGACGTAGGACTATACAAAGTTATAAAAAAATCAATTTGTGTTTTATTATTATTTTGGATATTATTTTAGAATGCATTGAACTGTATTTCGTAAACTCTTTTTTGAAAGGTTTAATGGCCCTGATAAGCGCCGTGTTTTATGGAATGGTTCCAATTTAGAAAACTTAGTACTCGTGGTTTTGAAAAAAACCATTTCGAACGCCCTCGATGCCGCCTTGTTCTGGATTTGCCACCAAAGCAGATTGTATAAAGAACAAACTTTTTTCTTCTGCTACCTGATGCCGTTTTGCGATTGCGTTTGCCACTCGCCACTCGCTGCAACTGCCTGTTGTCTTGATGTCCACCGAACCGAATGTGTTCTGGTCTGAATGCGGGTTTTCTTATCGTCGCGAGCAGCTTTGCCAGCTAATTCGATCACTTCGGCGGCCGAAACTATATAACGCCGGCTAGGTGGACTGGCGCACTGGTACTAACGCGCTCGGCCTAGCTACCCTTGCGGGGAACTCCAGATCAACACGGTTCAAGCGGGATTTTGCCTTTCCCTTCACTTTTCCTCCTTTACCATGTCCAGACATGGCTGCTTGGGTTGGTTTGTTGATGTGTTGTGATGCGAACCGATGTGGTGTACGGTTTGAATGAGAATGATCGTTACGGAAGGAAGGAAGGTATTGTATTATAGAGACTTTAAACTTTTGCAGTTCATTCGTCTCTAGCCTTAAGAAAGGCCCTTTGAAAACTCTACTCTACTCTACTCCAGCGCTACCACCTCCGCCCTCTTGCCTTGAGAAAGGCACTCGATCCCTCGTCCAGCAACGATGTTGTCCAGTCGGTGTCCACACAAAGAATGATCGTTACGGCAGCGGAGCGGGGATTTTTAAGCTGACTGGCTGGCTCGAGAATTACGCATGTGTGAGACTGCGACCAATGTTTCGTTCATTTTTTCTTTTTCATTTCCAATCGTGCTTCATTCTATTTCGCTGCTGCTCTGGTTGACCGTTTTGGTCGGTAAGATTTGAGGAGCACAAAATGGACCAATCAAAAATGGGCACATAGTGCATTTGGACAATGCTTGATATTTCACAATTATTCAATTATTTATCTCAAGAAAAATGAAATGTTATTCGTTATGATAGATGCGTAGATATATTTCCTATCAATTGATGCAAAAACCTTTGCGATCTATTGAGAAATGCTCGAGTTATAAGCGTTCCAAATCTTGCTTTTTTTCCTACTTGTTCAGTGCCTAGATTTTCATTTCACCCCCTATATCTTCCGGTTAGACGTAGTCCTACGTCAATATGTCACAAGCTGGATGGGAAGAAATTTTCCAACTGAGAAAGCTGTGGCGAGTGGCAAACGCAATAGCTAAACAGGAAGGTTTAACCGAACAAGATGGGAATATCGAGTGATAAAAAAAACACAACACCAAAGGTTCTTTTCAGAACCATCAACATATTCATGAAGAGTAAACAGTAAACTAATCCATTTTTAAGGTAGATAGGTAGGTATTCACGTAGGAGAAGAAAATTAAACAATATATTTAAAATATATATTTAACAAAAGCTGTCCCCTTTGTATAGTCCTACGTCACTCCGGTTATGTCCCCGACATTACCCACCCGTCTTTTATAAGTCGCTTGTTTATACCTTCGGATATTATTCTACAATGCTGTGAAATTTTAGAAACAACTGCTTAGTAGAATAATCTCTGAAATGGTTTGAAATGGTTGACGATAATTGATTGATGATTCATTCTTTCCCTCGCAAAACAATACACTAGCTGATCGTATGTTGCAATTTATTTCATGTCAATGCAAAATTTACCTCGAACGCTATTCCGGTGGCCTTTTTCGCAATTGTCATAAACTCAACTACAGTCATTTATATACATGTTGCACCAGCACCATTATTCCATATCTCATAACTACATCAATATATCTTTGGCACCGCATAGAAGCAGCAACAATGACAACACTTGCAAAAATCAAATATCATGTTATAGAATTAATGAAAAATGTTTATTTATACTTGTAACAATACAGATAGGAATTTGGCTCTTTTAAACTTATGTAACTGAGCCTGTAAAAATAAACGATTTATTAAAAAAAAATATGTTACATGTTATTTAGTATCGCCTCAAAGGAATCGCACCTCTAAGCATCGTTCGTACAACGTAAACCAAGCTCCAAAGAAGCGTTCGCCATAGCGTACATACAGAGCCCTACGTTGGTGGCTTGAAACTACTAGGAATATAAACACTTCTCATAATTTTGCACTATTCTCAAAAGAAATGCTTCTGTTAATATTGCTGGCCTCGAAAAAAAAGTTGCATTACTTCCTCATGCTCGAGCAAAGCGCAGCTGTCACCCTTAGTGAAGAAAGTTCTGCTACTGGCAAGCGAAACGTAATCACATACAAAATTCCAGAACGACATTTACTTTCATGGTGAATAAACAAGCGAAATAAACTCTTTTTGTTAATATCAACAACCTCGAAAACAGTAGCAATGCTTCATTATGATCAATATTAGCGCAAATGCAATCCTAGTTGAAGGCAGATTGGCACGCGAACCCAAATAACTTATAACATTCCAGTAAGACATTCAAGATACTTGGTATTCCAAAAATTATTTTTTGGCGCACAATATTAACGTCTGCTTCGCCATAACGTCAGTTTCATGAATTGATCCATTCTCAAAGCCACCAACCAAAGCCCTTATGATGACGGAAAACAGACAATGTTAACAGCTTGGAAAAAACTGCATTATGCCACACAGCTTGTACTCTGCTGTAGCACCCATCGATGCGAATTCGCTGATGAGTTTTTCAAAAGCGACCGCCTTCACCACCTGCGGGGGTAGCTTGATTTTGATTGCTGTCTGGGTAACATCGTTTACATTTTCGACCGACGCGCCGAAATCGCCTACTTCGCTGTTGTTCGATGCGGTGTCACACTCACGAAGGCTCGGTTCAGTGCGAGCGCTTTTTACTACATCAACATCGCGTGCATTATTGGATGACGCTTGCCTCGAAATTGTATTGCCCCTGACAATGCGTTCGTTTTTTGCAGGGCTCGAGCCTGCCTTCCTCTTCTTCTTGCTCATCACACACTACGTGAAGCGTCCAATTTATGACGCGGAAAGAAGAACACACGATACGAATAACGCGAAAAACGAACAGAAAAACCAAACGATATCCAAGTTGGATTACCACTGGTGGGGTCCAATCTTAGATCGGAGCAAAAGCAAAGTGAACTGGATTGCTCAACAGTCCGATGCCGAATGAAAGTTTGCCTCAACGAGATCCACTGTTTATACTCTTGGCAAGTATTCCCCTTCATTCTTCTACTTTTCCTTTGTTCACGGAGACTTTAAATCCTACGATTTCCCCTCCGTTGGTCGTCGATAGGTTGCTCGTTATTGGCATCCCTGTTCGGGAAAGCACGCAAATGGACAGAACAAATGTATGGGAAAATGGAAACGCTTAAAGTTTTCATGAATTTTAACCATTTAAAAACCAGGGGATTCTAATGTATAGCATATTAAACAAATCTTACGGAATTTCCGATTCGTTTAGTATGTAATTCGACAAAATCCGTTCGCGGCAAAAATAGTTATTAACGTTAACTTTATTTCATAAAAACGTGACCTGTTTTCTGATTTGGCACCCTTAATGAAAGACGTAGTTCTACGTCAAAAGGGTGACCAAAATTGTCAATGAAATAAAAAATGTAACTTTATTATCTTTATAGATAGAGGTAAACATAGTTCGACAATGCTGTAGACCCAGTTATTTGAGACATCTTTGTAGAACAAAGTTTTTTTCTATCTCTTGAAATAACCAATATAGCGCCTTTTTTCTAAGTAGCGTTAGTGTCACCATGTAAAAAAACGGTTTTTTCTGCTCTAACTTTTATATTTTAAATTCTACATGCAAGCTGTCTTCGAAGGACTTCTAGATCTTATTGAAACAAACATTTTGCGATGCAGAACTTGTTCAGTGCACGGCTCAAACGCCTCAATTGTCGTCGGTAGAGATCCCCTATAATTGTTTCATTTGGTTTTAGCAGCTCATAGTACACCACACCCAGCTGGTATCACCAAAGAGACAGCATAACCTTCTGGCCGTGAATATTCCACGCGGTCGTCGATATTGGTGCATATCCGAGATATCCATACGTTGCCCGACGTTTAAGATTATCGTAATGGACCCACTTTTCATCGCCAGTATCTATTCGATGCAAAAAAAACCCTTTCTTGTATGTCGTCCAACTTTTGCCCGCACGTGAAAAAACGACGTTCGAGGTCTCGTGGCTCCAATTCATACGGCACCCAATGTCCTATCTTTCGGATCATTCCCATTGCTTCTAAACGATCGGATATGGTTTGCTGAGCTACCCCAAGTGTATCTGCAAGTTCTTGTTGCGTTTGTGATGGATCTTGATCGAGTAAAGCCTCCAGTTCTTCATCTTCAAACTTTATTGGCGGTCCGGAACTTTTAAACCGTGCAAACCACACCTGACACGTTCGCTCAGTTGGAGCATGGTCACCATAAATTTCCACCAACATTCGATGACTTTCCGCAGCTTTTATCTTCATATTGAAGTATTGAAGTAACACTCCCCGCAAAAACAACCTCGTTGGTACAAAATTCGACATATTCGAAGAGGCAAAAAACTATGTCTTTTATGCTTCAACTTTTTGACATATACTGAAAAAGGCGCACAATGACAGTAGCTTCCCAACGAATGTCAGGAAATTTGATTCACTGGAATATTAATCAAGTTACGCTATCTGTTGTAAAACCGAAGAAATTTACCGGTACACCTAATATGATTTCAACTTCGAAAATCGTTCTAAAAGCAATCAGTTTATTCAATGCATTTATCTTTTCAACCCTATCACTTCGACTTACAAAATGTTTTTATTTACCTTTGTTTGTTTCTGTATACCTATGCTCATGATGCTCATGACGGTTATTGTCTACCCCCGTGAATTCAAGCCAACGAACTTAGACAGTTATCAGGTCCGATATAAAGATCCTCGCGTGAGTGTTAGTAAATAGCGTGCAGTTTGGGAGTGCAGTGCATCAAACAAAATTCACAAATTTTGGCAGTGTTTCTGAACACAACACTGCACGCTATTTTATACGTGAGAGTAATTTCGTGTACGATACAAACAAATCTAGCTCATCTGTAGCGTATATCAAACCACGTTGAACTCAAACATCGATACATGCATTCGTGACACATGAGAGAGAGAAACGATTTCTTTTTGGGGGGGGAGTCACTTCGATATCCCACTCCATTTGAAGGGGAAGAATGAAATGAGATAGTCGAGTCGTAGAGTGAGATAGCAACTAAACGCCCGAATGACTGTTGAGTCTTGTTGACGGATAAACTGCTGGAAGAAGCCAAAACTCATTTCCAATTAAATAAGAAGGCGAATTTCTTCGTAGTCCCCTGACTATCCTCAGTTGAATATGGCTTTGCCAAGCCCTGGTGAGAAGAGATCCGTATGAATGCAAAATGCTCATTCGTCGAATCATTTCATGAGCCCGCGATATGTGTGTGAATTGAAGTGTTGTCAAGCATGACTGATGGTAATTATTCGTTTGAATTCAAATGAATGATTTGATAACATGCTGCTCTGGTTGAGATATACTGAACCAAGGGTCTCCAGTAAAATTATTGAAATACAAACTGTTTGTCGTCCCATTTCCTAATGAAATCTCTTTCGCACAAAACAGTTAACTTGAAGAAAGTATGATCAACGCATACTCGACCTACGATTAGGGGCCTAGAAAAAAAAGCTAGAAGCAAGGAGAATTTTTTTTTGGGGTTTGTGCGGAAAGATAAAATCCATTTTGATTCCCGGCGGAAATTAAATCCAACTGTTGAGTGACGGTTTTATTTCTATGTGAAATTACACCTTGATTACACCAGGTGGAATCTAGATTCATCTATCTTCTTGAGCGCTTTTTGTGGAATTGTTCTCGATCGATTTTAAGCTGACGTTAGTCAAGCAGATGGAGGTTTTCCTATGTGGCAATATCCTTCATCAGCAGCGTATTGATCGTAAGCTGTCGAAAGCTGACTAGTGTGAATTTCAGACAAAACACTGTTGATACGCACTAAATTTCCGCCACATTGTGGAAAAATTGAGAATGAACGTAATTATTTTTAAGATCAAAAAGAATATTGTTCAAATCGTGTAATCAGGTAACAATTTGAAAGTAGAAATAATCAATGATGTGAAGAAGAGTCACATTTTCACACAGAAAAACGTCATCGTTAATTAAAATTTTCGGTATTGGCAAAAAATAGCTTTCGGCAAACATTTTAAAAAAAATATCGTTAATGTATAAAACATAAGTGGCTTTTGGAATTGTGACAATTCTGATCATTATTTATTATTCCATTCCAAACTCTGCACAATTGATTGAAAATTGATTAAGCATTAATTCGATCGAACAAGTGTCTGAATCAGCAGCAGTGATTCTACTCAGCAGAATACAAAAAAAAGCAGACAATTAATTAACTAGCGTAGTAATATTGCCCTTGTTCGAATACCAAATTCCGATTGCGAACAAACCAAAAATTAAAACACCGGAATGCAGTCCAGCAATTAATGCATAACAAAGGGGCAACAGCAGCAGAAAGGGAGATTATCAGTATTATTTCAATTGAACATTGTTACGCTTGTTTTTTTGCATCGCCATGTAAATCATCCACGTTTACCGGGAACCACGAGGCACACAGTTTACAGCGAATTGATAGCGGCCCGCGTGCGAGAAACCACAATATGATAACGGGACGATTGATTTCTCGTAACGATTCGCATTTGTGGGTTCATTGTGACCCATGATAGTGAGTTCGCATTGATTATAACATTATATCGAATGTATCATTCGGGATTGTGAGTTATAGGTAGTAGTTGAGACAGTGGCCAGGGGGGCAAACAAACATTATATCTCTTACTTCCCCAGTAATTTAATTGTCACGAAAAACACGTGATGATAACGATGACATCGGAAAAAACAGTATCCCGAAATCGGTTCTTCAATTTTTTTTCATTCACTGGAGTCTATTGAATATGTGTTTTTACCTTCACTGAAAGTACCCTACGGAAGGTACATCCATTGTACCTTGGTTCTATCACACATTCTCCCCGTTGACGTACATCGTCGCATAAGAAGTTGAAGAGTTGAAGAAGTTATGAGCTGCCATGACAATACAAATATGCTCTAAAATCTTTCCGGCAGTCACGTTCCGGGTCGTGTGCTTGCAAGTATGCGAATTTCGCTTCCTGTTCGAGAACCGGCGAAGGAAGGTGTGACAATCACCATCAACTTGAACTTGAACAGGAGGTAAAATTGTCGCTCGGCGCGTCACAAACAGTTGGACTTGGCCACAATTCGCTGCTGGGGATAATTTGGTTACTCTTCATAACCAAAGGAGATGTCTCACGGCCTCATGATTTGTTAACTTTTTGCGCCCGTCTCCTACTGTCGCTACTCGAAGAATTCTTAGTGAATATGTACGTTTTTCAATTTGGCACGTGAGAAAATCGAACTTGAGGAATGTTTTCCCACTGGCCGCCGCCTAAACCAGTAATCATATTACATGGAATTCTACATTCGATAAGTTCAGAACGACTGTTGGTCGTAATAAAAAGTGATTTTTGAGAGGTTCATTTTTCATTCCAGAATAAAATACAAGAATGTTCTTTGAAATCTTTGCCTCAATGGAATTTCAGTTTCATTTAAACGCGCGACAACTTTTAGGCAACATGTAGCATGCGGCATTTAGCCACGCTACACGCAGTCTTTTCATCGAAGCAACACGTTTGGGAAATCCAACGCTTCTACAGAATTGATGTCTCGAAATGTGTCGTCTTCAATCTGATGTATGTAAATCATGAACCATTTTCTCTAGAACCTTACCCAGACAATTCAGTATTGAGATCGGACGATAATTTGCAACATTGTGGATATTGTTGTTGTCTGAATTGGTGAAATTGACGGAACCTTCCATGCCTCCGGAAACACTCATGCAGATAACGACTCCACATAGGAAGCGACAACGATGCGACGCTTTGTTTAACACTTTGATCGCCCCGTCACCCAGATTTGGGTGACACTTTTCTCGTTCAATTCGAATAGGATTTTCAAACGGAATTTAATAGAATAGGCACTTAAATGTAAATATGGGATATGTAGAACAACAAAAAAATCAAAAACATAAAAATATAGTTCTTATACTATACTTTCAAACGCTTTTATTTAGCATGTCCCATTGTAAGTATGTTTGTATGATTATCTGTAGGGTTGTCCCATATCAATGGAAATTTAACCCCCTTCCTTTTGACCGATTGATCTGAAATTTGGAACACGCCTTTTATTATCATTGGCAACACTGTACAATTGGCTGAAAAGTTATTTCTATAAGTTTTCTAATCAGCAGTCAGTTGATTTCATTCGGATTGAACAGACAAATAGTCCTGAATCGAACCCGAATGCGTTATTATCGTTGCTCGCTTATTTCTCTAGCGCACAGAGAGTTGAATTTGGGCCCGCAAGAAACTCGACCGAATCGCTCTGGGCGACGAAAGTGTTAAATAGTAAGGGTGACAGGCGATCGTGTCCTGCGCCTTTCGATATACCCCCAGATGAGATCGCCGACAGAACATCATCAGCGTTTTCGGATTTTTCGAAGTCTATTACGATTCATTTATAATTTTATACACCACCATTGACATTTCTGGTGCTTTTGCGATGTTTCCTTGAGCGATACCTTTTCAGCAATCTCAGCGTTAACGACTTCGTAGAAACGGCAGTGTTGATGTGGAGTTGTGGAGTAGAACAGAAAAGATGCCCAGTACACAGTCGCCAAAGTTCCATCTAACGTTTTGACGTTACACCTTTTGAAATCATTATAGAACGCATCGTCTTTTCTTCATTCGAGGTGGAAAAAACGTCACATATTTAAACAAATGGCATATGACCTGCGTCAAACCATTCATGAAGGACAAATTGGGCAGGTTGCCGTTATTCAGATTTCCAGAGCCAAGAATCGTGTGTGTTAACGTATGCATTGAGAAAAAAGGACTGATTTGGGATAGCCATGAAAACAAACTACAATTTATATAATATAATAATTCAATGAAAAAATATTATATTATTATGGAAATATAAATATAAATATGAGGGCCTTAGAATGCAAGGGGTGTAAGTGACTTGATCGATTTCTCTTCATCAATTTTTTCTTTAGTTAATAACTCAACTGCAAAAAAGTTCCAATTTAAGTTCGCTATAGAATCCGATAGATGAGGTTCTGACCTATCTTCCACATTGTCAAATACAACTGGGAATGTATTTGCAGCTAAGTTATGGCCAGAAGAGGGAGTCGATGTAGAGAAATCGATCAAATCACTTACACCACTTTCATTCTAAGCCCCTCATATAATAGGAGTACCGGTAAGTTTTTCCGTTTTTTTTTTTTGAAAAATTAATGCTTTATTCTGCAAAAATGGTTACAAATTTAATATTCAAAGTATTGCTCATCGCTAATCACAACCTTTTCCCATCTTCCTGGCATCTTCGGCCGGTTTGTCGGTTAACCACGAATCGGTCCAATTTTTGACTTCATCAAAATTGGAGAAGTGCTGGTCAACCAGGCCATGTTGCATCCATCGAAAAAGGTGGTAATCGGACGGAGCAATGTCTGGAGAATAATGGGCCTCCCATTTCAGCGTTTCCAAGTATGTTTTAACCGGTTTCGCGACATGCGACCGAACATTTTCGTGCTGCAAAATAACTTTGCTCGTATTGCGGCCGGAGAAACTGCACGGCTCAAACCGCCTCAATTGTCGTCGGTAGATGTCCCCCGTAATGGTTTCATTCGGTTTTAGCAGCTCATAGTACACCCCACCCAGCTGGTCCCACCAAATAGGCAGCATAACCTTCTGGCCGTGAATATTCCGTGCGACCATCGATGTTGATGCATGGATTGCCGTAATGAAAAAATGGCGTTCGACGTCTCGTGGCTTCAATTCATACGGGACCCAATAGTCTTTTCTTTCGGATCATTCCCGTTGCTTTTAAACGATCGAATATGGTTTTCTGAGCTACCCCAAGTGTATCTGCAAGTTCTTGTTGCGTTTGTGACGGATCTTGATCGAGTAAAGCCTCCAATTCTTCATCTTCAAACTTTTTTTGGCGGTCCGGACCGTTCTTCGTCTTCCAAGTCAAAATTACCACTTTAAAACCACGTCTGACACGTTCGCTCATTTGAAGCATGGTCGCCATAAACTTCCACCAAAATGCGATGACTTTGCGCAGCTTTTTTCTTCATATTGAAGTAATGGAGTAACACTCCCCGCAAAAACACTCTCGTTGCTACGAAATTCGACATATTCGAAGTGGCAAAAATTATGTTATTTACGCTTCAACTTTTTGTCATACACTGAAAAAGACGCGCAACGACAGTAGCTTTCCAACGAATGTCTGGAAATTCGATTCACTGGAATAATAATTAAGTTACGCCATCTATTGTAAATCCGAAGAAACTTACCGGTACACCTAATAAATAATTATTATATTATTATTATAATTTTCCGCGAATCCTACGTTCATTAAGACTTCTACAAAAAAACTTCGACACCCTACGATCTTACGGCATTGAGCTAGAACTTTATCCATGACCGATGAAAGCATGGATATCGACATATTATTCAGTTTTTTCATGACTTTGATAATCAGCTTCGTCTTCGTTTTGGCCACGAAGTTTTAGAATTCCCAAAAATCGTTTCCATCGGTCGCTGCTGGAGGACATTGGGAGGGTTGGCGATTTTCGGTACAACGTTCTTCAGTCGGCTCATCTATCCAGTTATCTCTCGACATTATGTATCGATGCCAGGTCCATCCAAAGACGACTTTCACCTTCGCGTGATACGATGACTACATCTGTTTCGTTTTTACGGTCAAGAAGATACGAGACACTGTATATCTCAGGATCACTATTAAGTTTCAAGTGAACACAGCAAACAAAGATTGACATAGTTACTTTACTGTACAGGTAATAATGTTTGCACCATTAAACCATTAAACCATGTTAATCACCCATCGGGTTTCCACTTGCTGCAACTACGGCCTCCAAATGCTTCCGGAATGCACGGTAGGTCCTAATAATGTAGCCTGGATCCATTTCTCTCCAGGTACGGGTCATTGTTTGTCTGAGGTTTGCTGTACTGGGACGGCGTTTAGAACAGACCTTGGCTTACATGACGCGCCATACTGAGTAATCAAGCGGATTAAGATAGGGACTGGATGGCGGCCACATAGCCTTCGTCTAGAATGACAGAATCTTGTCACAACCACTTCTGTGTGCGGTTTGAAGTGAGACACGGAAACCCATCTTGTTGAAATACAGTATTTAAATCATGACACAAACGAAAACGTGAGAACTGTAATGCACGAGTATGCGAACCGAAACGTCATGATCGCTTTCGGTGCTACATTCTTCTTTCCTCTCATTCGCTACATATGGATCCCCCATGTATCTTGAACCAGCGGGGTTTCGGACCGCCCCGGGTACGTGATTTGGGGAATATAGAGAAATCCGAAAAAAAATAATGCAAAACATTTCTGGTACTTCGCCATTCGGTATACACCATACACAGATAGGAGAGGTACCGCCCAAAGATTCATCCACAGTATGTGCGACTATAATTTCATCAGTTTTACAGATATGTTCTGGTTGTGGATGTGGATGAAGCTCAACTGTGTAGAAAAAAGGGATGACGATGGACTCCTTGGAACTCTTCTTCGATCTAAATCGCAAGAAATTGGAAGAAGAGTTCTTAGGACATACGACATCCGTTTGTATTGAACTTGACATATTCACCGGGAAACGGGTCAGATTCACGAAGCAGCTTTTTGAACGTTATAGAAAGCAGCACAAGATGCGAGTTACGATTGTTTGGATAAATTCAAAGAAGAACTTATTGCAGTCGATGCAGTCAGATGGCTTTTTGCAACTATTGCATCTGAATAAAGGGTGTGTCACATCAAATTGCATCACGGAAAAAACGCTGTAGAAATTCGCCCAGTAGACCGATCCTTTTGAAAATTTTAGACAGTAAAATAAAAACTATTAAACAACTTTTGGCATTTTCTTTTTATTCATACATCGAGCCCAAGCCCGTATGCTCGCACCTTCCTCTTTACCCCGTCCATAAGGTTCTGTACAACGTCAGGTTGTAGTTTTTTTTTTAACAGAAATCCATTTTCTCTTGAAGTCCGCCTCCGATTTGGCAACTTTTGGGTTCTTCCGTAGAGCCTGCTTCATAATCGCCCAATATTTCTCTATTGGGCGAAGCTCCGGCGCGTTGGGCGGGTTCATTTCCTTTGGCACGAAGGTGACCCCGTTGGCTTCGTACCACTCCAACACGTCCTTTGAATAGTGGCACGAAGCGAGATCCGGCCAGAAGATGGTCGGGCCCTCGTGCTGCTTCAATAGTGGTAGTAAGCGCTTCTGTAGGCACTCCTTAAGGTAAACCTGCCCGTTTACAGTGCCGGTCATCACGAAGGGGGCGCTCCGCTTCCCGCAAGAGCAGATCGCTTGCCACACCGTGTACTTTTTGGCAAACTTGGATAGTTTCTGCTTGCGAATCTCCTCCGGAACGCTGAATTTGTCCTCTGCGGAGAAGAACAACAGTCCCGGCAGCTGACGAAAGTCCGCTTTGACGTAGGTTTCGTCGTCCATTACCAGGCAATGCGGCTTCGTCAGCATTTCGGTGTACAGCTTCCGGGCTCGCGTCTTCCCCACCATGTTTTGCCTTTCGTCGCGGTTAGGAGCCTTCTGAACCTTGTATGTACGCAGCCCTCCCGCTGCTTGGTCTGCTGGACTAATGAACTTGACAAATTCAGCTTATTGGCGACATCCCGGACCGAACTTCTCGGATCACGTCTAAACTGCTTAACTACGCGCTTGTGATCTTTTTCACTGACGGAGCATCCATTTTTGCCGTTCTTCACCTTCCGGTCGATGGTTAGGTTCTCGAAGTATCGTTTTAGTACACTGCTGACCGTGGATTGGACGATTCCCAGCATCTTACCGATGACCCGATGTGACAACTCCGGATTCTCGAAATGAGTGCGCAGGATTAATTCACGACGCTCTTTTTCGTTCGACGACATTTTTCCAAATTTAAGAAAAATTGACAGTGAAACATGGCCAACGTGATCTATACACTCTAATCTGATTATAAGCGAAAGCTGAAGATATAATTCCTAAAAATTAAATTTCTACAGCGTTTTTTCCGTGATGCAATTTGATGTGACACACCCTTTATTTTCAACATTTAGCTCGAAGGCTGTCTTTATTCTACGACGAAGTTTTAGGGCAAAATCTTCTGATAGAATATTTAAAATATTATATAAAATACTATTCTATGATTTAGAAGATATATGGTCGCTGCTGGAATATTAGCAGAGGGCGTTCTCGATTGGAATTCACGTGAAGTACTTGCTTTAATCGTGGAGTGGGATTTCTTGGAAACATTGCCGATAACAGCTTCTAACAATATGTGTATCGATTGCGTCTAATTAAAGAAGACTTTCGAAGCATAAGCTCATTAAAAACTATTTGTGATTGGCTATGTCACAGTCGCGCCTGAAGAATTGGTCGTTATTGCCAATTGGGAACGAATGCTCAAAGGCGATCGTTTCTGAAGATGTTATTTCAACTATTGCCTTAATTTAATTTTCCTAAACCTGAAAAGTCGATTTCTGATATGCTTGTAATGGATTTAAAAAAAAGTGTATTTAGAATAAGTTTGTAATGATTTGTATAAAAAAAGGGTTGGATTATATCTATGATATAACCGCAAGGTTGACGTGGCACTATCGTAGGTTTAGTAATCATTTGTTTGTATTGATTAAATTATTGATTGAATGGAACAAATTTCGAATTTAATTGAGTTCAACCTATTTGCTGTGTAAGTGAAGAATTTGAACAAACGCCATGTAATGTAAGACATCTTGGTTTTGATGGCTGTGTTAGGGAACATACTTCGATGAGCTCAAAAATTCCCCCAACTTACATGTATTTGCAATGTCGATTTCCCCAGGCATCATGGTTTGGATGACCGTGTTGGGGAAACCGTAAATCGGGCCAATCAAAACGGGGCAGTTAGGGCATTTAGATAGCGCTTGACATTTCACAGTTATTAAATTGCTTATCTTAGGAAAAACAGGAAGTGGGTTATATCTATGGTATAACCGCAAGGGTGACGTAGGACTATCGTTGATTTAGAGATCATTTGTATGAAGTTGAATCTGAATTCATTCTGAATGAATGAATATTTGGAGAACTTCGAAAACGAGAGCGTTACGTTGGAGGCACAAGGTTTTATGCATCCAATATTGGATACGGAAATATCCTACTGATGGGGAAGAATAATCTTCAGAAGCTATCCTGTTGATTGCGATTGATTGAAAAATCACAAAACCTAATGTATTTAGTCACAGTGTTACATGGATAGAAAACATCAAAATAAACTCTTTCATATGAATGTAATTTTAAATTCCCAGAGGAACTGGCAGATTATTTTCAGTAACGATTAGATATTTCCACATTTTCCTCGATACTGGAAGCCCACCAGTGGTTAATGCTAACTCGATAACCATCTGTTAATAGCACTTGATTGAAACATATTTGGTCACAGTGTTACATGGATAGAAAACATTCAAATAAACTCTTTCACATGAATGTATTTTTAAATTCCTAGAGGAACTGGCAGATTATTTTCCGGATCTTTCTCGATCCAAACGGAAAGAATTCCGTGCGTGTATATGTGTGTGTGTAGCGGCTGCTTCGAGATCTTCCCGGGGAACCGTTTGTAGCATCACTCTCCTCCTGATGGATTCCCTTCTGGCCTAAGGTGCACAAACAGGCTCTTGGTGACACCGTTCATCCGCGCTTTCATGATAAATGAACAGCTTCACCACAACAGCGACAACATGCTCCAATCGCTGTTCAATTAGAACTGAGTGGATTTCCGAGCGGCGCTCGCTTATATACCGATTGGTGATTTCAATAGCCTATTTTGAAAGCAAATATAAGACTATTGAAACAAGTTTTTGGATCAGAAAGTAACAAGTATAGAACGCGTAGACATTTTATCTTTCGAATGAAGTGTTTATCATACCATTTCGTTCAGTTGTTTAGGAGCTATTAACACTCAAAATCTCGGTCTCCGGCGTAACGCTTTCGTTTTCGAAACTTTGATTTTACACCCCGGTATAGAAATGAAAGACGTAGTCCTACGTCAAAATAACATTTTATTGATTGTTTGAGATGCGTAGAAATATTTCCTATCAATTGATGCTAACATTTCTCCGATCTATTAAAAAACGTTCGAGTCAAAAAAAACCAGCAATCCAAATTTGAAAAAGTCATTTTTTGAAGAAAAGGAAAAAAATAAATTTCCGGGTCATCGGTTGACTTTGCAAAATCATAACTTAAAAACGAAATAAATCACATCTCTGATTCTTGGATATGTTAAGTAAAAAAACCTCAGTTTTCAAGAAAAAATATTTAAAAAAATATAGCGCCCTCTAGTCCAAAGCCATGAAAACAACAAAAAACAAAATACAAATTGCACGTGTAATATTTTTCAAAAATACTAACTAATTGTCTTTAATTTGATATGTCGATCAACTGAAACGGCAATTCAAAAGTTATGAATTTTCGAAAAAAAAATATTTTTTTGGATAAAAAGCGAAAAAATTGAATTTTCGGACCACCCTGAAATGGAAATGAGCACCCCAATGAAAAAATAAAAAGAATACGGGTCTAATATTTTGCAATAAAGAACAAATCTAACACTTTTCACGAAAATATGAGAACATGGAATGGCTGTATAAAGGCAGAAATCAACAATTTGCATTTTGAATTTACGTGGATTGTTTTTCGAAAGTACTGCTCGGATGATAACCACAAATCAGTCGATATTGGTAAGGTTTGCCCTCTCGGAATGGCTTGACGACAGGATTACCTCGATTCCTCCACACTCGATACAAAGCTCCGCTTGACATGATATTCTCTTTCCTCATTTGATTGTCAACCATGGAAGCGGAAAATGACCCCAGACGGAGTCTTCAAAGAGCGAAACTGGAAGCAAGCAAAAGAAAAATCTATTTCCAAGCCTCCCCACATAACAATTTTTCCTCGGACAGATGGGAACGAGCCCGATGAGAGTCATATCTTTGATCCTACGGAAACTGGGTACGGCCCCTGATACGGGGTAGTTATTTCGCCTTATTGTGTGTGAGCGCGTTTCCGGACGTAAAGCCCCGGTGGTCAATAGAAGATGAGATTGCTCGAGACGATAGAGAAAAAAGCGGCATAAAACGAAACGATCGGAAGCAATAATTCCATTTACTCGCCGGAACTTCCTTTCTTGATCCCCTTCGGATGGTTCATTGATTCCATCGTGTTATGCAGCTTGGGGACGATTATTCACCTCCTTCTGGTGGTTGGGACGACGACGAGGAACCAACTTATCACGATAAACTGTGCATGCTTCAGACACGCTTTCAAACCCTAAAGGTAGCGTTTGAAGTTTTGCAGGCGGATCATCTGATGAAACCACTTTTTGCTGCACAAAATTTGACACGATATGCTTTTTTTCGCTAGTTTGCTCACTTCTCGCATTCGAGCAAAAGTTGATTGGGGGTAAATTGGAATTTTGCATGAGGACGCATCTTGGCACGGCCCTCTTTTCTGTGCTTGCATCTCCCGACGGAAAAATGACAACGACAGCAAAAGTTCACAAGAGGAAGCAAACACAGATAATTCCTGTCAAAACCAGATCCAGAACAATCTAAAAACGAACGCTGCAGCGGATTAGCCTGACATGATAAAACTCATCCTGGCTTCAAGACTGCATTCGGATGTTCGCGGATTTGATTCCAAAATGCTACGTCCCTATTTAGAGAACGGTTTAGAATGGGATGACCAAACTCGACGAAATTGGGAAGGGTATTACAGTGACGTCTCGATTATGTCACAGGGCGTTTTTATCACGTCTCGTTTATATCACTCTCGATTTTATCACTAAAATGTTTCGTTTATATCACGTTTTTCGAAACAGAAGAAATAATATGCAAATTTCAATTCGTCGTTAAGTTATTGAACGAAAAATGAGATTAAGCACAAAAAATGATTTTGAAGTATTTATACCGACTCCAGTGATCAGCCGTATTCACCTAGTTTACGAAAAAAATTCTGAATTTGGGATTTGTCTCGAATATTGCGCATTTCTTTTGAAAGCCTATCGTACTATTTTCATAAGCTCAGAATCGACAACTATGGACAACTTTCTCTTTGATTGTTTGGAATGAAATTTACGGCCTGTGCCGTTTCTCAAGTTTGATCCGTGTAAGAATCAGTAGTACAATATTTTATTTCGATAATTGTTGAAATTCCATTTGAAGACAGATTTTGCAAATTGAAGTTTGTATTTATTCCTTTGGAACGAAAAATAGGCGAGATAAAAAATCCTTCAGGACGTGAATCCAATTGTTGATATGTTTAGAAAAATGTGAACTTTATTTTTTGACGATATCCAAATTGAATGTTATAGGAAATGACTGCTTCCATGGCCAGGCTTACGTGACCAGAGCATCAGAAAGTTGGACGTCAAAGATAACATTTTGAAGAAACTAAAAAATGATTCACTTGCAAACTAAGAAATTCGTACGATATTTTGGAGCATTTGCGTCGTTCTAGTGCTTTAGTTTTAAAAAAAAGTTTCAGTATTCGTAAGTTTCAAATATTTGGCCGAGTGGTTAGCCTTGGCCGAGTGGTTAGCGTCATAACTAACATGCCGGGTGTTCGGGTTCGATTCCCGTTCTGGTCGGGGGAATTTTTCGTCAAAGAAATTTCCTCCGACTTGCACTGTGATCACGCGTATTCTAGAGCTTGCCACTCAGAATGCATTCAAGGCGTGTTATTTGGCATAGAAATCTCAACTAAGTACTAATAAAAATGACGCAAGTAATATTACGTTGAGACGGCGAAGTTCCTCTAGGAACGTTAGTGCCATTGAAGAAGAAGAAGAAGTTTCAAATATTGTTTGCGGCGGAAAATTTTCAACCGATTACCGAGTAATGGATAGTTTCAACTGGGTACATAATTTCGATAACAGCGACGAATCTAGTTTAATTTTCAAAATATTAAAAGATTACATTAACACATTCGGAGAAAAAAAAGTATTGCAGAAATCATTACGGATGAAATCGAATAAATTTCATATCGTGTTTCTATTTTACTAATACTCTAAAAACTGCGATTGATAATAATTGAAAGATCGAATAATCTATGGTGTTGCAATGATTTATCACTTCCAGTGTACTGCCGAAGCTCTGCTGTTGCTGGGTGAACCGGCAATTATTTTGTGAATAGTTCCAATATCAGCTTGTTTCAGAATCTTGTCAGTTTTAACAAAAAAAAACCACAACCTAAAACTGTTTTATAATTATGATGTATAACTTCTGTGCGCACCATTGAAAGCATTGAATTTTCTCTGATAATTGATTAATATAAGCTTTTCTACAAATGCCGCATGCAGTATCTATTGCTCAACCAATGGACCAGGGAAAATAACTCGAAACATAAAACTAATCTACCGAGAAAAATTAGAATAATCAATCATGTTAAATTTAGAAACACTGAAGAAGCGTTGAAAGATGTATTATTTTGGATTTTTTGACTATTTAAGTATTGGCACCATGTTTATGATTCCTTGTCTAACTTATTTATGATTCCTACTCCTGAGACTCGAATATTTGTACCGGAACTCGAAGAAGAAAGAATGTGTCACAGTGTCACATGTTAACAGTATAGAGAATGGATAATTGAAAAGGATTGAAGATATTGATTTTGAGGAAGATGAAGAAATCAGTGAATGCATAAAGATCTGGAAATAAACACTCTGAAATATATGATCGTATAACATCAGCAGAAGACAATTTACACAAAATGACAGTAAATCATTAGTGTTATAAGATTGAACGCGCAGAACAAATCACTTTTATAGTATAGTAGCGTTTTTAAGAAATATACGAGAAATTGTTATGGGGAAAGCTTTGCAACAATAATTTCAATATGTGCTGTTGCATTGTGTAATAATATGTTGTATTCCAGCTCATTTAATAAATATTGTTCCGTATATTTTGAATGTCACAGGGAAAAAAATGTATAAATTATACATGTTAGAGATTTTTTATTACAAAACAAAAACCTGTTTCGAATATATCACGTTTCCATTATATCACTCGAAAAAAAATTTTGAGCGTGATATAATCGAGACGTTACTGTATAATTTTAGCACACTTCAGTACCCGAAAATTCTCCAAACAAATCAAACAAAAATATTGTTTTTGTAAGGGCTTCCTGTAGCCATTGAATGCAGATTTATTTTTGATGCAACGAACAGACGACTTTTTGGAACTTTTCACGTTTCCGGCTGTTAGCCGTTAGCCAACGCTGAATACTTTAATACAGGAAAACCTTTTTGATTCCAAAATGCTACGTGCAGGGGATAGGGACCACATAAAAAAATCATGCAAAACTTCACCAGTAGCTTTAAAAAATCGTTTTCGGTACACATTTTGAAAAAAAATTGTACGGTAGATAGGGACCGCATAAAAGTTTTGCCCCAAGAAAATAACTCAAATTCATGCCGTTCACTTTTCAATTTCCTTTCGTTTCCCTGCTTTGCGATGGAACAGTTTGCCTTTTCGGTTGCGCGTGGCTGTTTTGTGCTTTTAGTTGCATGTCGAAACGTGTTGCTGTTAGAAATCATGTCATGCAAAAACTTAGAGCATTTGATGGGAGGAGGGGAATGATTTCAGAAGTGGATAATTCAGACGCAAATATGCTTTTTTCGCACTGAAATGCATATAAACTATCGAAAAAAAACCAAATGGACGATAACTTCGTCAAATATTCTTCTTTTCATATACCGCACAAAAAAAACACATAGGAACAGAAAATCGCACAAAAAAATTCGGACAAAAACAGGTTTTACTGTACATTCAAATTTTTTCCTGCTCTTCTCGTTTTCGTGGTTGGATATTTTTGTGGGAACAAGGCTAGAATTTCAAAACAGCAAAAATCTAGTTTCTACGCTGGCCTGATGGTGGGAACAAGTTTCAAAAATCTGCAAATAAATGTAGGACAAGCCTCAAACGCTGTTGCACTGCTTCGAAAATATATGTTTGATCCAAATTCTCAAATTTTCTTTTCAATTATCGTTATCGAAGTCGTAGCAAAAAAAAAGACGGGTGGGTAATGTCGGTGACATAACCGGAGTGACGTAGGACTATACAAAGGGGACAGCTTTTGCTAAATATATATTTTAAATATATTGTTTTATTTTCTTCTCCTACGTGAATACATACCTATCTACCTGAAAAATGGATTAGTTTACTGTTTACTCTTTATGAACGTGTTGGGGGTTCTGAAAAGAACCTTTGGTGTTGTGTTTTTGCTTTTTTTTTTTACAAACTTGATTCTTGATTTTTTTTCTGAAGGCTTTGTACTTATTAAATGTTCAACGTCGGGCATCTTTCGGCGTATACACATATCGTACAATCAAAGTGATGGCTGTGATAGGGAATGCATAGGTGGTCATCAGCTCGTTCACTATCATATATTTCACTATTGAGCACATTACCGTACCTTAAACTGTGGTTTCGGAAACGAATGAATTGTAAGATTTGTAGTCTTGCCTTGATGAGATGAGGGGTAGAGTGAAATGAAATGAAATACAGTTTGAATAGATAATAATAATATATAGTGGTTTTGAATTTAATGGTATATAGTAGAGCTGAAAAATGGATAGGTTTATTTAATGTATTTGTCCTTATTGGTGAGTGAAGCTGTGAAATTAGGGAATCAGTTAAGTAATGGCCTTTCCCTTAACTTGTCCTCCATTATTACGTCCACACATCCACGTTGCTGCTTATTTTCTTTTTATGATGTGATGCGATGCGATGTAAAACGATGCTGTACAACCACACTGGTTTACGGTTTGAAAGAAAATGAGATATTTTTTTGAGGTCCGCGCGTTTTGTACTCTAGCGGTACACACTCACATGATAGAGACAAATCGGCAGACTCAGCCAAAGGGGCGAGTCCAACGAGACGAACGAATGAGCGTTAAAAGGCAGCGATGGCAAAAAAAAATACATTCATTACGATTTGTTCGCTCGTTCGATTCACATGCAGGCTAAAAAGGGTCCTTTTCAGGATCACAAAATTGTCTTTAATCTAAAGAGTTTATTGTTTTGTTATCACTCGATATCCCCATCTTGTTCGGCTAAACCTTCCTGTTTAGCGATTGCGTTTGCCACTCGCCACAGCTATACAGTTGGAAAATTTCTTCCCATCCAGCTTGTGACATGTTGTACAGTAAATTATATTTAATGCGATGTGCCGAAGCACCACTCAGTGTCGCATTGGAGGCGATTTTAACCTGTAATTGAACATTTGCGATGACAGTGGTACAGTGTCGACTTTCAAAGTGTCGCATTACATGTCCGTCCAATTAGCTAAATGTCGAACTAATTGTAAATTACTGTACTTTCAATCTGGAAACAATTTAAGAATTGGTGAAAGTGGAATAATCAGGAAAGTCCCCAACTATCAATAAGCTCAGAACAACTGCCAAATTCACATACTCATCAGATCCTGACAAACAAATTATGAAAAAATCAATTTGTGTTTTATTATTATTTTGGATATTATTATAGAAAGCATTGAACTGTATTTCGTAAACTCTTTTTTGAAAGGTTTAATGGCCGTGTTTTATGGAATGGTTCCAATTTAGAAAACTTTGTACTCGTGGTTTTGAAGAAAATCATTTCGAACGCCCTCGATGTCGCCTTGTTCTGAATTTGCCACCAAAGCAGATTGTATAAAGAACAAACTTTTTTCTTCTGCTACCTGATGCCGTTTTGCGATTGCGTTTGCCACTCGCCACTCGCTGCAACTGCCTGTTGTTGTCTTGATGTCCACCTAACCGAATGTGTTCTGTTCCGAATGCGGGTTTTCTTATCGTCGCGAGCAGTTTTGCCAGCCAACTCGATCACTTCGGCGGCCGAAACTATACAACGGCGGCTAGGTGGACTGGTGCACTGGTACTAACGTGCTCGGCCTAGCCAGACCAACACGGCTCGAGCGGGATTTGCCTTTCACTTCACTTTTCCTCCTTTGCCATGTCCAGACATGGCTGCTTGGGTTGGTTTGTTGATGTGTTGTGATGCGAACTGATGTGGTGTACGGTTTGAATGAGAATGATCGTTACGGCAGCGGAGCGGGGATTTTTAAGCTGACTGGCTGGCTCGAGAATTACGCATGTGTGAGACTGCGACCAATGTTTCTTTCATTTTATTTTCTTTTTCCTTTCCAATCGTGCTTCATTCTATTTCACTGCTGCTCTGGTTGCCCGTTTTGGTCGGTACGATTTGAGGAGCACAAAATGGACCAATCAAAAATGGGCACATAGTGCATTTGGACAATGCTTGATATTTCACAATTATTCAATTATTTATCTCAAGAAAAATGAAATGTTATTCGTTATGATAGATACGTAGATATATTTCCTATCAATTGATGCAAACACCTTTGCGATCTATTGAGAAATGCTCGAGTTATAAGCGTTCCAAATCTTGCATTTTTTCCTACTTGTTCAGTGCCTAGATTTCCATTTCACCCCCTATATCTTCCGGTTAGACGTAGTCCTACGTCAAAATGCACCATCATTAACACCCCCGCAAACGTTGCTACCAAAAGACTACGAACATAACCGTCGTCTGTTCACCGTCTCGACAACTTATCGCACAATATTTGAAACTCACGAACAAGCGAATAAAACAGTTATTTAGGGTAAGGAAAACTATTTCATCACTACCCGCTTTCCCTCCCAGGCTAAAGGAATTTCCGACTACCAACTTTGTACCGGGGAGAGTGACCACTGGATACTGCATGTGGGTAACACTTCTGACAGCACTGGAGCACGAATGAGGGGAGGACCAAGCAAGCAAAAAAGTTTGGCCTCAAATCTAGTCTTTCCTTTCGTCCGCTTTATCTCTTTTTGCCCGAATGAGACCAACGTTGTTTGCCGTTGTTGTTCTCCGATAGTTAATTAAAATGTTGTTATGTTTATGTTCTTGTTTTGTTGGGGTTGTTTTCTGCCGGAAAATGAAACTGGTTCTGTCGTGTTTCTCTTCATAATCTCTGCAGTCGGCCACTGTTTACCTTCCAGCTGTCGGTTTCTGTTTGTGTTGTGTTCTGATATCAGTGTTAAAACCAAAATATATTTGATCGGTCCCCAGCGTACGTTCATGATAGTTTTTGATATTGTTTGGGATTACTACCGCACGCTTCTGGTTTTGATTTGTTTTGTGATTATCTAAATAGTTGTGAGGGAACCATATCATGAAGATGGCTGCCGATTGTGATATCTGACATACTTTTGCGTTCGTTAATGCTGTTGTGGACAGCTTATTCTGTGATGTGAACAGTTTACTTTTCTTATTATTGTGCAATTCCAAATGAAATCGATTTTCTACTTTCATTTTTTTTTTTGAAAAAAAACTTAAATTTGCAATATCTAAAAAACACATTTTAATTTTCTTTTTGTCATATAAAATAGAAGTCATGTATATAATTCAAAAAGCATTTTATGAGTTTGCTCATAATATTGAACAACTTTTCCAAATACATCGTTATGGTAAAACTATATGTTTAGGAGTTACATTGAAAAACATTATCGCTAAGTTTTGTATTAACCCACATGTCTTCAAATGTTTTTCAACGTAATCCCTAAACATATATTTTTACCATAATGATGTGTTTGGAAAAGTTGTTGAAAATTAAAAGCAAATTCATAAAATTTCTTGAACATGGCGGTATACCACGACAACCATATTAAAAGAGCCTATCTCTATATATATATATATATATATATATGAAAATGTTCTGTTCGTTTGTGTACGCGTCAAAAATTCGAAAAGTGCGAATCAAGGAGTGTTGTTACGACATAAAACATTGGAAAATTGGAAGAAAAATGATGTTATGTATGACCAGAGTGCGTTTCTGAAATTGAGCTTCTAATGAAAATCGACTATTCAGCAATGAATATGTGTTCTATGTGATGGAAACATCTTTTTTCCACGTGTTTGACAAAATCATGAACTGAAGTTGTGTTTCGAAGTGATTTAAAATTTGTCGATTTCCCTCATATATCTCTATATATACAAAAATGTTCTGTTCGTTTGTGTACGCGTCAAAAACTCGAAAAATAATAAATAAAAATGAAAATTCAACTCAACCATAATACCACAATGTGCCACAGCAAAGCGTGGCAGGGTACAGCTAGTTTACTATAAAAAAGACAATAAATTAGAAATGTTTTTACAAATATCTCGAGAATGGCTGCATTTAGAAGGAGATTGATAAAGAGCTTTTTTATTTTAAATTACATCAGGATTCATAACTTGTGGCTCAAAATGATCGTTAACATACAAAAATTAGTTTCGAAAATTCATAAAAATTTGATGTTCCACAAAGTTCGTCAAAAATAGTTATACCAACTTGGATTAATTTTTTAAATTTTCTACATGACTTCTATTTTATATGCAAAAAAAAAATTTAAAAAAATATGTATTTTAGATATTAATTAAAGTTTTTATTTGTAAATAAAAAGAGTAGTAATTGTTTTTGTATTGTATTGTATTTTTTTCACGTTTGGACATCAATACTCTATAACTCTTTCTAAGACACTATTTCGGTAGGACTCATAGTTTTTGAGATAGAAACTATCAAAGATTTCTCTTACTAAAATCGATACGCCCTTTTCAAAAGTTACACTTGAGTCAAAAAATTCCCAATCGCTGTGGAAAACTCATATTTCCTCCAACACAAACGGAGTATAAACTTTCATTTGATTAAAAAAAAACTCATGTTTTGTCATTTCTTGATTTCATTCGGAATTGCTCATTTGGTGATTTTGCAATTTTTCTCATTGGCAAAAATTTCAATTCTGTGACCAGCAAAAAAAAACCATATGAGAAAACAAACATATTCTGGGAGGATAGAATGTTGAAGCTGTCTGAAAGATGGCGAAAGATGCCAGGAGATTGTAGAATAAAATAATAAGAATGTAAAATGCAGAACAAAATCGGCGTGTATCCATTGAAAGATGGTGCTTTGTTATAGCGAAGTAGATTTTTGCAAGAGGCGCCATCTAGACGTCAACATTATGAACTTTTCAGCCGAACTGTTATAGTCCAAGTAATCCGCGAAAAGACCAAAATTGTATCTAAATTTCCCTAAATCATCCCATCCTTCAATCGAATGCAATATGTTGTGCATGACATTATTTCTAGCAGCAACAAGCATCGACGCACAACCGAAAATACAACATGTCCCAACGTACAGCAGGAAAACATAAGGAAATCGAACAGTGGAATCATCAGAACTTGAGTTATTTTCTACGTGGAACTTTTTTTAGGGGGTTCATCGCAGAAAATGTTCTGTATTGCATTTAAAAACAAAATATGGTTTATGAGATTCTATTCCATTCTAATGAAAATTCGATCTTTGGGCTGGATTTTTGTTTTCTCTTTTTATAGTGACTTTCAACACATTTTGGCTGGTTCGTCACTTTTACTTCCATTTTTGGAAGAATGTCGGGAGTGAGAATTGAACTCGTGATCTCTGCGTGAGAGGTATGGATGTTACCACTACGCCAGATCGCCTCCTGGGCTGGATACGTGCCATCAGTTTCTGCACAAGCAACTTCATCGGTCGCATTTTCACAGTAGCTGATCATTGCAGTAGTATTCTTAGACATTTTCCCCCTCTTCTTCAGTTTAACTTTGGCAAACTTGTCCCCCAGAACGAATTTATATTTGTTGGTAACATCACCGCGATCCCGATCCCGCGATGGTTAATTTTTCGAATTTTCAAAAACCCCTATGTAACGTTTTAGGTATTGTCCTAAAGTTTAAAAATATTCCTTTACATTACACATTTTTTACTATTGCTTTATATATTTTGTTGTATTTGAGAATGAATAGTGAATTATCAGAAATAATTGTATTGCTGTCTATCCAAGCGAGCTAATAGTAACCATTCCAAGCTACAGTGCTATTTTGCGTGTCAAAAATTATAATTTCAATATTTTGCTAATCATTGTTATCCCAAAATGTCGAAATTTACAGGAGAAATATGGAATGCCACGTTTCTCAACAAAACTATATAAATCGAGTCATTGTTCACTAACTATTTATGAAGGGTCACTTGACCCGCTGTTGTAGAAATAGGTGTATATGAAACCTCGGTAGGTTTAGTGTTAATACCAGTGTCTTAGAATATCAACAAATATTCACAAATAACGAATGTGATTTTATTTCACTGTATATGATTTTTTTTTTCAGCTTGAAACACATTTCCCTCATTATATCGATGACAATAACAAAAGAGTTCATTTTGTTCATATCGCTGATGCATGAACAAATGTGCTATAATGAATGAATGCGGCATTGAGTGGGGTTCATAACTTCGCTGTTATTTATAGTTTAAATATCAAAAGCAGCAAATTGTTATTCATCACATTCGAAATGATATTCGTTCTGGCAGTGAATTTTCCAAACACGGCATTCGGCAGCTGCAAAGCAGCACGGGCTCATAAAACATTTGGATAGAGACAATCAAAAAACCGCGAACGATCCCTAAACGCGGTAACTATTGTATTGCAAGCAGCAATACAATTAAAGTTCCAACTAAATAAAAACCATCCGCACACAGCAGCTTCAGGTTAAAATTTAACAACAGCTGATATTCATTTAACTAGAATGAGATTCAATTCTGACTTCTCGAATTATCAATATGAAAATGACACTGGGTTAAAAAATAACCTTCAAAACATATTAAAGAGCAAAAGTTCATTTGCTCATATTCACTGGTTGTCTGGATCTGTTATTTTGATTTTCGTTTGGAGTTTTCGATGCAACTTAGCCCGAAAATCTATGCATTTGAGCTTAGCGATGACGATTTTTTTCAACACTGGTTAATACTACTGACAGTAGCACCAAATTTAAAAAAATAGAATTTAAATGTTATTGCTTTCGTACGTATTATGATACCTTTGGTTAGTTACGAACAGCTTCGGAACAAATCACGGAATCGCAGGTTTGAGATATAGAAAACTAAAACTTGATGTCTTAAAAAAAAACCCCTCAAGGAGATCTTTGAATGATTCCCAATAAATTAATGACAGAAAATATCTTAGAGAACATAGAGCCTGACAAATTTGAGGTGTACTTTATGCATCACCGATCACGACCACTCGACAAATTCTTCTTCGCCAGAGTATCCCGACCAGAGCCGGTAGCAGAGTACTGGTAGCTTGAACTAGCAGCAGCCGGTGAAGCAATCTGCAAGAAACTCAGTTCACAATTTGCATAGTATCATTCCAGCCAACGCTGGTGGGAAAGACCACTAGGAATCTCGGATGGAATGGTCCCTTCCACTTGCTTCCGCCGTGGCAAAAGCAATTTGCGCTACAAGCAGCACGAACACGATTTTGATCTTCGTCCCTTGAGTAACGAATCTCAAGACTGCTCGGGAAAATGCTAAAATATTCCGGCAAGAACATTGAATAAATATTTATCAATCATTCCCCCGTTGATCGGTGGTACGTTATCAAAATCGAATAAATCCCGGCCAAAACGGCGCAGATTTGCCCCCAGACAGCGATAAGTGGAAACAGGTGGTCCCGGCCACCGCCTGAAAGAGTTTATCGAATTCTAACGGAACAGATTCAAATCTCTGCAGACCACTTGTCTGTTGCTGGTAAGTATCCAATAAATGGGATATAATATAGACCGTTCGCAAAGATTCATTTCATTCGAATTTTGAGCAGCATACATTGAGTGTAAATTGCATTCTCTGTTTATTTGTGTCTCTATTCGTTCCACTGGGGTGGAACCCCCAACATAAAAACTAGATTAAGTTCCCACATTTGTCGACAAGCGCCAGTTGCTTATTGAAGAATGCTGCCTATATCTTCATCTTTCCCGCCAGCAGGAGAGCAACAGCAGCATCCCATCCGTATGGATTCTTGGGTATAGTTTAATTTCAACCAATGTTTCATCGTGTTTTTTCCGCTTTCTTCATTCATAGACAAGATCCGTACAGCAGCGCCATCTGGTGGTAGTGTATTCCCCATGTCGGATGCAACCTATCAAACGAGTCCCTCATCCTGCCAACGGTCGGTCACCACAATCTCCAGACCCGGGGAAGACAAGAGCTAGTGTACGTGCCCACGTCATTCTGCACTCTGTCCGCACGCCACAGTGTCCGACTGCAGAAGACACATTCCTGGAAAATCAGGAAAATTCTAAACAAAGAACGAAGCGAACCCTCCTTGCTGTCGCTCACTGTACGGAGCTTATCGTCTCCTGGTTTGATGTAGCTACCCCAATTTTTCAACTCGCCATCCCGCTTTCCGTTTTCACAAAAATGTAACATTTGTTTATCTGTGTCCATAAAGACCTAATTTTCCAAAGCTTCGTAGATATGCCACCGGGAAATGGGATTGGGGAAGCGTGTGCTTATTCCGTGGCCAGCACAACACCCAAGCGATAACAGCCCACTCTACTTTGTTGTGTCGAATTGGTCCCAGAAAATGGTGTCGACAACGGTGCCGATATCGTGCCATTTTGCAACGATTTTGTCGACCTATCCTTCGTATTTGACAACCAATTTCGAGCCAACACTGTACCAATCTGGCACCACGTCGACCAAACGCAAAACTACTCGACGCTTATTATGGCGGCATTTGTTTTCATGAAAATTAAAAATTAAAAAATCGTGGAAAATCGTAATCGATGGAAAATCTTTAATTTTATTCAACATACACTTATAAACGAATTACAATGAATATGTATTACATTTTTACATTACATTACTACTTATAATGATCAATAATTCCTAACGCCAACAGTGGCTGTTGTACACTTAGCTATTTCCCTATATCATATTAATCACTGACATAGTCTTAGATTGATTAATTGTTCATATTGGGCATTGTGAGAATAAAAATTTGTTTGCAGTGTTAACATAACAATTTACAATTCAATGGTTAACAAAATCACTCAAAATGCACAACTAAAACTGCATCTGTTTTGGAATCTATTCTTTTATGAACTACGTAAAAAAACTTCCGATCGGCTTGTCTGAGCCTTCAGAAGCCAGTGAAATTTCCTGACGCAGTTTGAAGTTGAATGATCTGAATGAATGATTGAATTATTCCAATAGAATGAATCCCTTTTCAGTCACTGCAACGATTTAACTGATTCGACAGCGTCGATGAGATGATGAACGACGGGTCTAATAACAGGACCGAAAACGTACACTGGAGAATTGAGATCCTCTCGTTGGAGGGGGACAGCGTTTAGAGAATTCTACCTGTGGAAAGATTTGGTGAATATCATAAAGAAATTGGAATACCAAGTAATATTATTAAAAAAAGAAATGGATATATAGCAAAACTTTGAATATATGTAACCATTAAAAGCTGTTTCCACTGATCTTCGAAATACAACGAAAATTTGTATATAGTTTGAATAGCTTCCAATGATTTTTGAGAGCTTACCTGATATTCACAGATAGTGATATTATAATAGAGATAGGAGAAGATTGTCCTATGTCCAGTGCCAGTTGAAGACTGATGATCTTTCCAATGTCATTTAACTTTTAAATCTTCACTACTGAAAGAAATATAATTTAATCAAATTCCACAAGAAGAGATATTATCAATACCTGACGCTAATATCCTTTATAATTGGCTAAAATGTTACCTATGAGAAACTTTTCGGATCACATATAACGCTATGAAGTGTATAATTTCACGTATTCCCTTAGTGTTGAAAACTTCTGCCAGTCTTATGCCTGTTCCGTTGCAATTCTCCTGAATTCCAAATAACCCTGGAGCATGTTGTCTGGTCGTGTATCCGGTTCCATGCTGCTCGCTCTCAGCTCTCTAGAGTACTGAGAGCACAAGGCAGACAATCGGATATCCCCGTCCGGGATATCTTAGGTAGCCGGGATCCTGATCTTCTGCTTCATCTATACCTGTTCCTCAGAAACGCCGATGTCAACGTTTAATGATGTTTCCTACTACTGTGTCCCTGTTTCATATCCCTCCTATCCGATCTATAAACTTTTACTTAGTCGCGGCAATACATACACACACTCTTTACAGATACACGGGCCAAAGGTTGTGCAGTCCACTGATCATTCAACAAGAGCCAAAGGTTGTACCGCTCATGACAACTCTACACGAGCTGATGATTGCGCCGGCTAGTGACCATTCTATCCTGGATTCCTCGAGTCGAGAAGACGCACCACGCTAGATATGGGGTACATACAAGGGGGGCGTCGCTGATTAATGGTCAGCTGCATCCCAATAGGAAGTATCCCGTGTCGGGCACACGTACAGAGCATTGGATACAGCAACATCCCAATTACGAGAACACTTGTAATACTAACCTCGAGCCGACCGCGAGTAATCGGTTACATATTACTAACATAGATAATAAGAAAAACTCTCAAAATATTCAACTCCGGCCCCGTCAGGCTAACGCCATATGAGCCTTGATAAAAATATATATTTTGGAAAAAAAAACCTTGGAAGAACCCGATGGTGGAATATAGAGAATCTGTTCTTAGATGATGTTTAGCCTGAATGCAGCAAATCACGACAAATTCCTGTTGCTGTGTGTTCCATTATTGAATAGCTGGAAATTAAACGAAATCCATATCATATAAGTATTGAATAGCTGGAATTTAAACGTAATACTTACACAGTTTGCATCTCGATCAATTCTCTGTTTTGTTTTGAATGACAGTTCAGTTCAGAGAGAAAGAGAAAGGATACTCGCTCAGTGATGCCGTTTCTTTCATTGCGTACGATTATAGCTGAAATTATAGGCAGTGCTGCCTGCGGGTGGCAAGGCGGGGTAAAATTCCGGCACTTTTGTAGCACCCCACTCTACATTGTTGTACCAAATCGGTCCCAATAAATGGTGTCGACAACGGTGCCGATATCGTGTCATTTTGCAATGATTTTGTCGACCGACCCTTCGTATTTGACAACCAATTACGAGCCAAGCCTGTGCAAATCTGGCACCGCGTCAACCGATTGAAAAACTGCTCGATCCTTATCATGGCTCTATTTTTATTTGAGAAAAATGAAACAAATTAAATTTATGTTGTTTACTGATATTTATTATTTTCATAAATTTATACAGTTATATTATGTTTACACCCCCGACGCTACATTATAAATACTTTAAACGAATTGACTAACATGTATGGTAAACAATCTAAAGCTAAACATTTCGACTATCAATAATTAATTATTTCAGTTTTGAATTTTCGCAATATTTCTTCATAGTCTCGCCGTAGGACCCAGCACGACCGTTTCCAACGCTATCGGGTGATATCTATCGTCATCAGGTACATCTCAAGAGATGTAAATTTCATCATCGGATATTTGGTTGCAATCAGCTCAACTATCATTATCGCATTCTGCAATACCTGGCCTCGACAACATTAACAGTTGAGACGGTAGAGTTTGTTTCTGGAATAATTTAACAAAATTAATAATATGAAAATAAATTATTCCCATTCGTACTTACGCGTCTTGAGCTTCAATGTTCTTGATAAAGATGTTGTTGGGTTATTGAGTGCGCTACAGTTTAATGATTCCATCAGTCAGTTTATGTATGATACCAGCGGCGGCTAGTTTGTCTGTATGCTGAATCTGTTTCTGAAATTAAATGAAGAATATAATATTTATATTGCAAAAATGTAAATAAAAGCATTTCATACTTACACAATTTGACTCTCGATACATTCTCTGTTGTGTTTCCAATGACAGCTTAGAGAGAAAGAGAGAAGGCAAATTCTGCAGTGATGCCGTTTCGCTCAGTACTCGTTATCACGAATATTTATAGCTGAAGCTGTAGGCAGTGCTGCTTGCGGGGGGCAGAGCGGGGTTAGATTCCGGCACTTTTGTAGCACTTTATGGCGCTCGGTCGGCATCGGACCGATAACCGCTCGAAAATAAGTTAGAGCGGGACTTTTCGTCACTCGGTCGACACTGTGCTTATAACCGCTCTAAAATATAGGAATCTGAGAGACTAGTGACTTGGGGCTAGCGAAACAGCTAGAGTTAATTTGTTGTATATCTTGCGAATGAGATGAACATACATATGAATGTTTAACGAGAACAGCTTATTTACTTGTTTCTAGTTGGTGAAATGCAGTGGAACAACGAATTTGATATGCTAAGCCAATACACTAAGTAGTACTGCGCTTCGATGCTAGAGATACAGAGTTAGGGTAAAAGTTGCTCTTGCAGAAGCTAATCCAATAATCCGAAGAGTGTTGATTTTAGAAATAAACGAAATTCAACTCTGCTCGCATTGCTCGCATGATGAAGTTTTAGATATGTATATAAATATGAACAACATTGGAGCTTCTTTTGTGGAATTTATAGAATCCAGTTCACATCGTTTTGTATGAAAAGCATTATTATATTCCATGTAATTTTCAGAGCGAATCGACAAATTCGAGCAGATTATGTTCAAATAAAAGTTTCGTTGTTGTGTTCGAAACGTACTAATGAAAAAGGTGAGGAAAAAGGTTGTGTAGTAGGCCAACGCCGAGATAAAGAATAGTATGTGTGAGTTCTGGTTGTGTTAAAATTTGATTGTATAAGTAGCTATTTGACAGATAGGAATTCACATACCAGACATACCGGTGAGTTACTCAAATTTATTTTTCAAGTGCTTTCTGCATAGAAAGAAAACTTACAACTTTTTCCCCATGCATTTTTTGTCAAATGTTTCTCCAATAAAAGGAGCAAGGGATTTTGTGTCTTTGTTTATTTACGTTTTTGGTCGAGCCACAATTTTACCAAAAGAGAGTTTATTCTTCTGCAGAAATCTTTCATTACTTTGTGACGTTACTCAGCAATCTTTCAATCGCATAGCTTGGCATATTCTAAGTCGCATATGAAGTGAAATCGAATAAAAATCATATATAATGTCGATCGAAAGATACATTGTATATATTTAAAATCGTATAAAATTAAATTATTATTTAAATTCTTAAATTCTTAATTCGGTGTAACAAACATCAGTTTTATGACATACACTATCGTAAAACTGATCTATACGAAATATACAGGTCAGACTCGATTATATATAGACTTGAAAAAAATATTTTTTCTATATTTCAAATATGACTTATTTCAAGCGAAAATTAAATATTTCAACGTTATAGTTGAAGACTCACCAGGAATTGATTAAAATGATATTGCAGCGAAATTAAAAAAGGTTGGGTGTCAAAAAACGACTTGTAGAGCGGTTAGAGAGCTTTAATTTAGTTGATAGGAATATTCAAGTTTATTATATTTTTTTGGATAAAATTGAGAATAACACCTTAAAAACACTAACTTTTATGAATTTCACTTCTAAAATGTTACTTAAATCCACTTATTTAGAAATTTCACAACTATATCCTCTATTATTTTTTTTCTCATCTTTCAAATGAAAGCACAGTACAAAAGTACCCGCTGCTTGCATCTAACTTGAAATGCCATTTTTCCCTAGGTTTTGGTTTCATGGTTTTTGAAGTCTGACATCCATTCATTCCAGCGATCATACGTCAATCGTTACGCAATCATAACAGAGTGGATTTCCGAGCGGCACTCGCCCATATACCGATTGGTGTGATTTAAATAGCCTGTTTTGGAAGCAATTTTAATGCTATTGAAACAAGTTTTTGGATCAAAAAGTAACAAGCATATAACGCGTAGACATTTTAACTTTCGAATGAAGTGTTTATCATACCATTCCGTTCAGTTGTTTAGGAGGTACCAACGCTCAAAATCTGGTTGCTCCGACGTAACGCTTCTATTTTCGAGACTTAGAACTTACACCCCAGTATAGAAATGAAAGACGTAGTCTTACGTCAAAACGTAGCACTGAAACTTATTTGATCATTTATATATAAATTTCAAGACATTTCCACTAAAATACAATAGACGACCCGGAATGACGTATCCGATTGCATCTTTTTCATATTATATGTACGAGTTTTAACTGCTCTAGTATTATATTCCAGATAGCCGTGCGAGATAGCTGTTACTTATCGTCCAAACAACCGGAGCTCGATTCCCATCGGAGCAATTTTCTTAATCATCACAATCATTAATTCAAAATATTTATGCCACCTTCCACTAGAAGTCAATTGAATAATTCCTATTTTTAGAAACATAAATGTTTCTTTCTTTGAGGTTATAAAAATAATTATATCCTCATGAACATTTCCCGCCATTCATCTTTTTTTTGCATTTAGTAAATCGTATATACGTATGACAATAGTCGTACTAAGTGCATGTGTAAGTCAAACATCCATCTAAACTAATTCACAAGAAATGGTCATGTATGTATGTATATAGCACGCTTCCACTTTAACATGTATATGCCAATTGGGTACATAATATACCACCCAAAATATGGGATATACGATGCTGTACACATGCTAGTTATACAATTTAATGTTTGCTCGGCAAGACGCGACAGCCGAAGTATGTTCACTTGAGTCTTATGCATTGATCTTGATTTTTCGCGTTTTGATTGAACTCGAATGAGATAAATTTCCATGAAATGAAAAGTTCAAATAATATAATACTAGTGTTAGGAACCATAAAAGTTCAACATTTGATGAAAAGTAAATTGAATTGTTTGAAATTTTGAAATTCCTACCAAAATTTCAGTTGAGCCCTTATGATTTTGAACGCTAACATTAATTGATGAAAAAAATAGTTCGTTCATTTTTATTTCATATTTTTTTTTATAACAATACTTTTTCCGTGTACTGGATTACTGTGAGAAAAATACCGTAACATGAACAAAATCTGTGACGTCATAAATTTTGTTTATATTAAAAATCTTCTCACCTTTTATTTTCCATCTCGGACCAACACGAGCAATCAGTTGTGCGAAGGATAATCAGATGCGATGACAAACCTGACTGCTGTGCCGTCATATACATTTTGACGTAGGACATAATCTAACAAGAATATACGGGGGTGAAATGAAAATCTAAACATTGAATACGTAGAAAAAAATGAATCATTTCGAATGATTATAACTCTAGCTTTTCTTTACCGATCACAAAGATGTTAGCGACCATGGATAGGATTGGATATGATATATAAAAATTGCACCTTTTTGGGATAAACAGTTGAATAATCGTGAAATGTCAATCATTATCCAAACGCGCTAAGTGCCTCGTATTGATTGATCCGATTTGTGCCCTTTCAAATGATACCGACCAAAAGAACCAACCAGTGTAAACGCGAAACACAATGTTTTTGGGAGCGTTGGAGATGTAATTTTGCTAATATGTACAGAAAAACTACTCGGATATTCGATTTTGTTATTTGAACTGACAGCCTTCGGTGTAGTCCAACATCTCTCCGGTTATATCCCCCACATTTCTCATCCGTCTTTTAATGCTTTTTGTTAAACACGGATGAAACGGAATTCCGCTTTAAGATATAGAACGTATGTAACTTTCAATTGAAAGATGCGAGTGCCTTTCCACATGCGAAATTAAACACTTTGACCATGATAATGAATTTGGTCCATTCAAGCAGTTTCCCGTCAATGGAAGTTTCTTCTTTCAAAATTAATATAGAGTAGAAATTGCGGTTCATTCGTTAACCAGCTGCCGAGGCATCCAGACGTAGAGTTGTTTGCGTCTGTTGTACCGTTACAACAATACCGTTATTGGCTTCGTGACTGGTGGAGTGCTTTTGTTTTCACCCAAGCGGGTTTGTGAATGTCGCGTGTGATCCGTGCTGTGGAGAAGCGGAATACCAGTGCCACAATCAGCGGAGAACAAAGGCTGCTACAGCGGACGCTGTGACCTTTTGCTGGTGTCGGATTATCGGCATTGATTTTCTTGCATTGCCGTATTATCACCGAGGTATACCGATTCATCGCATTATTGGCCGATACACCATCTCGTCTGTATCAACGTGGTCTGCCGTTCGATTTGGTGCAACGAGGTACATATAAAATAAATATAGATATAAGATAATAAAATTAGTTACAACATTTAATATAATGGAGAATGATGAGGGATCTCCAGAAATGGAGACCTCCGACTCTGAAACCAATTCAAAAAAAGTAAATGGGAAAAAACATAAACGAGTCCCTCCTACAGAATGTAGTTCGTCTGGGGACGAATCTGCTCATCCTACCAAGCCCCCCTCGAAAAAAATTGCCTCCTCCCTCCTCCCTGAACTCCTAAAACTCCCACTTCTCCTCTCCCACCATCGATTTCACTTCCTTCTTCTGATATTTCCGAGCCAGTTCAAACCTCGTCCTCGTCTTCCTCTTCTGTTGTATCCTCTCCCCGTGTCAAGGTTTATCCAGAAGATGCACCTGGAACTGGACCCTGGGTTGTTTTCTTCCGGCCCAAACCAAACGGAAAAGCGCTGAATGTTATTCAGATCACGAAAGTGCTGACAAGATACTACTCCTCCGTGATCAAAGTTTTAAAAGTTAGACCGAACAAACTGCGTGTTATCGTGAGTGACCGGAAACATGCAAACGGTATTGTGATCGACCAGAGGTTCACCCTAGAGTATCGTGTCTACGTGCAGTCCCATGACGTAGAAATGTCGGGGGTGGTAACTGAAACGGGTCTGACGTGTAAAATGATAAAAGAAGGATTTGGAAAATTTAAAAAACTCCCTTTGGTGAGTGTTAAAATCCTGGACTGCCGCCAACTAGGGAAAGTCTCCCAAGAAGGGGGAGAGACTAAATTCACCCCGTCCGACTCGTTTCGAGTAACTTTTGCTGGTTCCGCCCTCCCTGACTACGTCATGATGGCTAAATAGAGGCTGCCTATGCGACGCTTCGTGCCAAAGCCCATGACTTGCCAAAAATGCAAGTCAGTTGGCCACACTTCAGCTTATTGTGCCAACAAGGAGCGCTGTGCCACTTGCGGAGAGCAACATGTGGGCGAATCCTGCAGTGCGACTGAGCATAAGTGTCCATATTGCGGAGGAGCTCCACATGAACTCTCAGCTTGTGAAACTTACAAGAGCCGCTGGGAGAATCAGAAGCGCTCTTTAAAGGAACGCTCGAAACGCACATTTGCGGAAATTTTAACGGGCGCTTCTCCACAGGCCCTACAGCAACAACATCCAATCTTCACACACAATGTTTTCTCTACGTTGCCAGTTGATGAAATGGAAGCGGACACAGCTAGCGGGGGCACACCGTTTATTTTCAAAGGGAATCCCCGGCGCAAAAATGTGACCACTCCCAAAATTCAAGAACAAGTCCCCCCGGTGATACCCCCTGTTAGCTTGCCTAAAAAATCGAGTGCAGCGGACAAGCAAAATCAGGTTCCTCCTGGCTTCCGTGGGAATAGTTCATCTTTGAACGACCCAGCACTCGAGGGGACATCAAAAACCCCAATTGTCCCTGTTTTTCCGTCCAGTTCAACTTCCCAATCGGGATTTATAAAGTTGACTGACCTTGTGGATCAAATCTTCACGTGTTTTAATGTTTCCGACTCCATCAGAACCATTGTTATCTCAATGCTTCCAGTATTAAAGACAATTTTGCAACAATTGATGCAAACATGGCCCCTCCTTGCAATGATTATCTCTCTTGATGTCTAATTCAAATAGAGAGGTCGGAGATATCACTGTTTTACAGTGGAATTGTCGTAGTCTTATCCCTAAATTGGATACATTCAAATTTTTAATTCATAACTCCAATTGTGATGTTTTTGCTCTGTCCGAAACTTGGCTTTCTGCGCGAGATGATCTCTCTTTCCACGATTTTAATATTATACGCTTGGACCGTGATGACAGATACGGAGGGGTGCTATTGGGGATCAATAAGTACCACTCATTTTTTCGAATTGACCTTCCACCTATTGGAGGGATTGAAGCTGTTGCTTGTCATGCAAACATCAGAGGCAAAGACCTCTGTATTGTCAGCTTGTATTGGCCTCCGAGAGCTGCGGTTAGCCGCAAGCAACTTGTTGACATGTGCTCACTCCTTCCTGAGCCACGATTGATCTTGGGAGACTTCAACTCTCACGGAACTGCCTGGGGGGAACCGTACGACGACAATCGTTCATCGTTGATATATGACCTTTGTAACAGCTTCAATATGACCGTTTTGAACACTGGGGAAACAACACGTGTGCCTAAACCTCCTGCTAACCCAAGTGCTCTTGACCTCTCGCTTTGCTTGAATTCACTATCGTTAGATTGCAAGTGGAATGTAATCCAGGACCCCAACGGTAGTGATCACTGGCCAATCAAAATTTCCATCACCATTGGGTCGAATTCTTCTGAATCTATAAACATGGCATATGACCTCACATTGACTGGAAAAAATATGCGGACGCGATTGCTCTAGCCATCAATTCCAGAGATGGCTTACCTCCATTGGAGGAGTATAACTTCCTTTCTCGTTTGATCTATGACAGCGCGGTTCGCGCTCAAACGAAACCCATCCCAGGCTCCACTATTCGTCGAAGGCCTCCCAATCCATGGTGGGATAGCCAATGTTCCAAGCTTTATCAGGATAAATTGAACGCATTCAAAGCTTTTCGGAAACGTGGAACCATTGAAAATTTTCAATCGTATTTGGACCTTGAAAATCAATTTAAAAACTTGATCAAAGGGAAAAAACGTGCTTATTGGCGAAATTTCGTGGAAGGTTTGTCACGAGAAACGTCAATGAAAAAAATATGGAAAGTGGCTCGAAACATGAGAAATCGCTCTTCAACAAATGAAAGCGAAGAATATTCACATCGATGGATTTTTAATTTTGCACGGAAGGTTTGTCCTGATTCCGCTCCTGTGCAAAAAATTGTTCGAGATATACCACAAGATAGGTGCGATCTTGATTCCGAGTTTTCGATGGTAGAATTCTCTCTTGCTCTGCTTTCATGTAACAATTCTGCTCCGGGATCGGATAGAATTAAGTTCAACTTGCTGAAAAACCTCCCTGATGTGGCGAAACATCGCTTGTTGAATTTATTCAATCGGTTTCTGGAGAATAATATTGTTCCAGATGACAAGTACGAGTTATAGCTATTCAAAAACCCGGAAAACCCGCGTCCGACTACAATTCGTACCGCCCAATAGCAATGCTGTCTTGTATACGGAAATTGTTGGAGAAAATGATCTTGTTTCGCCTTGATCGATGGGTTGAATCGAATGGCCTACTCTCAGATACACAATATGGGTTCCGCAGGGGCAAGGGGACGAATGATTGTCTTGCGTTGCTTTCTTCAGAAATTCAAATGGCTTACGCCGAAAAAAAACAAATGGCTTCAGTATTCTTGGACATAAAGGGGGCTTTCGATTCTGTTTCAATAGAGGTTTTGTCGGACAAATTACACTCTCGGGGTCTGCCGCCTCTATTGAATAATATGTTATATAACTTGCTTTGTGAGAAACATTTGAACTTTTCTCACGGAGATTCGGCAGTAAGTCGGGTCTCTTACATGGGCCTCCCCCAGGGCTCATGTTTAAGCCCCCTTTTGTACAACTTCTATGTAAACGACATCGACAATTGCCTTACACAAAATTGCAGCCTAAGACAACTTGCAGATGATGGAGTGGTGTCTGTCGTAGGATCAAACGAATCCGACCTGCAAGGACCCTTACAAGATACTTTGAACAATTTTTCAACCAGGGCCATTGGGCTAGGGATCGAATTCTCCACGGAGAAAACAGAGATGGTGGTTTTTTCTAGGAAGCATAGACCAGCAAAACCAAAGCTTCAACTTTTGGGTAAACCGATCACTCATGCTATGTCATTCAAGTATCCTAGGGTCTGGTTCGACTCCAAATGTACTTGGGGGGCCCATATTAGGTATCTGAGTAAAAAATGCCAACAAAGAATAAACTTTCTCCGTACAATTACCGGCACCTGGTGGGGAGCCCATCCCGAAGATCTTATAATGTTGTATCGAACAACTATTCTCTCAGTGATGGAGTATGGCAGTTTCTGTTTTCAATCAGCTGCCAAAACACACCTCATTAAACTCGAGCGAATTCAGTATATTTGTCTCCGTATCGCGTTGGGATGTATGCCCTCAACGCATACCATGAGTCTCGAGGTTTTGGCAGGCGTACTCCCACTAAAAGATCGCTTCAATTTACTATCTCTTCAGTTCTTCATCCGGTGTAAGGTTATGAACCCATTGGTGATCGGAAATTTTGAGCAACTGATCGAGCTAAATTTTCACTCCGGATTCATGAGTTCATATCATGAATTCATCTCCATGCAGGTTGATCCTTCTTCGTATATTCCCAACCGTGTTTGTTTCCCTGACTACATCAATTCCTCTGTGCATTTTGATCTGTCCATGAAGCAAGATATCCATGGATATTCAGATTACCAACGATCGAGGATCGCTCCAACGATCTTCGATGAAAAGTATGGGGGTATCAATTGTGATAATATGTACTCTACTGATGGGTCCACTATAAACGAGTCCACAGGATTTGGAGTGTTCAACGAATTTTTTAGCACCTCACACAGTCTTCAGAATCCTTGCTCAGTGTATATTGCTGAATTGGCAGCAATTCATTGGGCGCTGGACAGCGTCGCCTCACGACCTGTTGAACACTATTACATTGTAACGGATAGTCTTAGCTCTGTCGAAGCTATCCGTTCAGTAAGGCCAGAAAAGCACTCGCCGTACTTCCTTGAGAGAATACGAGAAATTTTGAGTGCTTTATCCAGACGCTGTTATGTCATTACCTTTATCTGGGTCCCTTCACATTGCTCCATTCCGGGTAATGATACCAGTAATGAAAATACCATCGCTAACTGGCAACGCAAGTGGAATGAAGATGAATTGGGCCGGTGGTTTCACTCGATTATCCCTAAGGTTAGCCTCAAACCGTGGTTCAAAAGTCTAGACTTGAGTCGGGACTTTATTCGCACCTTCTCCCGACTCATGTCCAATCACTGTTCGTTAGACGCGTTACTCTTTCGTTTCAATCTGGCCGGTAGCAATCTCTGCATTTGTGACCGAGGTTACCACGACATCGAACACGTTGTTTGGTCGTGTGAGGTGTATCTTGTTGCCAGATCGAATTTAGAAAACTCCCTTCGGGCTAGAGGAAGGCAGCCCAATGTGCCGGTGAGAGATGTGTTGGCTCGGTTAGACCTTGATTACATGTCCCATATATATGTTTTCCTTAAAGCTATAGATCTTCGTGTGTGATTGTCCCTACATCCTTATACCCTCCTTTCCTTCCTTAACGGGTAATTCGTCCCCTTGCTATAAATAGTAGAATAAGTTGAAATGTAAATACACTATAGATATACGAATAGATTTAAGAAATGAGTGTTCATCAACATTGTTACAATTTCCTTATATCTCATCCTTCTCCTAAAAATATGTCACCCTCCTAAACTCGAGTACACCGCGAGTAATCGGTTTTCCACCTTACTAACCATAGATCTAAGAAAATTGTTTATATATATATAGCTTTAAAATTATATTTAAGAATTCGGCTCCTTTAAACTTAAGTAACTGAGCCTGTAAAAATAAACGAATTAATATAATAAGAAATTGCAGTTTGTATCACTTTATACTCTCGCTCGGAGCTGGTTGGAGAAAAAGGGCGGAGCTTAATTATCAAATGTGTTGCTTCTCCTGGGCTGCAATGCGCTGAGCGATGCGAGTAAAGAAGACTACAATGTAAGTGTTGATGGTTTTTCGACGAATACTTCGAATCAATATAAATATGTTTACTGCGAAAGAACTGCTATAATGTTTGGTTTACGTTTGCCTGAAAACCTACACGAATATACTATACGTGATGAATTGAATTCAACTGATATAAACGTTATGTTAGAACAAGTCCACGTGGCCTTTCTCATGTGCTTGCCGTCGAATACCTCGAATGTGCACCTCTTGTTTCTTCGTGACAGACGTGTAGGGACACAAAGAGAAGCTGTTATGAGTCCACTGTTACTCCTATGAACCAGCTGGCTGTTGAAAATTGGACACAAATCAAATTTTGTTCGAAACGGGATCGAGTAATGTGTTTCGGCTCCGTTGTAACGGAGGATAAATGTTCGATGATGACGGCTGTTTGTGGAACATTTTACACTAACAAAATGTACTGCTGGAAGTGTATTTGCAATTATTTAAAAAAAAATCAAGCCACAATTCGCATATGTTCGCGTTGTAATCCGCACAACAGACAACTGACAATCAGACAACTGAAACAAGATTGCCTGTGATGGTAGTCCTTACATGTCGATGCGTTTCAAATTTATCCATCGTTTCAGCAATTTCGCCCGAAATGGGATTGCACCTCATCCCTGTGGGTGGTAAATAATTGCACTTCTCCACGCTTCTCGTTCCGCTTCGCTGAATTTTCTCAATCACTTTCGTGAGGTTCCCTTAAATTTTGTACCAAGTGAGCACACCCCACTTCTGGGCTGGAGAAATGCAATGGAGAATTCAATTATGGGATATTCGAGCGCGGTAATTAAGTGCACGTAAGTGAGAGTGGGAGTGTAATTCATTGGATTCCCGTACCGGTCCCAAGCCGGAAGTTTTCCTGCAAGACGCAGGAACACTAGCGGGGAAACTGGTGGCAATTAAGCGTTTGAAAGAAGCATAATTTAGGAAGCTGGAGTTTGAGTTTAGTTTGCTGGGAGAAGATTAGCATCAGTCGTTCCAAATTCTCTGTCGACTGATGGAAATGTGGTGCAGAGAATTGCAATAACGGAACTTGGATTACATATCCTCATGGCATTTAGCTTCCAGCAAAGTGAGAATGGATTTGTCCCCGTCGGGGGGTTTTTGTTTTACTTGTCCAAACTTAGCCAACGATTCAGATCATATTGTTCGTCTCCCCGTTGGCTTTGGGTGGGAAATTCCGGAGATTTGTTTGATTACGCCAGGTGTGCTATTCAAGGATTAAATTTGCATAAAAGACTTATCAATGCGATGAAAATCAGTGAGATTAGTGCATCGATATTTACATTAATTCGTTCAACTTTTCGAGAATTAATGGATGAAGCGATTTTCCATATGAGGGAAAAGTTTTGTTCTAAAATTAACAAATTCATTTTTCACAATGAGGTATTGTTAACTTGTTGTTTGTTGTTATTGTCCTCATAATGTTTTTATCAGGAATTTATATTAATTTGTACGGTCTGTTGACGAATCGAATTTATCCCCCATTTCTTATTGAAATCGGGACGGACGAAGAGGTGGTATGACCAATGCGAACAGTTGGCTCAGAATCGATAGTCACATCAAAATATATACCTCGTATCTACGGTTGATTCCGGAGAACATTCTTTAAGAATTCCTATCAGTCCTAAACCCGCAAAACAAATAGGCCAATATCAATTATGGCTGCTCGTTGAAAGAGCACCAAAGTTTATCCATTACTAACCCCATTCTGCTTTCTCCGCTCCAGGACGGCTATTTTCATCCTTCAACGACTTTTTATCAGTTATATACCGCCTTTCACAGGGCATTTTCATAACAATATTTTACACGGTAATCAGATTGGACTTTAACGGACATGCTCCAAATTGAATGGGGAATGCCGCATTAAATCCGCACAAATATAGGCTCTGTTGAAAAAATAGTATCCTTCATTCAAATAGAACAATGAAAATAAAGTTTTCCGACTGATATTTCATTTCCCATGCTAGCCGCCGTGTTTGTGTACACAATCGCATCACGAATTTATGTTTCCGTTTCCAACATCCATCAAACAATTCGATCAGTGTAAAAGTGTGTGTTTCCCATCTGGATGCCGTTTCAAGTTGACGGAAGTGACGAGCATGAAAGGAAAATTGCAGCCAACGCACTTCAGAAGTCCTTCCCACGAAGAACTGTCGAAGGAAATCTGAACAAGAAGGAAGGAGCTTTGTGGTCTCCGTGGCTTTTCAACCTCCGGCATCAACATTCGCCTTGTTTTGTCGTCTACGAGCGTCCGAGGAATCGATAAGAACTGATCTCAAGAGACGCATTCCAGAAGAATCCACCCAGTGTGGGGTGTTTCCTTTGGCTGCCTTCAAGTATTCAATTTTTGCTTGTGACGCTTATAGCTATAGCGCTTATAATTTACGAGCGGAAACTTTTAACAGGTCCATTCTGTCAAACGCGAGATCTCTTCGATAATGAAAACGTAAAATCGGTGAAACTCATAACAATATACTTCGCAATGCCGTTTATGGTGTACAATAACCCTCGAGTTGGGCTCCATAATCGTAATTTCTAATTCGGACGTTAGGCCGCTCCTAAGCCGGGCTCTAATTTAATAGTCATTTAGTGAATTATGGAAGCTTTGATTGCAATTCCCATTGCTCTTCAAGAAATTCAGTCTGAGATGCGGTGGTGAATATAATCAGTGTGTAATGTGGTAGACCAACACTTTCTGACATGTGCATCATTTTGACAGTTGTTACAGTGATGCTTCTGAATCCGGACGCTTTTTTATCCGGACACTTTTTCATTACATTAAATATCATGCCTAAACCATGACATTTTTTGCATGTTGAATTAATGTGACTGATAGTTGCTATTGTGTCAATTTAGTTTAGTGTCAAACATAGTACCTAGCTGTTAACAAAAAAATGTAAAAAACAAAAATCAATGTGAATTTCACAAACCCATGTCCGGAATAAAAAGAACATTCAGAAAATGCTTTTAAATCCGGACGGTCAAAAGTTGACGATTAAATTTCTCATTGAAGAAGTTGCATAAGGGTATGTTAGAAGACCTAGTATGAAGTATGAAGTGTGGAGCAAAGATTTTCACCCCCGGGAAACCCAAAACTCTTCGGTATACAGCACGGGGTCGATTATATGACCCGTTTGTATGTACGTGGGTAACTTTGTTACTTTGTCTGTAGCGCTGTCCCACAATAATAGATATTGAACCCCCTTCCTGTTGACCGATTGATTTAAAATTTGGAACACATCTTTATCTTTGCAGTCATTATAAAAGTGCGTATTTCGTGATCTTGAAAATCCAAAATGGCGGCCGCTAAAAAATGGCGCATTTAATATTTTCTCTAAACCCCATCAATATGTGTATCAAATGAAAGGGCTTGATTAGTACAATACGGTCGCTACAAAATGTTGGATTACATATTCCCTCAGAACCCCATCAATATTTGTATCAAATGAAAGGGCTTGATAAGTACAATTATTGATGAAAAATGTAAATCCAAGATGGCGGCCGCTACAAAATGGTGGATAACATATTTTCTCAGAACCCCATCAATATGGATATCAAACGAAAGAGATTGACTAGTAGAACATAGTTGTTCATGCAAATGCAAATCCAAAATGGCTAGCCCTTTCGTTTGTGCTCCGTTGGCCGAGTGGTTAGCGTCATAACTAACATGCCGGGTGTTCGGGTTTGATTCCCGTTCTGGTCGGGGGAATTTTTCGTCAAAGAAATTTCCTCCGACTTGCACTGTGATCACGCGTATTCTAGAGCTTGCCACTCAGAATGCATTCAAGGCGTGTTATTTGGCATAGAAATCTCAACTAAGTACTAATAAAAATGACGCAAGTAATACTACGTTGAGACGGCGAAGTTCCTCTAGGAACGTTAGTGCCATTGAAGAAGAAGAAGAAGCCCTTTCGTTTGATACCCACATTGATGGGGTTTGAGAAAATATGTAATCCACTATTTTGTAGCGGTCGCCATCTTTCATTTATTTTATTTCCATCAATAACTGTGTTCTACTAGCCAAGCCCTTTCGTTTGATACCCATATTGACCGCCATCTTGGATTTACATTTTTCTTCAATAATTGTATTTTACTAGTCAAGCCCTTCCATTTGATACCAATATTGATGGGGTTTTGAGAGAATATGTAATCCGCCATTTTGTAGCGGCCGCCATCTTGGATTTACATTTTTCATGAATTAGTGCATTCTACTAATCAATCTGTTTCATTTGATACCCATATTGATAGGATTTTGAAAAAAAAAATATATATATATGGCGCCATCTTGTAATGGTCATCTTGTAAAAATACAATAAATAATTGAATTATTAAAAAAACATTGTACCAAACGTGTTTCCATTTAATCCCGCTACTTATGACGCACCCGTTAATAAGTTCTACAAGAATTAATAAATAATTTCTCTCAAAGAATTGCAAAGAAAACAAGTGTCCGGATTTGAAAGCAAAAGTGTACGGATTTCAAAGCATGATTAAAAAAGTGTCCGGATTTAAAACCACGACACGATGAAAGAAATTTCTAATTTTGAACAAATATAACATGATTTTGTGGAATTCTGTGATTCATAACTTAGATGAAGGCCTTCTAATTCTATAGGAACGCTAATTTTTCATGCTATGATATGTCAATATTTTTTAGTAGTTGAAGTTATATTCGTAAGCGCTTAAGCGTCCGGATTTCGAAGCATTACTATACTTGACATGTTACTTGTTTTGTGTTTGGTTAAATTCACCATTTCATCATGATTCTACTGACATCCGAACAACGAAACATTTTTTAAGCACCATAAACGATGTGAGAATTTTCATCTTCCTCGTGCGATCGAATACTGCAGATTTATTTTTCAAACGAAACTCCCATAATTCATGCTTTTGACGCCATGAGCGAAAAATAATCAAAGTATTGAACATCGCCGAACGTGAAACGGGGAAATCTCCGTCGGCGCTTTTCGAGGGTGGTCAGCCATGATATTGTTAGTATAGCATCCGATTTTGTTTGCGTTTGATTGGGAGAGGAAACAAAAAAAAAGATAAACCAATAGCCAACGGTGCTCTTCGTTCACTGGTGGCCATTTTTTGAGCACGCACAAAAAGCCACAATTCAATTATTCGGATGTTTCATATCGGGGACGAAAAAAAGCTGAAGGAGAAATAGAAAAAAAAATTGGATGGCTTTCATCAAATAGTCATATAAATTCGATAACCGATTGGTGAAAATTTTTATTCTGATGCTGGTTTCTCATGTTTTGTTGTCTACTTCACAACATAATCTGCTGTAGACGCAACACAGAGCAAGTATTTGGGTCGCTGTCAACTATGAGCTCTATTACGAGTCGGAAAACGGAGCTTCTTCGAAAAATGGTTCTGCCGTTATTCAGATTTATTCAAAACGAGGTCCGAAGAGTGGATGATGTAGATGTAGATAATTATTGCGATACTTTGAAACTTGCGTAACTTTTTTCTTACTTAACCAAAAATTACCAAATTTTGCCCAGTTTCTCATTAGGGCGGTTATTTACGTTCGCTTAGTTTTGCAGTTGTCAATGAAATTCTGGTCAAGATGGAAGAAAATCAGCAAACCGTTCTGGAAAGGATTTTGTTTACATGTATAATCCTGGGTGCCGCATCGCGCCTTGATGAATATAGAGAAAGGGTGGTGGAGGAAGGGTGATTGTTTTCGTGAATTTGAAAAAAATATAGCTATCTCACCACAAATTGATAGTCTAGATCTCTTTTTATGACAAAACTAGCATACCCGGAAAACTTCGTCCCACCCAAAATTTGTTTTTTGTTATCAATACCTTCAAACATTCACGTTTTCTTACTAAGCGCAAGTTCATGAGTCCAATCGCAGAACTGTCCATTGATTGATCTTCTAATCGACCCCGTTGAATTTACCTTTTACTATAAAATTCCTAGTACTTCTACCAAAACTCGTCATTATAATATCAGATTATTTTTAGACACAATCCTCGTTCAAGATTTTTCAACCACTTGCAAATAACATGTTTCTCCGTTACATGGAATAAATGTTTGATACAGAAAATATGATAGAATAAAGACAGACCCATACCCACTTCTCCCCTTAGAGAGGGAGGAGGAGAGTCTATTCACCATAGAAACGTTTCGGCTCCCCTAAAATCTTCACATGCCAAATTTGGCTCCATTTGCTTGATTAGTTTTCGAGTTATGCAGAAATTCGTTTTTCGTTTGTATGACAGCCCACCCTAAGAGAGTGGGGAAGAGTGTCGAACCACCATAGAAACATTTATTGCATCCTAAAACCTCCACATGCCAAATTTGGTTTCGTTTGCTTGATTAGTTCTCGAGTTAGACAGGGGGAGGAGTGTCGAACCACCTTAGAAATGTTTCTTCCCCATAAAACCTCCACATGCCAAATTTAGTTCCGTTTGCTTGATTAGTTCTTGAATTATGCGCAAATGAATGCTTCATTTGTATTGTAGCCCCCCTCCCCCTCAGAGAGACGGGAGGAGTGTCTATTCACCATAGAAATGTGTTGTGTCCCCTAAAACCTTCGCATGCCAAATTTGGCATTTTCTTGATTAGCTTTCGAGTTATGCAGAAATTTTTCTTTCATTTGAATGGCAGCTCCCCCTTAGAGAGGGGGGTGGAGTGTCTAACCACTGTGAAAACATTTATTGGGCTCTAAAACTTCCATATACCTAATTTGGTTTCGTTTGCTTGATTAATTCTCGAGTAATGCAGAAATTTGTATTTCATTTGTATGGCATTGACGCAGAAGAAGATTTGAGCTGATCGTATCATCAGTTACATATTATATCCGTATCATTAGTTACATATCAAGCTTCGTTTTCCGCACTTCTAATTGCAATCTTAGGCTTTGGCGCACCATCGTGAGTCAAGAGGCACTCTCGAATGGAAAAATCATTCGACGAGAATCATCACACAGTTTTATCAAGCACAACAGCCACCAGCAACATCCTCCGGTTTGCTATAACTGATAGCACAGATACCCATTCCAAATTCATGCTGGGGTTCGTCTTCATTTGCCAATTCAGGCCTGTTAGTCGGAAATCCTTCTGATGAAATAAATTGAATTCTGGCCTGGTTTGCCGCAACATAACTCTGCCTGTGCCTCGATGCCGAGTAGGGTGCCCACATCAGTCATATCGTATAGGCTCCCCTGTGGAAGTTTGATCAGACAATAATTGCATCGCAGAAAATATGTACGAATACTACTCATGTTCCTTCAAATATGGATGAATTGCCCCACCTACCATGCTATGATTCTGAACCGGGATAAGAACTAATTAAGCATTCTGCCTCTGACTTGAAAAACAGGAAGTGGGTTATATCTGTGTTATAACCGCAAGGGCGACGTAGGACTATCGTTGGTTTAGTGATCATTTGTTTTTAGTTGCTTCTGAATGAATAAATAAATGAATATTTGGGGGACTTCGAAAACGAGAGTGGTACGTTGGAGGCACGATATTCAGCAACGATTTGTATTCCATTTCCAATAGACAAAATATCTGTTGCATCAAATCAGTCTACATAATTTTTGCGTTCGCTCATCCTTTCTAACAATTTCATTTCTCGTTTGAGAAATTGTTGAGTAAACATCGTTTGCCAGTGCGCGTAGAGCGGGAATTCCTTCTTAAGATTCATTGCATCTCTAATAAATTGCCGAAAGACGTGGTCTTACGTTGATCGCAATTGATTGAAAAATCACAAAACCAAATGTATTTGGTCGCAGTATTATATGGATAGAAAACATAATAAACACTTTCGCTTGAATGTAATTTTCAATTTCAAGGGCATCTTTCCGGCATCTTTCCGGAATCTTCTCGATGCTGGATGGCAACCAAACGAAAATAGTTCCGCGCGTGTATGTGTGTGTGGTGGCTGTTCCGATGTCTCAAGCGGAACCGTTTGTGGCATAACTCTCCTCCTGATGGATTCCCTTCTGGCCTAAGGTGCACAAACAGGCTCTTGGTGACACCGTTCATCAGCGCTTTCATGATAAACGAAGTTAGCTTCACTACAACAGCGACAACATGCTCCAATCGCTGTTCAATTATAACTGGGTGGATTTAGGTTAGGTTAGGTTTTGTATTATAGAGACTTCAAACTTTTTCAGTTCATTCGTCTTCAGCCTTGAGAAAAGGCCTTGGAAAACTTTACTATACTCCAGCACTACACCTCCACCCTCATTGCCTTGAGAAAGGCACTCGATCCCTCGCCGTCCAGCAACGATGTTGTCCAGTCGGTGTCCACGCAACGAATGAGTGGATTTCCGAACGGCGCTCGCTTATATACCGATTGGTGATTTCAATAGCCTGTTTTGAAAGCAATTTTAAGGCTATTGAAACAAGTTTTTGGATGAAAAAGGAACAAGTATATAACGCGTAGACATTTTATCTTTCGAATGAATGAAGTTATCATACCATTTCGTTCGGTTGTTTAGGAGCTATTAACGTTCAAAATCTCGGTCTCCGGCGTAACGCTTTCGTTTTCGAAACTTTGATTTTACATCCCGGTATAGAAATGAAAGACGTAATCCTACGTCAAAAAGCTATCTTCAACAAGAATACAGCTATAGGGGAGGACGGGGTAAGACGGCCACCTTGAGCATAGAGTACAATTAAACACAATGATTGAAAAAAAATGAGGCATTTCATTATGTCAGCATCGATCTTGAAGATGTTTTCCGCAATCACGTTGACTTTCAAAAGTTTTTCTTTTTTTTTTCATAATGTTATATGATAAAATAAAAAAGGTATATAAAAGGTGATACTAAAATCATGAAGGGTTAAGTTGGCCACCACTAAGGGTGAGATGGTCACATGAGGTGACTCGTGAATCTAAGCGTTTAGAGGATGATAGTTTCCGGCAAAATTGTGCTACATATCAAGGTCGTTGTATTTTAGATCAAGCGTGACAGGAGTGGGAGGTGTTATTTATAGGCTATAGGTAACTATAACGTGCTTAATGTGCAACCCTTGCGAAATTATCATAGTTAAAATTTATTATATTTAGTATCTGAAAAAACATTAAATTTATCATGAATGCGCGAATTGAGTGATTCAACCAACATGATGTTCTCATTCAATTCGTTAATTAGGCGCGTTCAAAGGTGCGTCTATGGCAAATCTCATCTCTTACAATAGTGGCCACCTTGCCCCCGCTATGAGTCAAGCAAAAGTATCTCAATAATTCTATGAAATGCTTTAAAACATAACGTTTTCTATACAAACACACTCACACGACCCGTGTGTTTTGACGTAGGACTACGTCTAACCGGAAGATATAGGGGTGAAATGAAAATCTAGGCACTGAACAAGTAGGAAAAAATGCAAGATTTGGAACGCTTATAACTCGAGCATTTCTCAATAGATCGCAAAGGTTTTTGCATCAATTGATAGTAAATATATCTACGCATCTATCATAACGAATAACATTTCATTTTTCTTGAAATAAATAATTAAATAATTGTGAAATATCAAGCATTGTCCAAATGCACTCTGTGCCCATTTTTGATTGGCCCATTTTGTGCTCCTCAAATCGTACTGACCAAAACGGGCAACCAGAGCAGCAGCGGAATACAACGCAGAACGATTGGAAAGGAAAAAGAAAAAAATGAACGAAGCATTGGTCGCAGTCTCACACATGCGTAATTCTCGAGCCAGCCAGTCAGCTTAAAAATCCCCGCTCCGCTGCCGTAACGATCATTCTTTGTGTGGACACCGACTGGACAACATCGTTGCTGGACGAGCTGGACGGCGAGGGATCGAGTGCCTTTCTCAAGGCAAGAGGGTGGAGGTGGTAGCGCTATAGTTTCGGCCGCCGAAGTGATCGAGTTAGCTGGCAAAGCTGCTCGCGACGATTAGAGAACCCGCATTCAGAACAGACCACATTCGGTTCGGTGGACATCAATACAACAACAGGCAGTTGCAGCGAGTGCCGAGTGACAAACGCAATCGTAAAACGGCAGCAGGTAGCAGAAGAAAAAAGTTTGTTCTTTATACAAACTGCTTTGGTGGCAAATCCAGAACAAGGCGGCATCGAGGGCGTTTGAAATGGTTTTTTTCAAAACCACGAGTACTATGTTTTCTAAATTGGAACCATTCCATAAAACACGGCGCTGCTCAGGGCCATTAAACCTTCCAAAAAAGAGTTGACGAAATACAGTTCAATGCTTTCTAAAAGAATATCCAAAATAATAATAAAACACAAATTATTTTTTTTAATAATTTGTTTGCCAGGATATGATGAGTATGAGAATTTGGCAGTTGTTCTGAGCTTATTGATGATTGGGGACTTTCCCGATTATTTAATTTTCACCAATTCTTGACTTGCTTCTAGATTGAAAGTACAGTCAACATTTAGCTAATTGGACGGACCTGTAATGCGACATATTTATTTGGACATTTTTGTTAACATAGAGTTCGGGGTCCAAATTATGACCCCACATTAAAAGTCGACACTGTACCACTGTCATCGCAAATGTTCAATTACAGGTTCAAATCGCCTCCAATGTGACACTGAGTGGTGCCTCGGCACGTCGCATTAAATATAATTTACTGTACAACATATCACAAGCTGGATGGGAAGAAATTTTCCAACTGTGAAAGCTGTGGCTAGTGATCCCTGATAATCGTTCGATTAATCGATCAATCGAATACTTCCTACAGAAATCGATTATTAATCGAACGAATACTGCACAACCAATAATCGAAGCGAACGAATAATTACCGTCGATTAATCGATCCAAACTCAGAGAGAAAAAAACGTACGGCCGCTGCAGTTTTATCCTGAAAACAAATCATTATCTTTGAGGCTCCCCTAAGTTCGTAAACAAAGCTCAATGCCGTCAACGTGAATTGAGCTTCGTTTACGAATTTAGGGATGAGTAAAAGATAATAATTGATTTTCAGGCGGAATGAACACTTTTTTGATTCCATATAGCTTTCTAGCAAATGAGAAATATTAATCTAACCAATGTTTTTCTCAGTGTGGTGATTAATCGATTAATCGATTATTTGGGCCGATTAATCGTATCGAATAACAAACTGCTGAAAACTATTCGATTAGCCGATGAACGATTAACTTCAAAAATCGGGGATCACTAGCTGTGGCGAGTGGCAAACGCAATTGCTAAACAGGAAGGTTTAGCCGAACAAGATGGGGATATCGAGTTATAACAAAACAATAAACTCTTTAGATTTTTTTTTTTTTTTATTAAATCGTTTATTTTTACAGGCTCAGTTACATAAGTTTAAAGGAGCCAAACTCCTATCTGTATTGTTACAAGTATATATAATCATTTTTCATTAATTCTAGTGTTAATGAAGTAGAGAACCGATTACTCGCGGTTTGCTCGAGTTTAGAAGGGTGACATTTTTTTCAGTAAAAGGAAGGGATATAAGGATATGTTGACAATGTTCACACTCACATTCGCACTCACATTCATCATACTCAATTCTTAAGCCTATCTTATATCTAATATGTATTTACATTTCACCTTATTCTATTGTTAGTAAGAAGGGATTTAATTTCTCGCGAAGGAAAAGGAAAAGGAAAAGGAAAATATAAGGATATAAGGACAATCACACACGAAGATCGATAACTTTTAAGAAGACGTATATTTGGGACATGTAATCAAGGTCTAACCGAGCCAACACATCTCTCACCGGCACATTGGGCTGTCTTCCTCTGGCCCGAAGAGAGTTTTCTAAATTCGATCTGGCAACAAGATACACCTCGCACGACCAAACAACGTGTTCGATGTCGTGGTAACCTGTGATTGTGATGTGACTGTGACAGTGATTGGACATGAGTCGAGAGAAGGTGCGGATAAAGTCCCGACTCAAGTCTAGACTTTTGAACCACGGTTTGAGGCTAACCTTAGGGATAATCGAGTGAAGCCACCGACCCAATTCATCTTCGTTCCACTTACGTTGCCAGTTAACGATGGTATTTTTACGGACTAAAGAATAAAATTCATTGAAGGCGATTTGACGCTGATAAATATCGCCTTCCATTGCACCTACCTTTGCCAATGAGTCAGCCCTCTCATTACCCGGAATTGAGCAATGTGAGGGGACCCAGACAAAGGTAATGACATAACAGCGTCTGGTTAAAGCACTCAAAATTTCTCGTATTCTCTCAAGGAAGTACGGCGAGTGCTTTTCCGGCCTCACTGAACGGATAGCTTCGACAGAGCTAAGACTATCCGTTACAATGTAATAGTGTTCAACAGGTCGTGAGGCGACGCTGTCCAGCGCGCAGTGTATTGCTGCCAATTCAGCAATATACACTGAGCAAGGATTCTGAAGACTGTGGGAGGTGCTAAAAAATTCGTTGAACACTCCAAATCCTGTGGACTCATTCATAGAGGACCCATCAGTAAAGTATATATTATCACAATTGATACGCCCATATTTTGCATTGAAGATCGTAGGAACGATCCCCGATCGATGATAATCTGGAATTCCATGGATTTTCTCCTTCATGAACAGATCAAAATGGACAGAGGAATTGATGTAGTCAGGAAAACAAACACGGTTGGGAATATACGAAGAAGGATCAACCTGCATGGAGATGAATTCATGATATGAAGTCATGAATCCAGAATGAAAATTTAGCCCGATTAGCTGCTCAAAATTTCCGATTACCAATGGGTTCATGACCTTACACCGGATGAAGAACCGAAGAGATAATAAATTGAAGCGATCTTTTAGTGGGAGTACGCCTGCCAAAACCTCGAGACTCATGGTATGCGTTGAGGGCATACATCCCAACGCAATACGGAGACAAAGATACTGAATTCGCTCGAGTTTAATGAGATGTGTTTTGGCAGCTGATTGAAAACAGAAACTGCCATACTCCATCACTGAGAGAATAGTTGTTCGATACAACATAATAAGATCTTCGGGATGGGCTCCCCACCAGGTGCCGGTAATTGTACGGAGAAAGTTTATTCTTTGTTGGCATTTTTTACTCAGATACCTAATATGGGCCCCCAAAGTACATTTGGAGTCGAACCAGACCCCAAGATACTTGAATGACATAGCATGAGTGATCGGTTTACCCAAAAGTTGAAGTTTTGGTTTTGCTGGTTTATGCTTCCTAGAAAAAACCACCATCTCTGTTTTCTCCGTGGAGAATTCGATCCCTAGCCCAATGGCCCAGGTTGAAAAATTGTTCAAAGTATCTTGTAAGGGTTCTTGCAGGTCGGATTCGTTTGATCCTACGACAGACACCACTCCATCATCTGCAAGTTGTCTTAAGCTGCAATTTTGTGTAAGGCAATTGTCGATGTCGCTTACATAGAAGTTGTACAAAAGGGGGCTTAAACATGAGCCCTGGGGGTGTCCCATGTAAGAGACCCGACTTACTGCCGAATCTCCGTGAGAAAAGTTCAAATGTTTCTCACAAAGCAAGTTATATAACATATTATTCAATAGAGGCGGTAGACCCCGAGAGTGTAATTTGTCTGACAAAACCTCTATTGAAACAGAATCAAAGGCCCCCTTTATGTCCAAGAATACTGAAGCCATTTGTTTTTTTTCGGCGTAAGCCATTTGAATTTCTGAAGAAAGCAACGCAAGACAATCATTCGTCCCCTTGCCCCTGCGGAACCCATATTGTGTATCTGAGAGTAGGCCATTCGTTTCAACCCATCGATCAAGGCGAAACAAGATCATTTTCTCCAACAATTTCCGTATACAAGACAGCATTGCTATTGGGCGGTACGAATTGAAGTCGGACGCGGGTTTTCCGGGTTTTTGAATAGCTATAATTCGCACTTGTCCCCAATCATCTGGAACAATATTATGCTCCAGAAACCGATTGAATAAATTCAACAAGCGATGTTTCGCCACATCAGGGAGGTTTTTTAACAAGTTGAACTTAATTCTATCCGTTCCTGGAGCCGAATTGTTACAAGAAAGGAGAGCAAGAGAGAATTCTACCATCGAAAACCCGGAATCAAGATCGCACCTATCTTGTGGTATATCTCGAACAATTTTTTGCACAGGAACGGAATCGGGACAAACTTTCCGTGCAAATTTAAAAATCCATCGATGTGAATATTCTTCGCTTTCATTCGTTGAAGAGCGATTTCTCATGTTTCGAGCCACTTTCCATAATTTTTTCATTGACGTTTCTCGTGACAAACCTCCCACGAAATTTCGCCAATAAGCACGTTTTTTTCCTTTGATCAAGTTTTTAAATTGATTTTCAAGGTCCAAATACGTTTGAAAATTCTCAATGGTTCCACGTTTTCGAAAAGCTTTAAATGCGTTCGATTTATCCTGATAAAGCTTGGAACATTGGCTATCCCACCATGGATTGGGAGGCCTTCGACGAATAGTGTAACCTGGGATGGGTTTCGTTTGAGCGCGAACCGCGCTGTCATAGATCAAACGAGAAAGGAAGTTATACTCCTCCAATGGAGGTAAGCCATCTCTGGAATTGATGGCTAGAGCAATCGCGTCCGCATATTTTCTCCAGTCAATGTGTCTTGTGAGGTCATATGCCATGTTTATAGATTCAGAAGAATTCGACCCAATGGTGATGGAAATTTTGATTGGCAAGTGATCACTACCGTTGGGATCCTGGATTACATTCCACTTGCAATCTAACGATAGTGAATTCGAGCAAAGCGAGAGGTCAAGAGCACTTGGGTTAGCAGGAGGTTTAGGTACACGTGATGTTTCCCCAGTATTCAAAACGGTCATATTGAAGCTGTTACAAAGGTCATATATCAACGATGAACGATTGTCGTCGTACTGTTCCCCCCAGGCAGTTCCATGAGAGTTGAAGTCTCCCAAGATCAATCGTGGCTCAGGAAGGAGTGAGCACATGTCAACAAGTTGCTTGCGGCTAACCGCAGCTCTCGGAGGCCAATACAAACTGACAATACAGAGGTCTTTGCCTCTGATGTTTGCATGACAAGCAACAGCTTCGATCCCTCCAATAGGTGGAAGTTCAATTCTAAAAAATGGGTGGCACTTATTAATCCCCAATAGTACCCCTCCGTATCTGTCATCGCGGTCCAAGCGTATTATATTAAAATCGTGGAAAGTGAGATCATTTTGAGAAGAGAGCCAGGTTTCGGACAGAGCAAAAACATCACAATTGAATTTATGAATTAGAAATTTGAAAGTATCCAATTTAGGGATAAGACTACGACAATTCCACTGTAAAACAGTGATATCTCCGACCTCTCTATTTAAAATAGACATCAAGAGAGATAATCATTGCAAGGAGGGGCCATGTTTGCATCAATTGTTGCAAAATTGTCTTTAATACTGGAAGCATTGAAATGACAATGGTTCTGATGGAGTCGGAAACATTAAAACACTTGAAGATTTGGTCCAAAAGGTCAGACAACTTTATAAATCCCGATTGGGGAGTTGAGCTGGACGGAAAAATAGGGACATTTGGGGTTTTTGATGTCCCCTCGAGTGCTGGGTCGTTCGAAGGTGAACTATTCCCACGGAAGCCAGGAGGAACCTGATTTTGCTTGTTCGCTGCACTCGATTTTTTAGGCATGCTAACAGGAGGTATAACCGGAGGGGCTTGTCCTTGAACTTTGGGAGTGGTCACATTTTTGCGCCGGGGATTCCCTTGGAAAATGAACGGTGTGCCCCCGTTAGCTGTGTCCGCTTCCATTTCGTCAACGGGCAACGTGGCGAAGACATTTTGAGTGTTGATTAATTGTTGTTGGGCAAGTGGAGAAGCGCCCTTTAAAATATCCGCAAAAGTGCGTTTTGAGCGTTCCTTCAAAGAGCGCTTCTGTTTCTCCCAGCGACTCTTGTAAGTTTCACAAGCTGAGAGCACGTGTGGGGATCCCCCGCAGTATGGACACTTATGCTCAATCGCACTGCAGGATTCGCCCACATGTTGCTCTCCGCAAGTTGCACAGCGCTCCTTGTTGGCACAATAATCTGAAGTGTGACCAACTGACTTGCATTTGTTGCAAGTCATGGGCTTTGGCACGAAGAGTCGCACAGGCAGTCTCCATTTGTCCACCATGACGTAGTCAGGGAGGGCCGAACCAGCAAAAGTTACTCGAAACGAGTCTGACGGCGTGAATTTCGTTTTTCCCTCTTCTTGGGATACTTTACCTAGTTGGCGACTGTCCAAAATTTTAACGCCCACCAAAGGGAGTCTTTTGAATTTACCAACTCCTTCTTTTATCAATTGGCACGTCAGACCCGTTTCAGTTACCACCCCCGAGATTTCTACGTCATGGGAGGGCACGTAGACACGATACTCTAGGGTGAACCTCTCGTCGATCACAATTGCATTTGCGTGTTTCCGATCACTCACGACAACACGCAGTTTGTTCGGCCTAACCTTAGAGATTTCGACCACGGAGGAATAAAATCTTGCCAGATCTTTCGAAACCTGAATGACATTAATAGATTTTGCTTTAGGTTTGGGCCGGAAAAAAACAACCCATGGACCAGCTCCAGGTGCATCGTCTGGATAGACCTTGACACCAGGAGAGGAAACAACTGAGGGGGAGGACGAGGTCGATTGTTGAGCGGGAGCGGGATCAGTAGGACTGGGAGGCAAGTTCGGGAGTTGAGCGGAAGCGGGAGATGGAGGGGGCGAAGAGGAAAAGTTTGCCAATTTTCTTGAGGGGGGCTTGTTGAGGTTAATTAACTCTTTCTCTGAAGAGACATCTTCTGAGGGGGGAACGCGTTTGAGCGACTTCCCAGCCCCCGTTGTAGCTAGTGAGGAGGAAACAGTAGATTCAATCTCCATTTCAACTTGACCTTCTGCCATTACGGCAGATATGAAATAATATAATTTTGATTTCTTCTATCTTCCTAAACCTAATATATATATATATATATTATACCTAAATCGCACACCAATGCGAATGAAATGAAACGGTGTCCGAATAGAACCGCGTTGCAATCGCTCGGTACAGCTGCAACGGTAAATCGCACCACCACACGATGATGGAATCGATGACGATGATAAAGCACACACAGCGATGATACGGCACACGCACCGCGCCCGCGGTGGAGAACTTCTTCCTCACGCTGGTTGTGATTGCTGCTCTTCTCACTCGCGCAGCCACTGATAACGGTATAATCTCCACTATATGATAGACGCGAGCAAATTTGCGACCGATGTCTTCGGACTGCGCGAGCTGAATGAAAACTCTTTAGATTAAAGATAATTTTGTGATCCTGAAAAGGACCCTTTTTAGCCTGCATGTGAATCCAACGAGCGAACAAATCGTAATGACTGTATTTTCTTCTTCTTCTTCTTTTTGGCTTTAAGAGGGTTTAAACTTTTCAGTTCATTCGCCTCTAGCCATGACTGTATTTTTTTGCGATCGCTGCCTTTTAACGATCATTCGTTTATCTCGTTGGACTCGCCCCTTTGGCTGAGTCTGCCGATTTGTCTCTATCCTGTGAGTGTGTACCGCTAAAGTACAAAACGCGCGGATCCGCTGAAAAATATATCATTCTCTTTCAAACCGTAAATCAGTGTTGTTGTATGGCATCGTTTCACATCACATCGCATCAACGGATTGGTGCCGGAGCACTAGTATACCTAATAGCGGTTATAGAATTTCGGCCGCCGGAGTGCTCGAGATGGCTTGCAAAGCTGCTCACGACAATAAGAAAACCCGCCTACAGAACAGAGCACATTCGGTTCGGTGGCAACAACTAGTTTCAGCGAGTGGCAAACGCAATCGCAAAACGGCCGCAGGTAGAAGAAGGAAAAAGTTTGTTTATACAGACTGCTTTGGTGGCAAAACCAGCCACCGTAAAACACGGCGCTTTTCAGGGCCATTAAACCTTTCAAAGAAGAGTTATTAAAAGTTTTCATAATTCCAGTGCATTCTAAAGTGACATAATATGACATATAATATAAACTAATTTATTTTGTTTATTATGCTTGTTCTTGAACTTATTGGTGGTTGGGGTCTTTTAAATTGATCATTCAGTTTTCACAAACCCATGCATGGTTTCCGAATTGAAAGTGGCTTCAAATTACCACACATTGTATGCAGGATGACATTAACGAATTTTCTCGGTAGCAAGAACTGCTTTCTTTGGTTGATAACTGATGTTGAAAATTGACTGACGTTACATCTGCATTGTATAGAAAAATAACTAAGGAGCAACATGATGAGCTATGTATTTACTGCTGCTCTGTTCTTATTTTGAAGGACTTCAATCCGAAGGTCATCCGTCCCTGTATTTACTGTTGGTTTTTCAGAACGCTTATAGCTCGTTTATTTCTCGACAGATCGTAGAGTTCGTCTCCAAAACCTCAGTTCTTTTTCATTTTTATTTACTTTGTTTGCGGGGACTACAAATCCTACAATTCATTCGTCTCCGAAACCACAGTTTAAGGTACGGTAATGTGCTCAATAGTGAAATATATGATAGTGAATGAGCTGATGACCACCTATGCATTCCCTATCACAACCATCATTTTGATTGTACGATATGTGCATACGCCAAAAGATGCCCGGCGTTGAACATTTAATAAGTACAAAGCCTTCAGAAAAAAAATCAAGAATCAAGTTTGTAAAAAAAAGGCAAAAACACAACACCAAAGGTTCTTTTCAGAACCCCCAACATGTTCATAAAGAGTAAACAGTAAACTAATCCATTTTTCAGGTAGATAGGTAGGTATTCACGTAGGAGAAGAAAATAAAGCAATATTTTAAAAATATATATTTAGCAAAAGCTGTCCCCTTTGTATAGTCCTACGTCACTCCGGTTATGTCCCCGACATTACCCACCCGTCTTTTTTTATTGTAACATTGGTTTCACAGGACATGTCCATATTCACCACTAAAACACTGAATTTCTTGCGAGCAAAAGTAACAAATCGTTGCTCGTCGCCATCTGAAAAGTTTATTTTTATTGCTTATCATGGCGTTTCACCTATACACACGCAAAATGGGTATACATGAATGAGTGTAATGCAATACACCAAACTAATGTGTTATAATTGTGTAATTGTTTCAATAATCTAGAGAGTTGCCATCTTATCCCAGGTGGCTGTCTTCCCCCGTCCTCCCCTACGATTTGACTAAAAGCTTTTCACAAGCACCTAAGGCAAGAGTCCCAAAAGTGTGATCACGGGATGAAAGCATGCATGCAACAAATCCCAGCCCACATCGATTGGCGAAAATAACGATTTCGATTTCGGCACTCCATAACAATTTTTTACATTGAATAAAATAATATATTTCATGAAACTAACCACCGAACAATTGAAAAATCTCAACCCCTATCCTAACAGGAATACCCACTTCTGATTGGTCGAAAATGACAACGGTGGCGGCTCATGTACCTAGAATTATTGGTCAGTTATTTCCTGATGGATTTACGAGATATTTGCATCAATCGATCTGAGCACTTCATACCAATTTATTTTAGTGAATAAGATAATATATTATATGAAACTAACTTTGAAACAATCGAAAAATCTCCAAACGGAAATACCTCGTTCTAATTGGTCGGAATTGAAGGTACGGAGGAATCGGCATTGCAAAAACATCAAAGTAGAGGGAGATTTTGTTCCCACCGAAATGTGTTCCCTAACAGAGATTTCTAAATCAAAGGGTCTGGGGAAATCGGCATTGCAAATATATGCAAGTCGGAGGCATTTTTATATTGCAACTGATACGATTAATTTTAGCAAATAGAATGTAAATTTGGAATTTTAATGTTGGTTGCTTCGTGAAATGCCATATCAATGACCGATCACGTATTGAAAAACATTTAGCACAAGTATAAGTGTAGAATTGTATATGGTTGTGTTGTGTCAAAAATGACTTGAAATAAGAAACGACTTATTCAATTTTCATAAATAATTAACAAAAGTGTTCCCGCTCGAAAACGGATCGTCCGGTTTAAGCTGCCTGTTTTGTTGTGTTTATCCAAATTTCACCCAAGGAAGGTTCATACGACGAGAAAAATTGAATTAAGGAATATTCGAAAAAGTGATTTTCATATGCCCTACACATCGTATTCAGTGCTGCTAGTCCAAATAAAATTCGCATTGATGCATATAGCATCGTGTTACGTTGGGTTTGAAGCAAAAATGAAAAACACTCAGAAAGCAAAAAATATGAAAGAAAATTGCCTTTTCTATTTCAAATATGTTTTTTCTCATGTTCTTTTTTTCTGGTGAGAAAAATTGATAATTGTGTTCGATAGTCATAATTATCTTATATTACATTGGTGACTTTTCAATCTTTATTTCATCCATACATACCACAGGAATAATCTCATCCAGGGCCACAGATACGGCTTTCATCATATCTCATTTCTCTTCGGCATCTTCTATCGTGATACGCACCATCCAACAACTAATAACCATCCTTCTGTCATCATAACTCAGTTATGAATACTGGTGGAGTGAACAAACAATACCCAGCATACCCAGTAATTATCAAAGAATTCAACAATGTAATTCTTCAAACATATCCAAAATCAGCATACAACAGATAACCTAACGGAATCCTACGTCTCGGACACAACCCTCCTGTGACTTTTTTTAGGATTTCAATAATCCATAGACTACATTTATGGGAGCAGAAATCTTTTTCTGTTTGTCTTTTTTAATCTCTTTTGGGATTCCAAACGATATGTCAACGGGAATCGAACCAAGGCCGGCTAGAATGCCAGACTGTTTTACACGACCACGCTATCCATATAGCTACTGGTGCTGTTGCATAAATGCGTGATAATATTACACCTCATCATAAAATGAAGTTGGAAAGTGTTTTCTAAAAGCAACAGGGAGAGCATAGACGTGAATCTATATCTTTCTCAGTCTGGGCTATGTATGTGGCAAAGTATGCGAAAAGCGTTAATGCGTGTCTCTTGTTTCGCTCACTCATATTGCTCCTATATTGCTATAGCATATATATTATACAAATGATATACCAGTATTAGAGTGCCAATGGATGTATGGGAAAAAAGTGACCCTCGAATTTTCAAAGCGAACTTGATTAAAAATGTTGATTCCTACGAAAAACTACCCTATGCAAAATATCAGCTCAATCGAAGGAAATCGAAGTTCGGAGATCGAAAAAAAAATTTTGATGCCAAATGTCTTCAAATTGCATGGAACGTCGAGATCTACAGTCATCTCGAAAAAAAAATTGTCAAAAATCGACGCTCTGCAAAATATTAGATTATTCGGCTTGATTTACTATTGTCGCAGACGTCAAAATTTAAGTTTTCTGAAAATCGAAAAATCACCCAAGGGGGGAGTAAAGGAAATGGGGGTTTTCAAAAAAAAAGTTTTGATGCCAAATGTCTTAGAATTGCATAAAACGTCGAGTTTTCTTATAATCTCGAAAAAAAAATTTCGGCAAAAATCGACTTTTCAGACAAAAAGCGACCAAGCGCAAGAAAGTCAATTTTCACCAAAAAAAATTTTTCGGGATAACAGTATATTTCGACGTTTCATGCCATTCTAAGACATTTGGCATCAATTTTTTTTTTTTTTTTTGAAAACCTTGATTTCTTTTACTGCCCCTTGGGTGATTTTTCGATTTTCAGAAAACTTAAATTTTAACATCTGCGACAATAGTAAATCGAGTCCGGATGAGCTAATATTTTGCAGAGAGTATTTTATCGTGCAAATCAACATTTCGCAGGGAGTCCCGTATGAAAAATCGATATGACGATTTTCATTGGCACCCTAAACCATACGTTTTGCCTCGTATTCCGAAAAAAACGACAAAGTCCCAGAGCGTCGATTCTTGACCAAAAAAAATTCGAGATGACAGTAGATCTCGACGTTTCACGCAATTTGAAGATATTTGGCATCAAAATTTTTTTTTCGAAAACCCCGATTTCCTTTCTCCCCCTTTGGGTGATTTTCCGATTTTCGAAAAACTCAAACTTTGACTGTTTTTTTTGTTTATCCCTTTTGTTTATTTTAGGCTCATTGGCATTTTAGCTGCAACAGAGCCGAATTTTAATCGTGTACATGTCACATATTTATCATATCTATAATTAGCACATTACACAGTTGCCATTTTTCGGCGTTAGAGTATTCCCTTCTATACCATTGCAAATGGTACAAATTTACACAGTAACCATTTAGGCGTAAGAGTTTTCTATCTGTTCTTCCATTATCCAGTTAAGACTGGACAGCGGAGACAGTCGTTGATCCATTGTTGAGTTATTTATAGAACAGCAGCCCGATGTTTCTTGCAGAGCAGAGCAGTTGTATGGATGAATCGATCTTATTTCGACCGTGGATCGATCTCCATCGCTGATGATTGTTGCGTGGACGTAGTTATTCTGTAACAACACAAAGATGGTCAATGGGGGCCCTGAGTTTTTGAACTCACGATCGATCGCTTACTAAGCGAACGCGCAACCAATGTGGCTACGGAGACCCCCTAAACTTTGACTGTTGTGCGACACTAGTAAATGAAGCCCGATTGGGGTAATATTTTGCATAGGGTAGTTTTTCGTGGGAATCAACATTTTTGATTAAGTTCGCTTTGAAAATTCGAGACGGCCATTTTCATTGGCGCTCTGACCAGTATGGGGGAGTAGCGCATTTTCTGTCATTTTTAGGTTCATTTATTACATTTATTACATATCGGGATGCCAAAACATGAGCTAAAAATTAATTTTAGGTGTAGCTTCCAAGTAGTCAGCCTTCGTGTCAATCAACTTTTGTAAACGCGTCGATTTTACAGATGGCTGAAATTGTTGAGCACCGATAATGTATTAGAGTCCGTGTTGTATATTAAATACAGTGTAATACAGTGTCAAACGCTCAGAATTCTGTGAAAATCATTCAGAAATTAGTGTATGAACAAAATTGTGGAATAAGAATGGTTAAAAGATAGTGGCTTAGAACATCGCGAAGGCTTTCGCCATGAATTCTCGTGTTATGTAAAACCACTTTTTCATCAATATGAAACTTTAAGCTTGAAATATAACGCTTTGAAGTTGGTGGACTTAGGGGGTTTCAAAAACAAACGAGAAATCAATTTGGAATTAGCGGATTTGAAATGGTTTTATTCACTTTTATGTACTTTGAATATTCATAATGCCTATTGAGCCCTTGACTACCAAAATTTCATTTCATTTTGCCAAAAATAAAAAAATGGCGTTTATGGGGTTTCTCAAATAAATTCAAAACAAAATTTCATAAATACTATCACCTCGATCTCATGATGCGTTCGCCCGAGCATGTGCATCAAAAACGGTCGAATTTTCGACGGAAAACTGGGTTGTGCACCATGACACCTTGTCGGCCCACACAGTCTTGATTGTTTGTAACTTTTTCGTCGAAAATCCAATGAAAATCCATCAAATTCTTGCCGACGTGAAACGCTGGCTAACACACAAACCAAAAACAAAATTCTCACATGACATCGAAAAATATAGTTTGTTATACGAAAGGATTCCCATCTCTACTAGCGGAACCGATAAGTTTTGTTGTTGAGCACATCAAAATAGCGTTCCACTTCTGTTCTGCATATATGCTAATGTGACAACAGTGATAAAACAATAATAAGTCCGTGTTCACATGTTGCAATCCAGCCTGGATTCGAAATCGTCGGATTGTTCACCAGATAGGACACAAGCCGTTCCGCATCAAACTTCACCGGGGCTTAGCGTAGTCACTGTGTCAACTGCAAAGCGGTGCCCAACGTGGCGGGCGGTTTCCGTTTGTGGGTGGGACGACGCAGGTAGTTCCATGCTTACATCGCTCCACATATGTTGGGCCTCTGTTGGGAATGACAGTATGTGGTATCATGTGCGGGCAGAACAGGGAAAGCGGATTGTCGCGAATGAACAAAGGGTTGGGCCGTTGGCTTGTAACGATTCTCCCTTGCGAATTGCATCCTTCAGTCGTTCTGAGTGCGCTCGGTGAAGTACTTATACTTGAAAGCGCGCCGATGCCCGACGAGCAACTCACGTGTTGAATCTATTCTTGGATTCTTTGAAAGTCTCAAATGAAAAAGTAATCACTTTGGATGTCGATTTACAGCATTCGTTACCAGTGTCGGAAAATCCGTTCCCACATTTCCTTCCTCCTGATCCGAAATGGAACCACAAACGACACCAACAAATTGGTTAAGCCTCTTTATCACATAACAACCGGATCGTGCAACCGAAACGCAATGATTTATTCCTCACAAAAATCGATCCCAATCCGGGCATCAAGGCAAAACGACATTAGGCATACTAGCCTAATAGAACCGGCTCGGAGACCAACGTGCTTTACCATTTGTATCACGTTCGATCGTACGACCGTCCCCAAGAACATGGGAAGCACGGAACGTGCCGGATTATGAGTCACTTAAAAAACAAAACGGAAACAGTTGAACAGAAAAAAATGGCCCACTCAATTGGAAGCAAACTGTAAACCGATTTGGCGCGTTTAGCGTTCAGCGCCCTTACGAGAGGAGGCGATTTAGATCATCAGAATTGGGGACACACCGCGTGGATTTGCATTAGAATTCCCTTTGTTTCTCAAAAGACCTTTTCTACCCTCTGCCGCAGCCTCCCAAGGGTACTTGGAGAACAGTGCGATGTTTTGAGAGCCACAGGTTTGACAGAACCCCAAATTAGGATTGCAATATCGACGCCTAACAAGACAATAAGAAAGAAGGCAAACATTTCTACTTAATTTTTCGCTCCATTTCACCACCCATGGCGACATTCCGCGACCGATTGCACCCCAGATGGTGATTGTTTTACAGCGCTCCGTGCTTTTCCAGTAATGAAGCCATTATCGAACAAATGGCACTCACGAGCGAGTCGCGAGTCGGGGCATTTCCGCGGGCAATAGACTGCTAATGTAGACTACCATTACGTTAAATCAGAGGTGATTGGCGTAATAAGTAGCTCCTCGGAATAGACCAACTATATTCAACCTGCGGCGAACGGGCCGCATGTGGTCATACGGTCTCTTCTGGTTGGCCCATCTGATGTTATTTTATTTTGAAATATTTTGTATGTGTAACAATGACGAAAATCTAAGAAATCATAACCTATTTTTTGACGTAGGACTACGTCTTTTAATAATGGTGCCACATCAGAAAACATGACACGTTGCCATGAAATATTTTTTTTTCTTCAAATTATTAAGTACAAACAAGCTATTCGCGATTTCACGGCATTAACGATTCATCGATCATCCAGCTAGCGGCAGCGAGGTTTTCAAAATGGCCTTTCTCAAGACCGAGGGCTTAGTTTAGTTTTTCAAATTAGCATTTTTCGAGGCTAAATGTGAATGAACTGAGAAATTTTAAAACCACCATAATTGAAACCATGATCATGCATGCCGTCTGATGGAGAGTGCTTCTGTATTTTTGCACCCCATCATTTCTACATCTGTTATGAGATGTAAGTTTTAAATTTCTGAAACGAAAGCGTTACGTTTGGGGTGCAAGAATTTGAATGACTACCTCTTCGCCGGCTTAACTAGGCGGTATGATAATCACTTTCGAAAGATAAAATGTGTATGAGTGATGTGTGTTACTTATTGAACTTATTGAAAAACTGCTTCGAAAACAGACTATTGAAATCATAAATATTTCCAAATCACGAAAATCTATACATATGCTAGAAAGTCTATCGGTGTCAAGATTTGTCAGTGGTTAATGCATGTCATCCGATGGCCGTGAAAACACTACAAATATTGTGCTCGCCCTGGTCATCCTATGTTTCTATTTTGTTATCGTTTTGAATGGAAGTGCCATACCGATACCAGGTGTCTCTCCAGACCAGATTCCAGGGCCAGATTCCAGACCAGAAAAATTACATTGAAAGCATTTCGAATTCTACATGGATCTTTTCACTGTTGTTCGAGCATTTTCAAACGCTTTCGATGCTTGGTCAAAGAAAATCCGTCCCTGATGGCCTACGTTGCTCTTTCAAGCTCCTCCTTTTTCCAACGTTGTCTGCCCATCCTTTTTTTTTTTTGCAATTCAGCAGCATCTGGAATCAATTAGAACAAAGAAAAGTCTCAAACCCGTAGGACCAATTCACCCCAAAGAAACGTGTCAATGTTACCCCACAAAAATGCAAAAATTAAAATGCAATTAATTTCATCTATTGTAATCAAAGCTACAGTTTCGCTGACAATCAAAGTGCTTGCTGGGTTCGTGCTACCATTTCACTCTACCTGTTAAATTTTACTAAACTTTTTCTACGATTACATACATACGTACATACGTACATACGATTTAACAATAGAAGAACAATAGAATACATTATAAAAAAGCTTCCTCAAACAAAGTTCACTGTCGTTGCCATTGCTAGCAGGATGACTGATAAATCGTGAAGAACTTATTGGCGACTTTCTCTGATCGATCAATTGATTTTTGTGAATTCGAGCATTGTTTCCAGGTTAGAAGTGGCGTTAAAGTGTAGCGTATTTCAAGCCGAATGTGAAGAAGGTGTTTTCCAGCGGTGGAAAACTGGAAGTGATAGCCTATGGATTTTCTGTAGCCATTCTGGGCGTTCTTTGGAGCGTTGTTTTTTGGAGCGTTGGATGTAATTTTGCCTTGAAGATGTTATTTTGCTAAAAGAAACTGGGATGACTACTGAGATACTACTTGGGTATTTAGTATGCTCAGTACATCAGTCACGCTTTAGACCAAAATCCATCGATTCTTCCAACTTATTATTCGTTAGGCAATGCCAGGTTCAAGGATGATTTTGAATGAAACATATATACTAAATTCGTTTTACGAGATTTTCTTGAAATTACGCGGTTTGACCACTGCCCATCGTCGCATCGTTGGGAAGCGAAATCCTGCGAGTATGATTGTGACGAGAGCGTATGAAGGGGCAACTTTTTTTTACCCGATTCTCTCGAAATTACTCGATTTTTTTACGCGCGCATCAATCGCTTAAAAGAGAATTCAGTGTACTGCCCTTTTTTCGTTAAACGCATAATTGTCGTAGAAAACATCTCTTCGTGGGCTTTGCATATCACTAGCCACCTCTTTTACCCATCTTTTAAGCTGCAATTCGGATCCATGTCGGAGAAACGGCCCGCCAAGAATCAGCCCATTTTTTGAATCTTCATACGAAGGTTTCCAACATTCAGCTAGGCAATCATAGAGCCAAATGATAATGGAAATATCTGTCGAATTCCCATTGATCCACTTTCAAACAGGTTTTCAGTGGCTTGGCGACATTTCTTCTTCTTCAATGGCACTAACGTTCCTAGAGGAACTTCGCCGTCTCAACGTAGTATTACTTGCGTCATTTTTATTAGTACTTAGTTGAGATTTCTATGAAAATTAACACGCCTTGAATACATTCTGAGTGGCAAGCTCTAGAATACGCGTGATCACAGTGCAAGTCGGAGGAAATTTCTTTGACGAAAAATTCCCCCGACCAGAACGGGAATCGAACCCGAACACCCGGCATGTTAGTTATGACGCTAACCACTCGGCCACGGGAGCACGGCTTGGCGACATTAAGTCGTGCATTATTGGTAGATGGTGACCTCTCCTAATGATTTCGTTGTTTACAATGGTGCATAGGTACGACAGCACCAGTGGTTATGTGAAATAGCCTTACAGCCCTTCCGGTCTTCCGGATCCCCGATTGTCATCGTTTGGGAGATACATGAAAATACTGCTCCATACATAAAAACATTTTAACACTCTTAAAACAGGTGTTCCCATTTTTTCATTTGACGTTTTAATACAATACAAGGTATATTTTCTGCCAAGGATGATATATTTTCTGCCAATTGTTGTTTGGGTGTAGCCCTGCTCTCCCCCACGACGTTGAGCGCTCATGATTATCATCCATGTTTCATCATCATCACTTAACCATGTTATGACCTTTTCCATTTTCATCGTTAAAGTAACTGATTGTATGTGTAAATTTTTGGCATTTTCATACGAAGGTTCGTGTCATGGTGAACTCCTTATCATTCTGTAATTTTAACATAATACGAAATTTGAGAATCTGCTCTAATAGTATGGTTTGGAAGTCCCATAGATATTTTGGCGTAGAATTTTTGGTATTAGGTATTCCTAAATTGAAGTTTATACAAGAGCCGGCTCCTGCTGAATTGACGTTTCTTTGACGACTCCTGCAACATGTGGTCCAGCATTGTCGTACATAAAATTAATTTGCCGTATGTTGGTGTTGATGACGTTTGAGCTTCAGCTCTCGGTTCAATTGCATAAATTTTTGTTGGTAATGTTTCCCATAGCTTTTGCTTCTTGCCATGAATATTCGTCCACTTAGGCGGTTCGCACACCGGAGCAATAAGCAACTAGCAAACAGCAATACGCAATATGCAACAGCCAACATAGTTTGTTGTACTTCGCATACCAAAGCAATACAAACGCCTGATATATGCAAACAATCTGCGCAATGAACGAAACTTGCCAAATTATGGGCGATATATTCCTTTCAAACGAAATGTCGTGTTGCTTGCGATATATGTTGCTCAACAAAGGCGATAGCGATATCGTATTGCGTCGGAGTACGAGATCAACAAAAATGTAATGGAAACCCCTATTGGCGATAATATTGCTTATTACATGTTACTAGTTGCTACTTGCTTATTGCTCCGGTGTGCGAGCCGCCTTAGTGCTCCTATGAGTTGTATATTTTGTAGTGGCACGCTAAGTGACCACTCAAAAAAATTTTGACAGCTTTTGTTTATGAAGAAGTGTTCTTCCGGTGATGAAAGTCCACCGCTTTTCTTGACTAGAAATGAATTGATGGGCGTTAAGAGGATGACTGATGATCTATTCTAGCAAATGGTTATTCTAATTGACGTGACGAATGAATACAAATTTGCCTCTTCATTCAACCTGACTTCAATCCACCACTTCTACTCCACCCTGACAGGTAGCGTGTTGTCCGCGTACACAATCTTATTTAAACATCCATATAAAGTGAAAGAAAATTGGATTTCTGGTGTAAAAAAGTAGTTATACTATCAATGGACGACTGCATTGTTTACCCACCGTGAACTCAAACATCGATACATGCACAGCGTAAGTAGAATACCAGGTGTATTACTCCCCTCTTTTTTATGTAGTGGTAGGCAAAGAAAAAAGCAAAAAATTATTTCAACATGACAGTTGAGCAGTATTTTAAGAACTAACTTCTTGGTATTGGAGAGTGTGTTTATCACACAGGCTATGTAATATATACCTGGTATTCTGATTACATTGATACATGCATACATGAAACATGAAAGAGAGAAACGAATTCAGTCTGGGGGGAGTCACTTCAATTTGCTGTGAAGTCCATTTGATGATGCACAACGAAATCAGCACGGAGCTTCATTAGAACAGTTTGTGATGAGAGGCCCTGAATGACTGTTGATTAATGTTAACAGAGAATCTTCTGGAAGAAGCAAAAACTCATTCTGATTGAATGCGAAGGCCGACGGCTTCATAGTCCCCTGACTATCCTCAGTTGAATATGGTTTTGTCGAGACCTGATCTTGCCCACTCATGTTGAAAATTCCACGAGGGTAGTGTTGAGAAGTTTTAAAGTAAACCCTGGACTGTCAGATTATAAGGTAGCAATGGAATACGGTGTCACAGGTAATTCCGTTCGAAGAATCAGTTTGCAAACAGGATTTCGTTCTTGCCAAAACTCCAAACTCAAACCAAAAACCAAAACTCGCGCTCGAAGGTTGTACGACCAGGTTCTGATGAGGGACGACGGATACCTGTTCATTGAGAATGGATTTCGGACAGCTTCCTGGTTAGAAATGTTACCTAGTCACGGCACGAGGAGATGTCCCCAGAGGATTTCAGCTCACGTCCATGAATAAATTTATAAAAAATATTAGACAATTATGAAGTGGTAACTTAAGCAACCTGGTAAAATGACATTGTACGGACAGCCAGTTTTCGGGACAAATTTGTCAAAGAAGTTGTTACTACAGGTGCGATTTAATGCGATTCAATGCTAGTTACGCCATCGTTTGTAAATCCATCAAAACTTATCAGTACTTCTAACAACATAATAAAAGTTCGTCAGCGAGAACTAATACAATTCTCAGTCCTATAGAACTAATAACCAATTGAAAAATGTCTCACAAATATTATTTGCATGTTCAGAACATTTAAACGAATAGTCGAAGTCCCGTAAGACGGGTTCCATAAAAATTGTGTTTCAAGTTGTTTAGTTGATACCTTTAAAGAAAAACACGAGGGAAAGAATGAATTCAAATTGAAAACCGTTTAACAGTCAGGCGGTTTACAAAAAACACGAAAAAAATCGCCATCATCATCGATTTAGGAAGCTATGAAAAAATGCAACTTGGAAAGTTTAATTAAAATTTATACGATCAACCGCAAAACGTTCAGTCAGCTCGCGCAGTTCGAAGCCGCCGGACGCAAAGTTGTTCGTGTCCGTTATTGTGTTGGAACAATACCGTTATCGGTTTCGCTGAAGTGATTGTTTCGCCCTAACGGGGTTTCCTTTATTGCAAGAGTGAAGTGATAAGTAATCACAACCAGAGGGAGGGAAAAGTCCTCCACTGCGGGCGCTGTGAGCGTGTGCCGTTTCATCGTCATCGTATTGTGGTGCGATACATCATTGCTGTTGTGCCAAGCGATCATCACGTGGTACGATTGGAGCACCGTTACAAATCATCCGCACCGTGCGCTTCAAGTATTTTAGAGTATATATATATATATATATATATATATATATATATATATATATATATATATATATATATATATATATATTAGGTTAAGGATTCAAAAAAAAAAGTATAAAAGTATATCTGCCATAATGGCAGAGTGCGATCCTCTTGATATGGACATTGAATCAGATGTTTCCTCCTCACTAACTACTAGGAAGTCGCTTAAACGCGTTCCCCCTCAGACGATGTCTTTTCAGAGGAAGAGTTAATCAACCTAAACAAGCCCCTTCAAGAAAATTGGCAAACTTTTCCACTTCGCCCCCTCAATGTCCCGCTCCCGCTTCCGATTATCTCCCGAACTTGCCTCCCAGCCCAACTGTTCCCGCTCCCGCTCAACAATCGACCTCGTCCTCCCCCTCAGTTGTCCCCTCTCCTCGTGTCAAGGTCTATCCAGAAGATGCATCTGGATCTGGCCCATGGGTTGTTTTCTTCCGGCCAAAACCCAACGGGAAATCGCTCAACGTCATTCAGATCATGAAAGATCTGACAAAAAATTATACCTCCGTGGTCGAAATTAGAAAGGTTCGACCGAACAAACTGCGTGTTGTCGTGGCTGATCGAAAGCAAGCTAACGAGATTGTTGTCGACAGTAGGTTCGTACTAGAATATCGCGTCTATGTGCCCTGCCATAACGTAGAAATTTCGGGGGTGATTACAGAAACGGGTTTGACGAGCGCATTAATAAAAGAGGGAGATGGCAGATTTAAAAAGCTCCCTTTGACGAAAGTTAAAATTTTGGACTGCCATCAATTAGGAAAAGTGTCCCAGGAAGAGGGAAAAACTAAATTCACGCCGTCCGACTCGTTTCGAGTAACTTTTGCTGGTTCCGCCCTCCCTGACTACGTTATGGTGGACAAATTGAGGCTTCCGCTGCGTCTCTTCATGCCAAAGCCCATGACTTGCAACAAATGCAAGTCAGTTGGTCACACAGCAGACTACTGCGCCAACAAGGAGCGCTGTGCCACTTGCGGAGAGCAACATGTGGGCAAATCCTGCAATGCGACTGAGCATAAGTGTCCATATTGCGGGGGGACCCCACATGAGCTCTCAGCTTGTGAAACTTACAAGAGTCGCTGGGATAAACAAAAGCGCTCTTTGAAGGAACGCTCGAAACGCACTTTCGCGGATATTTTAAAGAGCGCTTCTCCACAGGCCCAACAACATCCAATCTCCTCACACAATATCTTTTCCACGTTGCCAGTTGACGAAATGGAAGCGGACACAGCTCACGGGGGCACACCGTTTATTTCCCAAGGGAATCCCCGGCGCAAAAATGTGACCACTCCCAAAATTCAATCACAAGTCCCTCCGGTGATATCCCCTGTTAGCTTGCCTAAAAAAGCGAGTGCAGCGGACAAGCAAAATCAGGTTCCTCCTGGCTTCCGTGGGAATAGTTCACCTTCGAACGACCCAGCACTCGAGGGGACATCAAAAACCCCAAATGTCCCTATTTTTCCGTCCAGCTCAACTTCCCAATCGGGATTTATAAAGTTGCCTGACCTTTTGGATCAAATCTTCACGTGTTTTAATGTTTCCGACTCCATCAGAACCATTGTCATCTCAATGCTTCCAGTATTAAAGACAATTTTGCAACAATTGATGCAAACATGGCCCCTCCTTGCAATGATTATCTCTCTTGATGTCTAATTCAAATAGAGAGGTCGGAGATATCACTGTTTTACAGTGGAATTGTCGTAGTCTTATCCCTAAATTGGATACATTCAAATTTTTAATTCATAAGTTCAATTGTGATGTTTTTGCTCTGTCCGAAACTTGGCTTTCTTCGCGAGATGATCTCTCTTTCCATGATTTCAATATTATACGCTTGGACCGTGATGACAGATACGGAGGGGTGCTATTGGGGATCAATAAGTGCCACTCATTTTTTCGAATTGACCTTCCACCTATTGGAGGGATTGAAGCTGTTGCTTGTCATGCAAACATCAGAGGCAAAGACCTCTGTATTGTCAGCTTGTATTGGCCTCCGAGAGCTGCGGTTAGCCGCAAGCAACTTGTTGACATGTGCTCACTCCTTCCTGAGCCACGATTGATCTTGGGAGACTTCAACTCTCACGGAACTGCCTGGGGGGAACCGTACGACGACAATCGTTCATCGTTGATATATGACCTTTGTAACAGCTTCAATATGACCGTTTTGAACACTGGGGAAACAACACGTGTGCCTAAACCTCCTGCTAACCCAAGTGCTCTTGACCTCTCGCTTTGCTCGAATTCACTATCGTTAGATTGCATGTGGAATGTAATCCAGGACCCCAATGGTAGTGATCACTTGCCAATCAAAATTTCCATCACCATTGGGTCGAATTCTTCTGAATCTATAAACATGGCATATGACCTCACAAGACACATTGGCTGGAAAAAGTATGCGGACGCGATTGCTCTAGCCATCAATTCCAGAGATGGTTTACCTCCATTGGAGGAGTATAACTTCCTTTCTCGTTTGATCTATGACAGCGCAGTTCGCGCTCAAACGAAACCCATTCCAGGTTCCACCATTTCCCGAAGGCCTCCCAATCTATGGTGGGATAGCCAATGTTCCAAGCTTTATATAGAAAAATCGAATGCATTTAAAGCTTTTCGGAAACGTGGAACTCCTGAAAACATTCAAACGTATTTAGCCCTTGAGAATCAGTTCAAAAATTTGATGAAAGGGAAAAAACGTGCTTATTGGCGAAATTTCGTGGGAGGTTTGTCACGAGAAACGTCAATGAAAAAATTATGAAAAGTGGCTCGAAACATGAGAAATCGCTCTTCAACGAAAGAAAGCGAAGAATATTCACATCGATGGATTTTTAATTTTGCACGGAAGGTTTGTCCCGATTCCGTTCCTGTGCAAAAAATTGTTCGAGATATACCACAAGATAGGTGCGATCTTGATTCCGAGTTTTCGATGGTAGAATTCTCTCTTGCTCTCCTTTCTTGTAACAATTCGGCTCCAGGAACGGATAGAATTAAGTTCAACTTGTTAAAAAACCTCCCTGATGTGGCGAAACATCGCTTGTTGAATTTATTCAATCGGTTTCTGGAGCATAATATTGTTCCAGATGATTGGGGACAAGTGCGAATTATAGCTATTCAAAAACCCGGAAAACCCGCGTCCGACTTCAATTCGTACCGCCCAATAGCAATGCTGTCTTGTATACGGAAATTGTTGGAGAAAATGATCTTGTTTCACCTTGATCGATGGGTTGAAACGAATGGCCTACTCTCAGATACACAATATGGGTTCCGCAGGGGCAAGGGGACGAATGATTGTCTTGCGTTGCTTTCTTCAGAAATTCAAATGGCTTACGCCGAAAAAAACAAATGGCTTCAGTATTCTTGGACATAAAGGGGGCTTTTGATTCAGTTTCAATAGAGGTCCTGTCAGACAAATTACACTCCCGGGGTCTGCCGCCTCTATTGAATAATACGTTATATAACTTGCTTTGTGAGAAACATTTGAATTTTTCTCACGGGGATTCGACAGTAAGTCGGGTCTCCTACATGGGACTCCCTCAGGGCTCATGTTTAAGTCCCCTTTTGTACAACTTCTATGTAAGCGACATCGACAATTGCCTTACACAAAATTGCAGCCTAAGACAACTTGCAGATGATGGAGTGGTGTCTGTTGTTGGATCAAACGAATCCGACCTGCAAGGACACTTACAAGATACTTTGAACAATTTTTCAGCCTGGGCCATTGGTCTAGGGATCGAATTCTCCACGGAGAAAACAGAGATGGTGGTTTTTTCTAGGAAGCATAGACCAGCAAAACCAAAGCTTCAACTTTTGGGTAAACCGATCACTCATGCTATGTCATTCAAGTATCTTGGGGTCTGGTTCGATTCCAAATGTACTTGGGGGGCCCATATTAGGTATCTGAGTAAAAAATGTCAACAAAGAATAAACTTTCTCCGTACAATTACCGGAGCCCATCCCGAAGATCTTATAATGTTGTATCGAACAACTATTCTCTCAGTGATGGAGTATGGCAGTTTCTGTTTTCAATCAGCTGCCAAAACACACCTCATTAAACTCGAACGAATTCAGTATCTTTGTCTCCGTATTGCGTTAGGATGTATGCCCTCAACGCATACCATGAGTCTCGAGGATTTGGCAGGCGTACTCCCACTAAAAGATCGTTTCAATTTATTATCTCTTCGGTTCCTTATCCGGTGTAAGGTTATGAACCCATTGGTGATCGGAAATTGTGAGCAGCTGATCGAGCTAAATTTTCATTCTGGATTCATGAATTCGTCTCCATGCAGGTTGATCCTTCTTCGTATATTCCCAACCGTGTTTGTTTCCCTGACTACATCAATTCCTCTGTGCATTTTGATCTGTCCATGAAGCAGGATATCAATGGAATTCCAGATTATCATCGATCGGGGATCGTTCCTACGATTTTCGAAGCAAAGTATGGGCGTGTCAATTGTGATAATATGTACTTTACTGATGGGTCCTCTATGAATGAGTCCACAGGATTTGGAGTGTGCAACGAAATTTTTAGCACCTCCCACAGTCTTCAGAATCCTTGCTCTGTGTATATTGCTGAATTGGCAGCAATACATTGGGCGCTGGACAGCGTCGCCTCACGACCTGTTGAACACTATTACATTGTAACGGATAGTCTGAGCTCTGTCGAAGCTATCCGTTCAGTGAGGCCGGAAAAGCACTCGCCGTACTTCCTTGAGAGAATACGAGAAATTTTGAGTGCTTTATCCAGACGCTGTTATGTCATTACCTTTGTCTGGGTCCCTTCACATTGCTCAATTCCGGGTAATGAGAGGGCTGACTCATTAGCAAAGGTGCAATTAGTAGGTGCAATTGAAGGCGAAATTTATCAGCGTCAAATCGCCTTCAATGAATTTTATTCTTCAGTTCGTAAAAATACCATCGTTAACTGGCAACCCAAATGGAACGAAGATGAATTGGGCCGGTGGCTCCACTCAATTATCCCTAAGGTTAGCCTCAATCCGTGGTTCAAAAGTCTGGACTTGAGTCGGGACTTTTATTATTTATGGACATGAGTCGGGACGCACCTTCTCCCGACTCATGTCCAATCACTGTTCTTTAGATGCGCTGCTTTTTCGTTTCAAGCTTGCCAACAGAAATCTCTGCGTTTGTGGCCATGGTTACCACGACATCTAACACGTTGTTTGGTCGTGCGAGCTATATCTTGTCGCCAGATCGAATTTAGAAAACTCCCTTCGGGCTGGAGGAAAGCAGTCCAATGTGCCGGTGAGAGATGTGTTGGCTCGGTTAGACCTTGATTACATGTCCCAAATATATGTTTTCCTTAAAGCTATCGATCTTCGAGTGTGATTGTTCATACATCCTTTTCCCCTCCTTTTCGTCCTTCGCGAGCTATCGGTTCCCTTCCTACTAACATTAGAATAAGTTAAATTGTAAATACATATTAGATGTAAGGATAGTTTTAAGAATTGAGTGTGAAGTGTCAGTGTGAATGAGAATGTGAATGTGAATGTGAGTGCGAGTGTAAACACACATCTCCTTACATCCCATCCTTCTCCTAATGAAAATGTGTCATCCTTCTAAACTCGAGTCGACCGCGAGTAATCGGTTTCCTATTTCATTAACCATAGAATTAAGGAAACAACATGTTGATATATGCTAGTTGAAATATATGTAAGAGTTTGGCTCCATTAAACTTATGTAACTGAGCCTGTAAAAATAAACGGATTAATAAAAAAAAAACCGCAAAACGTTGATTCGTTGCATAAGGCGGCGGTGACACTGGATGCAGAAAATTGGCCGTACGAATTGTATGCAATAGTGAATGTAAACAACCACATTGAGTTGTATAGGTGTGGTTACATTGCTTCTCCCTTGCTTCGTTCGAATTCGTCAGCTTCTATCGAACAAAATTGTTTGTTTCTATTCGTACGATCAAATTTTCGTGCGTACTCCTATCCATAGTAACCTTAGCCTTAGCCTAACGCTACGATGGTCACGACAAAACGGATATGCATCCGATTGCAACCTATTCCTTCCTCAGTTGCTGCCACTCAGAACTCCGTTTGTCATGCTTTGCGATGGGGTGGAGAGATTGAACCTTGTACAATAACAGAACTCTACATAAGCAGCTTAAGGTGTTCCTGGGCAACACTCCGCTTGTTTACGACATTCTGATTTCGATTGTGATTAAACTGAACGATGGGAATGTTTACCGAAGTGCTGCGAGAGTTGATTTTATTCACAGATTTTCGTTCGATTGTAGTGCAACCCATTTTCTATCCTTTTCAGAGCGAGGCATTCGGAATCCCGGGCGAAAGTCTTTCTCCAGTTGCAACGAACCAAGCACAAATAATTTATTCTACTCTATTTCCCTGTGCGAGTGGTTAGTGCGTCTGTTTCCAAGTGCCGAACAATTTACTGATTGAATGGCACCACCACCACCATATGGACCAAACGGTCCGAAGCGGACGGTTGCCGTTTGCGATTTCCGACGAGAACATAATTGTGCCAAGTATTTTACCCCCCAGGTTCGCGATGGTCGAACGCACGGCAAATTGCACTGAAAGCTGTAACCACAAGGAGTGGTGTGTACTGGCTGAACCCGATCTGTAACTTCTCATCTGGTTGATGATGCCTCCAGCTCCACGATGGAGGTTTGCGGAATATTCTAGCGGAATTTTGACGTAGCATTACGTCTTTCGGGAACATATTGGGGTACAAATTGAAAATCGAAAAACGAGCACATCGTGAAAATTGTCCAATTTCAAACGCTTATTGCTCAGTCATTTCACGATGGATTGATGAGATTTTTGCGTCAATCGATTTCTGCACTCCATAACAATTTTTTATATTGAAGAAAATAATATATCAAGCTCGAAGCCGCCGGACGGTTTTATATCGTTATCGTCCATCGTTGAAGTGATACCGTTATTTTCGTGGCAGGTGAAGTGAGTGTTGGACACTAACGGGATTCCCTGTGAATTCATTGAAGCAGACACAACAAGCGAGAGGAAGAAACCCTGCACGCGAGCGCTGTGTGCTGGTGTGTTATCGCCGTAGCACCGTCTTCGACATCATCACCGCGTGGTGCGATACACGGGTTCAGCTGTACCGAACGATCAACACGCAGCACCGTTATAAATAATCCGCACTGGTGTAATGAGTATACTGAAATTAATAGGTTAAGGTTATTAGGTTAAGGTTAATTATAAAAAAAAAATTGCAAAAATTATAAGAAAGTGTACATCTGCCATTTTAAATGGCAGAAGGGGAAGAAAGCGTTGACATGGATATCGAATCCACTGTCTCCCCCTCCCCAGCTACGGGTGCTGGGAAGTCGCTTAAACGCGTTCCCCCCTCAGAAGATGTCTGTTCACAGGAAGAGTTAACTCACCTCAACAAGCCTCCCTCAAGAAAATTTGCAAACCTTTCCTCTTCACCCCCTCATTCTCCCGCTCCCGTTTCCGCTCAACTCCCGAACTTGCCTCCCAGCCCTACTGATCCCGCTCCCGCTCAACAATCGACCTCGACCTCCCCCTCAGTTGCTTCCTCTCCTCGTGTCAAGGTCTATCCAGAAGATTCACCTGGAGCTGGCCCATGGGTTGTTTTTTTCCGGCCCAAACCGAACGGAAAATCCATCAATGTCATTCAGGTTTCAAAAGATCTGGCAAGATATTATTCCTCCGTGGTCGAAATCTCTAAGGTTAGACCGAACAAACTGCGTGTTGTCGTGAGTGATCGGACACACGCAAATGCAGTTGTGATCGACGAGAGATTCTCCCTAGAGTATCGTGTCTACGTGCCGTCCCATGACGTAGAAATCTCGGGGGTGATAACTGAAACGGGTCTGACGTGTGAAATGATAAAGGAAGGAGTTGGTAAATTTAAAAGACTCCCGTTGGTGGGCGTTAAAATTTTGGACAGCCGCCAACTAGGGAAAGTATCCCAAGAAAAGGGAAAAACTAAATTCACGCCGTCAGACTCGTTTCGAGTAACTTTTGCTGGTTCCGCTCTCCCTGACTACGTCATGGTGGGCAAATTAAGACTGCCTGTGCGACTCTTCGTGCCAAAGCCCATGACTTGCCAAAAATGCAAGTCAGTTGGTCACACTTCAGATTATTGTGCCAACAAGGAGCGCTGTGCCACTTGCGGAGAGCAACATGAGGGGAAATCCTGCAGTGCGACTGAGCATAAATGTCCATATTGCGGGGAATCCCCACACGAGCTCTCAGTTTGTGAAACTTACAAGAGTCGCTGGGAGAAACAGAAGCGCTCTTTGAAGGAACGCTCGAAACGCACTTTTGCGGACATTTTAAAGGGCGCTTCTCCACTGGCCCAACAACAACAACCAATCATCACACAAAATGTCTTCGCCACGTTGCCCGTTGACGAAATGGAAGCGGACACAGCTAACGGGGGCACACCGTTCATTTTCCAAGGGAATCCCCGGCGCAAAAATGTGACCACTCCCAAAGTTCAAGGACAAGCCCCTCCGGTTATACCTCCTGTTAGCATGCCTAAAAAATCGAGTGCAGCGGACAAGCAAAATCAGGTTCCTCCTGGCTTCCGTGGGAATAGTTCACCTTCGAACGACCCAGCACTCGAGGGGACATCAAAAACCCCAAATGTCCCTATTTTTCCGTCCAGCTCAACTCCCCAATCGGGATTTATAAAGTTGTCTGACCTTTTGGACCAAATCTTCAAGTGTTTTAATGTTTCCGACTCCATCAGAACCATTGTCATTTCAATGCTTCCAGTATTAAAGACAATTTTGCAACAATTGATGCAAACATGGCTCCTCCTTGCAATGATTATCTCTCTTGATGTCTAATTCAAATAGAGAGGTCGGAGATATCACTGTTTTACAGTGGAATTGTCGTAGTCTTATCCCTAAATTTGATACATTCAAATGTTTAATTCATAACTTCAATTGTGACGTTTTTGCTCTGTCCGAAACATGGCTTTCTTCGCGAGATGATATCTCTTTCCACGGTTTTAATATTATACGCTTGGACCGTGTTGACAGATACGGAGGGGTGCTATTGGGGATCAATAAGTGCCACTCATTTTTTAGAATTGACCTTCCACCTATTGGGGGGATCGAAGCTGTTGCTTGTCATGCAAACATCAGAGGCAAAGACCTTTGTATTGTCAGCTTGTATTGGCCTCCGAGAGCTGCGGTTAGCCGCAAGCAACTTGTTGACATGTGCTCACTCCTTCCTGAGCCACGATTGATCTTGGGAGACTTCAACTCTCACTGAACTGCCTGGGGGGAACAGTACGACGACAATCGTTCATCGTTGATCTATGACCTTTGTAACAGCTTCAATATGACCGTTTTGAACACTGGGGAAACAACACGTGTTCCTAAACCTCCTGCTAACCCAAGTGCTCTTGACCTCTCGCTTTGCTCGAATTCACTATCGTTAGATTGCATGTGGAATGTAATCCAGGACCCCAACGGTAGTGATCACTTGCCAATCAAAATTTCCATCACCATTGGTTCGAATTCTTCTGAATCTATAAACATGGCATATGACCTCACAAGACACATTGACTGGAAAAAATATGCGGACGCGATTGCTCTAGCCATCAATTCCAGAGATGGTTTGCCTCCATTGGAGGAGTATAACTTCCTTTCTCGTTTGATATATGACAGCGCGGTTCGCGCTCAAACGAAACCCATCCCAGGCTCCACTTTTCGTCAAAGGCCTCCCAATCCATGGTGGGATAGCCAATGTTCCAAGCTTTATCAGGATAAATCGAACGCATTTAAAGCTTTTCGGAAACGTGGAACCATTGAGAATTTTCAAACGTATTTGGACCTTGAAAATCAATTTAAAAACTTGATCAAAGGAAAAAAACGTGCTTATTGGCGAAATTTCGTGGGAGGTTTGTCACGAGAAACGTCAATGAAAAAATTATGGAAAGTGGCTCGAAACATGAGAAATCGCTCTTCATCGAATGAAAGCGAAGAATATTCACATCGATGGATTTTTAATTTTGCACGGAAGGTTTGTCCCGATTCCGTTCCTGTGCAAAAAATTGTTCGAGATATACCACAAGATAGGTGCGATCTTGATTCCGAGTTTTCGATGGTAGAATTCTCTCTTGCTCTCCTTTCTTGTAACAATTCGGCTCCAGGAACGGATAGAATTAAGTTCAACTTGTTAAAAAACCTCCCTGATGTGGCGAAACATCGCTTGTTGAATTTATTCAATCGGTTTCTGGAGCATAATATTGTTCCAGATGATTGGGGACAAGTGCGAATTATAGCTATTCAAAAACCCGGAAAACCCGCGTCCGACTTCAATTCGTACCGCCCAATAGCAATGCTGTCTTGTATACGGAAATTGTTGGAGAAAATGATCTTGTTTCGCCTTGATCGATGGGTTGAAACGAATGGCCTACTCTCAGATACACAATATGGGTTCCGCAGGGGCAAGGGGACGAATGATTGTCTTGCGTTGCTTTCTTCAGAAATTCAAATGGCTTACGCCGAAAAAAAACAAATGGCTTCAGTATTCTTGGACATAAAGGGGGCTTTTGATTCAGTTTCAATAGAGGTCCTGTCAGACAAATTACACTCCCGGGGTCTGCCGCCTCTATTGAATAATACATTATATAACTTGCTTTGTGAGAAACATTTGAATTTTTCTCACGGGGATTCGACAGTAAGTCGGGTCTCCTACATGGGACTCCCTCAGGGCTCATGTTTAAGTCCCCTTTTGTACAACTTCTATGTAAGCGACATCGACAATTGTCTTCCACAAAATTGCAGCCTAAGACAACTTGCAGATGACGGAGTGGTGTCTGTCGTAGGATCAAACGAATCCGACCTGCAAGGACCCTTACAAAATACTTTGAACAATTTTTCAACCTGGGCCATTGGGCTAGGGATCGAATTCTCCACGGAGAAAACAGAGATGGTGGTTTATTCTAGGAAGCATAGACCAGCAAAACCAAAGCTTCAACTTTTGGGTAAACCGATCAATCATGCTATGTCATTCAAGTATCTTGGGGTCTGGTTCGACTCCAAATGTACTTGGGGGGCCCATATTAGGTATCTGAGTAAAAAATGCCAACAAAGAATAAACTTTCTCCGTACAATTACCGGCACCTGGTGGGGAGCCCATCCAGAAGATCTTATAATGTTGTATCGAACAACTATTCTCTCAGTGATGGAGTATGGCAGTTTCTGTTTTCAATCAGCTGCCAAAACACACTTAATTAAACTCGAGCGAATTCAGTATTTTTGTCTCCGTATTGCGTTGGGATGTATGCCCTCAACGCATACCATGAGTCTCGAGGTTTTGGCAGGCCTACTCCCACTAAAAGATCGCTTCAATTTATTATCTCTTCGGTTCCTCATCCGGTGTAAGGTTATGAACCCATTGGTGATCGGAAATTTTGAGCAGCTTATCGAGCTAAATTTTCATTCAGGATTCATGAGCTCATATCATGAATTCATCTCCATGCAGGTTGATCCTTCTTCGTATACTCCCAACCGTGTTTGTTTTCCTGACTACATCAATTCCTCTGTACATTTTGATCTGTTCATGAAGGAGAAAATCCATGGAATTCCAGATTATCATCGATCGGGGATCGTTTCTACGATCTTCAATGCAAAGTATGGGCGTGTCAATTGTGATAATATGTACTTTACTGATGGGTCCTCTATGAATGAGTCCACAGGGTTTGGAGTGTGCAACGAAATTTTTAGCACCTCCCACAGTCTTCAGAATCCTTGCTCTGTGTATATTGCTGAATTGGCAGCAATACATTGGGCGCTGGACAGCGTCGCCTCACGACCTGTTGAACACTATTACATTGTAACGGATAGTCTGAGCTCTGTCGAAGCTATCCGTTCAGTGAGGCCGGAAAAGCACTCGCCGTACTTCCTTGAGAGAATACGAGAAAATTTGAGTGCTTCAACCAGACGCTGTTATGTCATTACCTTTGTCTGGGTCCCTTCACATTGCTCAATTCCGGGTAATGAGAGGGCTGACTCATTAGCAAAGGTAGGTGCAATTGAAGGCGATATTTATCAGCGTCAAATCGCTTTCAATGAATTTTATTCTTTAGTTCGTAAAAATACCATCGCTAACTGGCAACGTAAGTGGAACGAAGATGAATTGGGTCGGTGGCTTCACTCGATTATCCCTAAGGTTAGCCTCAAACCATGGTTCAAAAGTCTGGACTTAAGTCGGGACTTTATTCGCACCTTCTCTCGACTCATGTCCAATCACTGTTCGTTAGACGCGCTACTCTTTCGTTTTAATCTTGCCGATGACAATATCTGTGCTTGTGGCCAAGGTTACCACGACATCGAACACGTTGTTTGGTCGTGCGAGGAGTATCTTGTTGCCAGATCGAATTTAGAAAACTCTCTTCGGGCTAGAGGAAGGCAGCCCAATGTGCCGGTGAGAGATGTGTTGGCTCGGTTAGACCTTGATTACATGTCCCAAATATATGTCTTCCTAAAAGCTATCGATCTTCGTGTGTGATTGTCCTTATATCCTTATATTCTCCTTTTCCTTTTCCTTCGCGAGAAATCAAATCCCTTCGTACTAACAATAGAATAAGGTGAAATGTAAATACATGTTAGATATAAGATAGGCTTAAGAATTGAGTATGATGAATGTGAGTGCGAATGTGAGTGTGAACATTGTCAACATATCCTTATATCCCATCCTTTTCCTGAAACAAAATGTCACCCTTCTAAACTCGAGCAAGCCGCGAGTAATCGGTTCTCTACTTCATTAACATTAGAATTAATAAAAAATGTTTATGTATACTTGTAACTATACAGATAGGAGTTTGGCTCCTTTAAACTTATGTAACTGAGCCTGTAAAAATAAACGATTTAATAAAAAAAAAAAAAATAATATATGACTTCAAACTAACTATCGAACAGTTCAAAAATCTCAACCCCTATCCTAACGGAAATACCCACTTCTGATTGGTCGAAATTGACTACACATGCGGCGGTTCACTAACAGAGACATCAAAACCAAGCTGCCTGGGAAAAATCGGCATTGCAAATGCATGAAAGTAGGGAAAACTTTTGTTCCCTAACAGAGATTTCAAATTCAAGGTACCTGGGGAAAATCAGCATGTTAATACCCTCGTGGTCGATAGTTTAACAAATGGCGCGTACAAATGGATGGTGCTCATTATAACTAGCGTGGACATTGCTGATTGCATACGTGCTGACAAATAAGTTGGGGGCGATGAACGAGTGTTTTTAGTGTTTGAGAATATTGAAGAATAGTAAGAAAATTAAAGAATGATGTTTCAATGAACTGAATAGAACTTATGTTTGATAGAATATAAATGAAATTTTAATTTGGAACTTTTATATTGGTTACTTCGTGAAATTTCATATAAAATTTTTTTCTCTGTAATAAAGTAACACGTTTTTTTCTGGTGAGAAAAATTGATAAATGTGTTCTCTCGTGATACGCATCACCCAATGACTAATCACCATCCTTCTATCATCAGTCGGTTGTGAACACTGGTGGAGTGAACAAACAATACCTAGCAACCAGACAAAACCTCTCTTTTTAGGGCCACCAAATCATTATCGAAGAGTTTAACAATGTTATTCTTCAAACATATCCAAAATCAGCATACAACAGATAGTCTAACGGAATCCTACGTCAACTATGCGGTCGTGTCTCGGACACAACCCTCCTATGACTTTTTTGTTGGTTCTACCAGTACGGATAGTTGAGCTAACATTGAAAAATGAAATAAATTTATAGAATGCACCGCTCGTAGTCTAATCTGCTCAAACAATGAAAGTGAAACACAATTACGCGAATGAAATATGTGCAATGCTATGTGAGAATTCCATAAATGTTCGCGCTGGAATGATATTTTTTATATTTATCCTCATCGCTAAAATGTCGGTAATAATAAAAATCCAGCCATTATGCTTCCCATCAACTCTACGCAAAATGTGAGAGGATGCTGATATCCCACCCACTTGTTGCAACAAAGTGACGGCTTGGCCAGCCACACCCTCAATCCCTCAAATATGATAACGGGCTCGGTTAAAATCGATGCAATCCTGGCCACCTCCTCCCATTGAAATGAGGGGTGGAAGTCATGAATTCAAACAAAAACGACATTTGCAGCGACAACAAAATACGCTAAGAGCTCAGGAGCCCTCGTCAGATACATTAAGTATGACGACCTTCCAAATACAGGATCAACAGACAATGTGACCAAAAAGACAAACGTTGAGTCTGCGATTGGTGACCACATTGAAAACAACGGTATGAAGTTGATGGGTATTTTTCCATTTCTAGATGGATCCCACTGTTTTTCTTATCAGCAGGAGGTGTGTCGAAAATCAAACGGTTTCCAGACACATTTTAAAGTTGGAGAAAAAGAGTTTGAAGGCTTTATTTCATCTGAAAACCTCGGTTGTATGTGGGGACTACTCATCCAGGTTAAACTACAATTTCAAGCGATTCGGGTCAGTTTACATCGTTTGGGTCCTCACTAGGGATTGCCTTACCGTGCCAAATTTTCAATAACCGGTTATCCGATAATGAAAATTTCATTACCGGTAAAACCGGTGAATTACCGGTAAACAAATACTTCAAAATAAAACCATTATCTTGAAGAAACGGTTTTTATTGATAATGTTTGTTTTACAAAAAGTTGATTAAAGTAATACTAAGGACACAGAGAATTTTAATTTTGTCGCCTTCTAATCTCGATGGGATCTCATTAACAACGTTTCCAGAAGAGGAAAACGCCCGTTCAGAGTCCAGTACCATTGTCATGTATTTGTCTCTGATCCTTCTTTACGAAAACTCTAGTCCGAGGGTTTTTTTTTTTTATTAATCCGATTATTTTTACAGGCTCAGTTACATAAGTTTAATGGAGCCAAACTCTTAACTATATTTCAACTAGCATATATCAACATGTTGTTTCCTTAATTCTATGGTTAATGAAATAGGAAACCGATTACTCGCGGTCGACTCGAGTTTAGAAGGGTGACACATTTTCATTAGGAAAAGGATGGGATGTAAGGAGATGTGTGTTTACACTCGCACTCACATTCACATTCACATTCACATTCTCATTCACACTGACACTTCACACTCAATTCTTAAAACTATCCTTACATTTAATATGTGTTTACAATTTAACTTATTCTAATGTTAGTAGGAAGGGAACCGATAGCTCGCGAAGGACGAAAAGGAGGGGAAAAGGATGTATGAACAATCACACTCGAAGATCGATAGCTTTAAGGAAAACATATATTTGGGACATGTAATCAAGGTCTAACCGAGCCAACACATCTCTCACCGGCACATTGGACTGCTTTCCTCCAGCCCGAAGGGAGTTTTCTAAATTCGATCTGGCGACAAGATACAACTCGCACGACCAAACAACGTGTTCGATGTCGTGGTAACCATGGCCACAACCGCAGAGATTGCTGTCGGCAAGATTAAAACGAAAAAGCAGCGCGTCTAACGAACAGTGATTGGACATGAGTCGGGAGAAGGTGCGAATAAAGTCCCGACTCAAGTCCAGACTTTTGAACCACGGATTGAGGCTAACCTTAGGGATAATTGAGTGGAGCCACCGGCCCAATTCATCTTCGTTCCATTTGCGTTGCCAGTTAACGATGGTATTTTTACGAACTAAAGAATAAAATTCATTGAAGGCGATTTGACGCTGATAAATTTCGCCTTCAATTGCACCTACCTTTGCTAATGAGTCAGCCCTCTCATTACCCGGAATTGAGCAATGTGAAGGGACCCAGACAAAGGTAATGACATAACAGCGTCTGGATAAAGCACTCAAAATTTCTCGTATTCTCTCAAGGAAGTACGGCGAGTGCTTTTCCGGCCTCACTGAACGGATAGCTTCGACAGAGCTCAGACTATCCGTTACAATGTAATAGTGTTCAACAGGTCGTGAGGCGACGCTGTCCAGCGCCCAGTGTATTGCTGCCAATTCAGCAATATACACTGAGCAAGGATACTGAAGACTGTGTGAGGTGCTAAAAAAATTGTTGAACACTCCAAATCCTGTGGACTCATTCATAGAGGACCCATCAGTAAAGTACATATTATCACAATTGACACGCCCATACTTTGCTTCGAAAATCGTAGGAACGATCCCCGATCGATGATAATCTGGAATTCCATGGATATCCTGCTTCATGGACAGATCAAAATGCACAGAGGAATTGATGTAGTCAGGAAAACAAACACGGTTGGGAATATACGAAGCTGCAATTTTGTGGAAGACAATTGTCGATGTCGCTTACATAGAAGTTGTACAAAAGGGGACTTAAACATGAGCCCTGAGGGAGTCCCATGTAGGAGACCCGACTTACTGTCGAATCCCCGTGAGAAAAATTCAAATGTTTCTCACAAAGCAAGTTATATAACATATTATTCAATAGAGGCGGCAGACCCCGAGAGTATAATTTGTCTGACAGGACCTCTATTGAAACTGAATCAAAGGCCCCCTTTATGTCCAAGAATACTGAAGCCATTTGTTTTTTTTCGGCGTAAGCCATTTGAATTTCTGAAGAAAGCAACGCAAGACAATCATTTGTCCCCTTGCCCCTGCGGAACCCATATTGTGTATCTGAGAGTAGGCCATTCGTTTCAACCCATCGATCAAGGCGAAACAAGATCATTTTCTCCAACAATTTCCGTATACAAGACAGCATTGCTATTGGGCGGTACGAATTGAAGTCGGACGCGGGTTTTCCGGGTTTTTGAATAGCTATAACTCGTACTTGTCTCCAATCATCTGGAACAATATTATGTTCCAGAAACCGATTGAATAAATTCAACAAGCGATGTTTCGCCACATCAGGGAGGTTTTTCAACAAGTTGAACTTAATTCGATCCGATCCCGGAGCAGAATTGTTACATGAAAGGAGAGCAAGAGAGAATTCTACCATCGAAAACTCATAATCAAGATCGCACCTATCTTGTGGTATATTTCGAACAATTTTTTGCACGGGAGCGGAATCGGGACAAACTTTTCGTGCAAAATTAAAAATCCATCGATGTGAATATTCTTCGCTTTCATTCGTTGAAGAGCGATTTCTCATGTTTCGAGCCACTTTCCATAATTTTTTCATTGACGTTTCTCGTGACAAACCTCCCACGAAATTTCGCCAATAAGCACGTTTTTTCCCTTTGATCAAATTTTTGAACTGATTCTCAAGGGCTAAATACGTTTGAAAATTTTCAGGAGTTCCACGTTTCCGAAAAGCTTTAAATGCATTCGATTTTTCTATATAAAGCTTGGAACATTGGCTATCCCACCATAGATTGGGAGGCCTTCGGGAAATGGTGGAACCTGGAATGGGTTTCGTTTGAGCGCGAACTGCGCTGTCATAGATCAAACGAGAAAGGAAGTTATACTCCTCCAATGGAGGTAAACCATCTCTGGAATTGATGGCTAGAGCAATCGCGTCCGCATATTTTTTCCAGTCAATGTGTCTTGTGAGGTCATATGCCATGTTTATAGATTCAGAAGAATTCGACCCAATGGTGATGGAAATTTTGATTGGCAAGTGATCACTACCGTTGGGGTTCTGGATTACATTCCACTTGCAATCTAACGATAGTGAATTCGAGCAAAGCGAGAGGTCAAGAGCACTTGGGTTAGCAGGAGGTTTAGGAACACGTGTTGTTTCCCCAGTATTCAAAACGGTCATATTGAAGCTGTTACAAAGGTCATATATCAACGATGAACGATAGTCGTCGTACTGTTCCCCCCAGGCAGTTCCGTGAGAGTTGAAGTCTCCCAAGATCAATCGTGGCTCAGGAAGGAGTGAGCACATGTCAACAAGTTGCTTGCGGCTAACCGCAGCTCGCGGAGGCCAATGCAAGCTGACAATACAGAGGTCTTTTCCTCTGATGTTTGCATGACAAGCAACAGCTTCAATCCCTCCAATAGGTGGAAGGTCAATTCGAAAAAATGAGTGGCACTTATTGATCCCCAATAGCACCCCTCCGTATCTGTCATCACGGTCCAAGCGTATAATATTGAAATCATGGAAAGAGAGATCATCTCGCGAAGAAAGCCAAGTTTCGGACAGAGCAAAAACATCACAATTGAATTTATGAATTAAAAATTTGAATGTATCCAATTTAGGGATGAGACTACGACAATTCCACTGTAAAACAGTGATATCTCCGACCTCTCTATTTGAATTAGACATCAAGAGAGATAATCATTGCAAGGAGGGGCCATGTTTGCATCAATTGTTGCAAAATTGTCTTTAATACTGGAAGCATTGAGATGACAATGGTTCTGATGGAGTCGGAAACATTAAAACACTTGAAGATTTGATCCAGAAGGTCAGACAACATTATAAATCCCGATTGGGAAGTTGAACTGGACGAAAAAATAGGGACAGTTGGGGTTTTTGATGTTCCCTCGAGTGCTGGGTCGTTCGAAGGTGAACTAATCCCACGGAAGCCCGGAGGAACCTGATTTTGCTTGTCCGCGGCTCTCGATTTTTTAGGCAAGCTAACAGGGGGTATCACCGGGGGGACTTGTTCTTGAACTTTGGGAGTGGTCACATTCTTGCGCCGGGGATTCCCTTTGGAAATAAACGGTGTGTCCCCGCTAGCTGTGTCCGCTTCCATTTCATCAACTGGCAACGAGGAAAAAGTATTGTGTGTTGAGATTGGTTGTTGTTGTTGTTGAGTCAGTGGAGAAGCGCCCTTTAAAATTTCCGCAAATGTGCGCTTCGAGCGTTCCTTTAAAGAGCGCTTCTGTTTCTCCCAGCGACTCTTATAAGTTTCACAAGCTGAGAGCGCGTGTGGAGTTCCCCCGCAATATGGACATTTATGCTCAGTCGCACTGCAGGATTTCCCCACATGTTGCTCTCCGCAAGTTGCACAGCGCTCCTTGTTGGCACAATAATCTGAAGTGTGACCAACTGACTTGCATTTGTTGCAAGTCATGGGCTTTGGCACAAAGAGTCGCACCGGCAGTCTCAATTTGTCCACCATAACGTAGTCAGGGAGAGCGGAACCAGCAAAAGTTACTCGAAACGAGTCGGACGGCGTGAATTTAGTTTCTCCCCCTTCCTGGGAGACTTTGCCTAATTGGCGACAGTCCAAGATCTCGACTTCCATCGAGGGGAGCTTCTTGAACTTTCCATTTCCTTTTTTAATAAATTCACACGTCAGACCCGTTTCTGTAATCACTCCCGCAATTTCTACGTTATGGCAGGGCACGTATGCGCGATATTCTAAAATGAACCGCTTGTCGACAACAATCTCGTTAGCTTGCTTCCGATCAGCCACGACAACACGCAGTTTGTTCGGGCGAACCTTGGAAATTTCGACCACGGAGGAATAATTTTTTGTCAAATCTTTCATGATCTGAATGACATTCAGAGATTTTCCTTTAGGTTTAGGTCGGAAGAAAACAACCCATGGGCCAGTTCCAGTTGCATTTTCTGGATAAACCTTGACACGGGGTGGAGACACAACAGGAGAGGAAAGTGGGGTCGATTGTTGAGCGGAAGCGGAAACAGCAGGGTTGGGTGGCGTGATCGGGAGTTCAGTGGGAGCGGGAGCGTGAGGGGGAGCGAGAACGGGAGTGGGAGCGAGAAGGAGAGCGAGAACGGGAGCGAGAGGAGGAACGGTAGCAGGAGACTGAGGGGGTGAAGAGGAGAGGTTTGCAAATTTTCTTGAGGGGGGCTTGTTTAGGTGGGTTAATTCCTCCCCCGAAAAGACTTCTTCTGAAGGGGGAACGCGTTTAAGCGACTTCCCACCTCCCGTAGATGTGGAGGGATAGACAGTGGATTCAATCTCCATGTCAACGGGTTCTCCGCATTCTGCCATATAAAGTGGCAGATGTACAGTTTTTCAGTGATTTCTCAATCTTTTTTTCTGATTATTTCTTAAACTAAAAACCTTAATCTAATAAAAATTATACTTATATCGCACACCCGTGCGGTTGAATTAGAACGGTTCCCAGCGAACCGCGTGTCGATCGTACAGCACAGCTGCAACGGTGTATGGCTCCACAGTGCGATGATGATTTCGATGACGATGATATGGCGATAAACACGCCAGCACCCAGCGCCCGCGATGCAGGTCTTCTTCCTTCCGCTTTGTTTGCTTCACACTATTGCTGTCCAAAAATCCCGTTTGGGTGAAACAATTATTTCACCAGCAGCGAAAGTAACGGTATCACAACAGTATCACAAGATAACGGTATCACCAGACGGGAGAAAATACAACCGGCGGCCTCGACTTCACGAAGACGAATGAGTCCGAGGGTTGTCATCAATCCTTTTATAGACGTTCAGTTTGGGCTGGACGTTGTTACCTTTTTTTGTTGCAATTGTCGTTCAAATTTTTCCTTGATGCTCAAGTGTTCTGCAGATTCCGCATCGCCCAGTGGATTTTTTTTCCTCCTGTTGTCCAGTTACATAATAAATATCATCATCATCAAATTTGATCAAGTCAGGATCAATTTCAAATCAGGGGTGCCATGATAAAATCTGTGTTTTCGACCTGAAAAAATATTTTTATCTTAGTTTTTTTCCAGAAAATCTGTATGGATATCTGTATTGTATTTATAAGTCTAATTTTTAGCCATAATTTGAGCTTTAGTTATTATACGATGTTGAAGGTAACTACGTAGCGCTAGTAAACATATACATTGTAGTAAAACACAATGCTCCATTGAGGTGTAATGAAAGTTTAAACAGTTGCATTGCTTGTTTGCATTGCGCAACGTAAATACTCTTATTATAACATATTCTAGAGCACACACAAAAATGTAAGGCTTGCAATGATAACATACTGGATAAGTGCCAACGAATGAACGTAGATTAAAAAACTGGATAACTGTCAACGAATGAAATATATATTTATATTAACATTTTTTGAACTTTTTTTGTTCAACCGTTTACCAATTAATTTCAGCAGTAGTTATTTGTCTACTCTTATCCAGTCCAATACCCGTTTCAACAGCCTCAATTCCAAGGAAGATTTTGTGGGTTCTATAGATTCTGCTCAAAATTTCCAAATTTTTTGTTATATTATCCAAAGAGTAAGATAAAAAGTTCTGGTTTCCTAGTTGATCTGACTAAATACAATAGCAAAACGTAGTTCAAAATAAATAAAATAGATTTGCTTACTAGTCGTTCAAATGATGTAAAATTTGATTCGCTGTTTGGTTTCGTATTTAACTTGAAAATTTAAGAACAGGTTCAGTTCGTTGAACATCCGCAGACAGCGTTCAACTCCAGTAAGAGCAAGCTTGTTGCAATTAAATCTGAATATTCAATGATTTGAGCTCTACTATTTGCTGAATTGAGTTGAACTCAATGTAACTCGAAAGATCTATTTGATCATGAACGAGACCCAGCAGTTATAAATTTATCCGTACATATTGAAAAAAAAAGAAGCGCGTATTTTCCTCCAACGAGACAGCATTTGAACGATATGAATATATATAGCCATGTAGAATGTATCTTCCATCTCAAACTTTTTTTCATCAAAACTTCAAACGACAATAGCTAACATTTTTAAGATTCCCAGTTCGGTAGACTTATCAATTATGATTGAAGAGTTCGAATTTTCAATTTTCTCCAAAGGAATAGTTTTCAATGTTCGGATTGTTAGAATCCCTAACCAGGTTGGCTGCCTCATTCGTGTAGACCGCAATGCCTGTTCCTAACATTGACTATACCGATTGTTCCGTGTTAAGGAAACGCCTTGCAATCTGAACAAATGTTTGGAAAATAAGAAGTTCTCACTGCGACGCCATTTAAAAACATTTGGCAATTTTATAATTATCTATACAGTGTTTGATGATTAGGGAGTGTTCAAATCGATTGCAATAAAGGGTGTGTCACATCAAATTGCATCACGGAAAAAACGCTGTAGAAATTCACCCAGTAGACCGATCCTTTTGAAAATTTTAGACAGTAAAATAAAAACTATTAAACAACTTTTGGCATTTTCTTTTTATTCATACTTCGAGCCCAAGCCCGTATGCTCGCACCTTCCTCTTTACCCCGTCCATAAGGTTCTGTACAACGTCAGGTTGTAGTTTTTTTTGAACAGAAATCCATTTTCTCTTGAAGTCCGCCTCCGATTTGACAACTTTTGGGTTCTTCCGGAGGGCCTGCTTCATAATCGCTCAATATTTCTCTATTGGGCGAAGCTCCGGCGCGTTGGGCGGGTTCATTTCCTTTGGCACGAAGGTGACCCCGTTGGCTTCGTACCACTCCAACACGTCCTTTGAATAGTGGCACGAAGCGAGATCCGGCCAGAAGATGGTCGGGCTCTCGTGCTGCTTCAATAGTGGTAGTAAGCGCTTCTGTAGGCACTCCTTAAGGTAAACCTGCCCGTTTACCGTGCCGGTCATCACGAAGGGGGCGCTCCGCTTTCCGCAAGAGCAGATCGCTTGCCACACCATGTACTTTTTGGCAAACTTGGATAGTTTCTGCTTGCGAATCTCCTCCGGAACGCTGAATTTGTCCACTGCGGAGAAGAACAACAGGTCCGGCAGCTGACGAAAGTCCTCTTTGACGTAGGTTTCGTCGTCCATTACCAGGCAATGCGGCTTCGTCAGCATTTCGGTGTACAGCTTCCGGGCTCGCGTCCTCCCCACCATGTTTTGCCTTTCGTCGCGGTTAGGAGCCTTCTGAACCTTGTATGTACGCAGGCCCTCCCGCTGCTTGGTCCGCTGGACGAATGAACTTGACAAATTCAGCTTATTGGCGACATCCCGGACCGAACTTCTCGGATCACGTCTAAACTGCTTAACTACGCGCTTGTGATCTTTTTCACTGACGGAGCATCCATTTTTGCCGTTCTTCACCTTCCGGTCGATGGTTAGGTTCTCAAAGTATCGTTTTAGTACCCTGCTGACCGCGGATTGGACGATTCCCAGCATCTTACCGATGTCCCGATGTGACAACTCCGGATTCTCGAAATGAGTGCACAGGATTATTTCACGACGCTCTTTTTCGTTCGACGACATTTTTCCAAATTTACGAAAAATTGACAGTGAAGCATGGCCAACGTGATCTATACACTCTTATCTGATTATAAGCGAAAGCTGAAGATATAATTCCTAAAAATTAAATTTCTACAGCGTTTTTTCCGTGATGCAATTTGATGTGACACACCCTTCATATATCGACATCTCGTAAATCCTTCAAGAAATGACTAAGAAATAAGCTCTCGAAATGGAGAATCTTCGTGAAGTGATCGGAAAAAAATATTCAAATTCATTGAATAAGAATAATTGTTGTATAAAATTGGAACCTTATCTTTAAAAATCTGTAACTTCTGTATTAAATCCTGAAAGTCTGTAATCTGTATCTAGAGATTCTTGGTTTAAAAAAGTCAAAAAAAATTGTATAAATACAGAGTATTCTGTAGATTTGGAAACCCTGTTTTAAATGCCTACTTGATCAATGCAGTCCGTGAGTTTTGATAGAATTGATGTCTTCTTCATCATTAACTATGTCACGACCTCGAGCAAAATGATTATTCATATATGGGAATAAATCTACGTATACGAAACGTCATTCTGCAATCCCCTTACAAATGCAATCTGACGTCAGCTTCATAAAGGTGCATTTCTTCCGCAATAGCAGTTTAACAGCGACCAGAACTGGTTCGAGGGCATCAACCAATTCCTTTATCGCTGTCAGTTCTTCATCGCTGAAACTTATCTAGTGTTTCGTTTTCAGATCGAGCAGCGATTTTTGAACTGAAGTTCGGAGGTCATAGAATCGGCGGAACACTGCCAGTTGTGGTTTTTCGATCCTATTTTGATTCTCGAGTCATATTTCAAAGCGGCATAAAGACAAATATTATTCATGGTGTAAAAATGAAAATTACCGAAATTACCGGTTAATGTTTGTAAAATTACCGGTAATTCGGTAATGGAAAATGACACGGTATTACCAGTAAAACCGGTAATGGTAAAACCGGTAATGGTAAAACCGGTTAACAATCCCTAGTCCCCACAACTCAAAAATCACTTCATGTATACTCATGAAGTATACATGAAGTTAAAATTAATTCGGTGTAACGATAATTACGCAATAATACCAACCCACCCCCAGAATAATAAATAAATGCAACATTCGGTCAAGTGGCATTTTGCGAGGGGTTTCCAGGCCGCTTATCCAGCCCACAATCGTGCCAAGTAATGTCGGCATTGCTTTCACTGAGCAGAAAAGCGGTGACATTAATTCGCTGTAATCACTTTTTTTCATTTGAGTAGACCTGATTATCAGTATTTATTATGGTGGCTCACTATTGTTCCAGGAGACTGAGGAACAATTGTCCCACGATTTACGATCCGATTACGCGTTGCTCATCGTAACCTCCGGTAGAAGAATTAAGATTGTAATCTCTTTTGTACACATTAAGCTGGATTACAGCGCATTCGTCATATAGCTGTTTAGGGTAACAGCAAAACAAATTAACATTTAGTACAAACTGAACCAGCATTTCGCCAAAAGAAAACAATAATTTCAACTCCAAAAAATAGCGACAAAAAAAACAATTATCATGCTTATTATAAATTCATCCCAACGACGCCCGAAAGAAGAACGAAACTAATTTTCGCTTGCCTTCATTCTTGTAGAAACAAAAAATTCTGTTGTGCCACAATTCACGAAAACAAGACCATCGGAAAATGAATGGAAAGTTTACAAACAGCAACCTTCAAGACAAAACATTCGTCAGGCATATAATACCCCAGTTGCTCTGCTTCTCTTGCAGAGCAAGCGATTAGCATATATCCTATGTTTATACAGAGTTTTGAGAAGATGAATTTATAATTGCGTCTGAGTTGAGCTACTTTGGTAATAAAAGAATACGACGCTGGAGTTTTAATTATAATTCAACAGAGGAGTTCGCAGTGACAATAATGAATGGTGGCTGAGATGTTTCGGGATGAATGACATGATGTTTGTTTTAACACTGCCTTTCTGTTGTCTGGAATCAACCATTATTATTCCAGTGTAAATTTTGTCTCCCATCGCAGTGTACCGTAAGGCTCATTAAATAAAAATTGTATCCTAGAATAACGCTGTGGGACATTTTTCCCCAACGTGGTTCCTTGGATAGGGACTACAACATTGAAACTTAACGAAGCTTCTTAGGCAAGACACCAGGCTTTCGCACTCCTAGAAGATTTTCGTAGGTATTCGGACATTTGGCGCTTTTGAGAGCTTTCCCAGCAAACATTAAATCGTATAACTAGCGTATATACTGCTTCATATATCCCATATTATGAAGCACCTAACTGACATACGAAGGGTGTACCGTTTAAAATCCGCACAAACGAAATACATTCTCAAAGTTCGAGTTTTTATCCGCTTATCATCAAATTTTCAGAGAGTAAAAAGAAACAATTAAATTAAATTGAATTAAAGTTAGTTTTGGCATCATTCATTCAATTTATTTCGTCTTCATATCCGAATGCGCTAACCTTGGCATTAACCCCAGCCATAAGTTTCAGCACGACCTAAGAATGTACAGTTTTTTGCATTCAACATTTAACATAATGCAATTTTGCATTATTTTTCTATTGGGCCCAGTTCCCGAGTGTTTGGGGGTTCAGATCTTTCGGCACGAAATCATTCCCATAATACGTCATTCCCATAATACCACTCTAGCACGTCCTTCGTGTAGTGGCATGATGCCAAATCTGGCCAGAAGATCGTCGGGCCGTTGTGATCCTTCAGGAGAGGGAGAAGACGCTTTTGGAGACACTCTTCCAAATACACCTGTCCATTCATCCTGCTTGCGGTAACGAAAGGTGGAATCCGCTTTCCGCAAGTATAAATCGCTTGCCAAATTGAGAACATCTAGGTGAACTTCGACTTTTTCTCCGTCCGGAGGTTTTCGGGAACATCCAAATTATCCTTGGCAGTCACATACAGGTTCCCTGGAATCTGGTTGAAGTCCGCCTTCTCATATGCCTTGTCATCCATCACGCAGCAGTGCGGCTTTTTGCGACCGTATTCTGTTTCTCGTCACGATTTGGGGACGCCTGAACCATAAACGCACGTAGTTCAGCTCGAGTTTTGGTATTCTGCACGAAAGGCTTGCAGACACATGCAACTGTTTGAACACATTTCGAACTGAGGCGTTGAGGTTATATGTCTTCACTAGATGTTCTCGTATTCAATCGAAAGAATGTGATTACGCATGCATTCGAACACGAAATTGACTTTGTGCATCATAGCACTTCTCGTGTGATGTTTGTTTAGTGAGTTTACCGGCGAGCGTCGAGTAGGAATGAATTGTCTTTCTCAAAACATGAAGAGGAGTTAAGTTTTCCACAAGGGTCCTCTTCCGGGCTAGAGGCAAATGAACTAGAAAAGCTCAAAGCCTATTTTATACAAAAATGGAAACGGACAAGCGTCATACAACAGGCTTATTAAGTATAAATGAAATTCATAAATTTCCTGATTTATATCTATTTTTGCTAAGCGTTCCAGTGATTAAATTATACCCGAACAAAAGAAGTAGTACTAGTTGAATATATCCATTCCATTGCGAAAACAAAAATATCGAACCAACGTGTATCTCTGTATTCAAGTGAAAAAAGAAAATATTTGTTCATCCATTTATTCAAATTAATTTAGATGCAACCTCAAACCAGTGATTACTAAGCCAACGGTAGTCCTACGTACACCTTACGGTTATATCACAGATATAACCCACACCTATTTTTCCGATGGCGCAAAGCGACAAATCCTTATTCTCGAAGTACTGGTGCAAAACTTTTTCGTGCACGCAATGTTCTTTCGTTGCCATTTTGAGAACTTTTGCGCACCTGTAAAAACAGAGTGAAAATAATACACATCAAACTATGGGTACGTAATATTTCAATCTATTTCACCCAACGGATCAAAAGTTAGAGCAATCTAAGTGTGTGCGGATTTTAAACGGTACACCCTTTACATGCAAAAGTGGAGGTGATATACATACGTAACAATTGCTTGTGAATTAGTTTGGATGAATATACGACTGACGTATGCGTCTAGTACGACTTTTGTCATACGTACATACAATTTACTACAAGCAAACAAAAACAATTGTGTGTGAGGTTATAATTATTTTTATAAACTCACGAACCGCCATTTGTACATATAACAACATTTATGTTCCTAAAAACATGAATTATTCATTTGATTTTTACTGGGAGGGGGTATACATATTTGAAATGAGTGGTGGTGGTGATTGACAATTGTTCCAATAGGATTCGATCTCCTATTGATAAGCATGATAAGCAACAGATATCTCGTACGGCCATCTGGAATATAATTCTAGAGCAGTTAAAACTCTATACAGGCAAACCTTTTTTTGTTCGGGGGATAGGGACCGCACAAAAAAAGTCGCATAAAAAAACCGTGCAAAACTTCACCAGCAGCTTTAAAAAATCGTGTCCGGTACACATTTTGAAAAAAAACTCTTTTTGTGCGGTAGATAGGGATCGCATAAAAAAAGATCCACCCCATTCACCGCTCAATTTCCTTTTGTTTCACTGCTTTGCGATGGGACACTTTGCCTTTTCGGTTGCGTGTGGCTGTTTTGTGCCTTTAGTTGCACGTGTTGCTGTTAGAAATCATGTCATGCTAAAACTTAGAAAAACTTAGAGCATTTGATGAGAGGGGGCGAATAATTTCAGAAGTGGATAATTGAGACGCAAATATGTTTTTTTTCACACTGAAGTGCATATAAACCATCGAGAAAAACTAAATGGACGATAACTTCGTCAAATATGCTTTTTTTCATATACCGCACAAAAATAAATCGCGCAAAAAACCGCACAAGAACAGAAAACCGCCCAAAAAAATCGCATAAAAAAAATTCGCACATAAACAGGTTTTACTGTATGTACGAGTAGATGTAATCGGATACGTCATTCCTGCTCATGTATTGTATTCTAGTGGAAATGTCTTGAAATTTGTATAGAAATGGTCAAGTAAGGTTCAATGCTACGTGTTTTAAGTAATCAAATAACTTGAAGTAAAAATCTTCATTCAAGTTTTACCAATTTGAAGCTGTTTTCGGGTCTGCTGATCGAGTAGTGATTAATTTGTCTCCCTAAATCACCATATCACAACCAGACGTCAACACTATACATACGACATCGCGGATCTCGATATATAAAATTCCTAATATGATATAATACGGCCTCAATTACGATCTAATATTATTTACTCTTGAACGATTTTCTACAGCATGTAATACCATTTTTCGCAGTACTACGCAGTATTCAATTTATATTTTCATGCATCAGCATCAGCATCAGCCTGATATGCGTATATGATTCCGTATAGATCGATTTTACGATAGTGTAATAAATAAAATCGAGGATTTCGTATTTTATACGATTTTACACAATGTATCCTTTGATCAATATTATATATGATTTTGATCCGATCTTACTTCATACGCGGCCTAGAATTTGCCAAGTTATGCGTTTTAATGTTTGTTGGGTTGAATGTTAGGGGAAAGCTGAAGTTTCTTTCACCGTAACGTGCATGAGATTGAATTTTCGTTCCTAGAATCTTCCTTTCTGTCTTTAGCGACCATGAGATATTCTACCTCGAATTCACGATGCGCTAGCAATCGGCCGGTAAGAAATGATGATTCCCAGTTTCGTAACTCATATGTATACAAAAAAAATTGAAAGTTATTTGAAAAAAGTTATTTTCCAGTGGTAAGAGCTGTATTCTTCGGTTGAAAACTAAAGGTGAGCAAATATGCTCCGCAGCGGTTGTTATTGCTGTCGACAATACCGCACAACCGAGTCGGTTTAGATTTTCTGTTGCCGTTCTACGAAAGATGCTGCATAGCATAATTTGTAGGTCATTTCTTTAGGAAATGGTGTTTTATGAAGCGTTAAAGACATAATTTTACTAATAACTGAAAAAATATTTGTGTATTCGATAAGTTGAATGTATCAGTGTTTCATTTCGTAGTGCTACGTGTGACTGTTTGTTACAGGTAAGTTAGGTTATTTTATTGTTGATTTTGTCTCTTTTTTGATAAATTTGCTTAGTAGGAAATAATTATCGTTACGTAGGGAAATAAATGAAATTGATTTGTATTCTATTTATACAAATCTGCGGGAATATTGGTGAGCCGGTATAGTAGAATACAGCAAGAAGAGATGGTTAGCAATAGCGTAGAGAGAATGGGGACTGTATATTGAAATTATGAAGAAAAAGCTCGAGGAGGAATTCGCCAATGAAAACGAGACTTTTATGGATTCGGGTGTGGAGAAGGACGGACGTTTGTCCAAGAACTCGGTCGAAAAGCTTGAACGCCATCGACGAGCTCCCTGTTGAACGACACAAAATTCGGCCTAGTGGACCACCACTCTGTCTAACCGTTACCTAATAGTAAGCCAATCCTGAGACACAATTCTAGAGGTCCCTTGTTAATGAGACTTTCCGAGTAGACACAGTAGACAGTAGATGTATGGATGAAATAAAGAATGAAAAGTCACCAATGTAATATAAGATAATTATGACTATCGAACACAATTATCAATTTTTCTCACCAGAAAAAAAGAACACGAGAAAAAACATATTTGAAATAGAAAAGGCAATTTTCTTCTATATTTGTTGCTTTCTGAGTGTTTTTCATTTTTGCTTCAAACCCAACGTAACACGATGCTATATGCATCAATGCGAATTTTATTTGGACTAGCAGCACTGAATACGATGTGTAGGGCATATGAAAATCACTTTTTCGAATATTCCTTAATTCAATTTTTCTCGTCGTATGATCCTTCCTTGGGTGAAATTTGGATAAACACAACAAAACAGGCAGCTTAAACCGGACGATCCGTTTTCGAGCGGGAACACTTTTTTTTATTATTTATGAAAATTGAAAAAAATTAGAAAATTAGAAAATTAGAACGAGGTATTTCCGTTTGGAGATTTTTCGATTGTTTCATAGTTAGTTTCATATAATATATTATCTTATTCACTAAAATAAATTGGTATGAAGTGCTCAGATCGATTGATGCAAATATCTCGTAAATCCATCAGGAAATAACTGACCAATAATTCTAGGTACATGAGCCGCCACCGTTGTCATTTTCGACCAATCAGAAGTGGGTATTGTGGGTATTCCTGTTAGGATAGGGGTTGAGATTTTTCAATTGTTCAGTGGTTAGTTTCATGAAATATATTATTTTATTCAATGTAAAAAATTGTTATGGAGTGCCGAAATCGACTGACGCAAAAATCTCATCAATCCATCATGAAATGACTGAGCAATGAGCGTTTGAAATTGGACAATTTTTACGATGTGCTCGATTTTCGATTTTCAATTTGTACCCCAATATGTTCCCGAAAGACGTAATCTTACGTCAAAAGAGTTTCGATGACTGGATAGTTCGTTGAAAAACGTGTATTGCTTTATAAGGGGCCTATTTTGAAGGCAATAATATAAATCGCCTTGATTAATAAAGCATTTTCTTTGATATTGCTCCGTTCGGTTAGTACAAATCGCAGAAAATTCAAAACACTCGTCTCGTCAAAGTGGCGCCACAAAATGTGGTGCGCTTGAAGATGGGTGTGAATAAGGAACATGCCAGTCACAATTACCCACCTTCGATAATTTGCGGTACCTCATTTTATGAAAACTCGGAATATTTTTGACTCGTACATATTGGCTCCATGTCATGGCTAAGTTCTATGCATTCAATCTGGAAAAGTTGAAGAAACAATGCAAACGTCGATGCATTAAGCTTAATGCATCTTGAGTCTTTGTAAAAATGTTATCCTTAAATACTTGCAGTGTTAAAACAAATATCTTCCTTCTCTCATCATAGTACTTTATGACAAACATTATGCTTTACTTCGTTCGCTTCCTGATAAGTGAGGCAAATCCCGACAAAGGTAAATGCATTCTCACTTACTAAAAGCTAATAGACATAAAGTCATTTAACCCAAATATCGCTAAGTAATTTTCTTTACCCCGTTCCCATCAGACGACTGAAAGTCGTGTACGAAAGACTGATGCTAATCTCCTTTCAATAGATTACACTTAAGCTCCCAGATTCCTAAATTACGCTTCATTCCAATGCTTAATTGCCACCATAGTCTCCGCCAGTCATCCTGTTTCTCAAAGGGTACCTTCTGGCTCATAGCCGGCATAGAAATCGTACGAACTATACTCACACATGTACTTAATTAACGCTCTCGAAAACGCCATAACATAATTTCCCATGCATTCCTTCTCTTCCAGGGAACTCAACGTGGCCCAGCTGATCCAACTTTCAGTAGAAACCCAAAAGTGATTGAAAAAACTCAGCGAAGTGTAACGAGAAGCGTAGGGAGATGCAATGATTACCCACCCAAAGGGTTGATTTTGAATTCCATCAAGTGGAGCCGCCGGATCCACAGTAAAATTAGAACACTTCGACATCCCAGAGAAAAGTGGAGGATGACGATGCTATCATCCATCCCACCAGCTCAGACAATCTTATTTCATTGTCTGGTTATCGTTGCATTGTGTGGATCACAACGTGAACATTTGCGAATTAGGACTTGAATTCTGGAACAATTTTCAGAAGCTTTCGTTCACACACCCAGCAAAACAATCTGTTTGTGGATAATGTTCGACAAACAGTCGACATTATCTAACATTTTCCCTTCTTGGATACGGCTCTAAAAAGCATTGGCTGCACCCGTTTCGTGGAAAATCGGATTTACTCTCAATTCTCGACAGCCAGCTGGCTTTCCAGCGGCAACAACAGCAGCTTTTGGTACGCTCTGCCTGTCTGCACATCTGACACGAGGGAAGAAAAGAACCATTCAGAGCGCTTGACAACAATGACAGAACAAGGGGGGCCCACGTGTACTCGTGCTAACACAATTTTGATATCAGTTAAATTCCATCCATCACCGGTCCGTGAGAGACTGATGGGAAGCTGACACGATGGTGAGAATTTGTTCTTTCATTGTCGATTGACTACGTGCGAAAAGCGGATGTATTTTCACGGAGCTTAGCGTCGTCGGCAGCATTGCTGCCGTCGACCGAAGGTTTTGAGCGGTACCGGTTTCTGGTTCACTGCCATAGCATATGGCACAAATTGAAGAAACATGCTTCCTGAGAAATCTGTTTCATAGGACAAACCCCATAGTAGAGTATACAGTGTTATGTTTTATTTCTTTTGTAACCCGTTATTTTCCAATGAATAAACACAGAATTCCATCAAATACTTCAAAACAAAACCAAATTATGAAAGGTTGGGTTTCATTGATTGCTAGGTGTCGTATAAAATATAGATTGTATTGAAGTGTGTTGTGTACAATCCTTGAATGCAGCTACGAAAAGTGAAAATCATCGCGGTGCGTCTACTGAACAATATTGCGTCGTCTGGCGTCTGGCGAAGAGTACTTCTGTATTTTTGCATCACAGGCACACATTGTTATTGTTTTCATACGAAGCCAAAGGCGAATTGAAGAGGTTAAAAAATGTACGTCAATTAACAAAAATTGTACGTCATTTACGACAAAGACCACCGCGATAACGCTCGCGATGAATGCAATGCATACATTGACATAAGGAAACAAATTACAACATATGCCCAACTTATGTATCGCTCTCGTAACAATAGATCATCAATCAACCATCTTCAACTGCTTCTACGAAACAACGTAATCCATCGGTCCTTTTCAAGCTAACCTGGACTGTTCATACCGATGTAGCACAAAAGTTGAGGCTCTGGTCAGGTGGCGCACGATTCACGTGCGCTTTGGACGCTTGAACTTGTTAGTTTGCAGTGGTAATTTTCTAGGAAGAGTAATTCTGAAAAGAACTGATAAATTAACTCTTTCTGCTCGGTAGATGGTGGAATAAAACACGTTTCAACAGGAGCGAAGCATGCACACAAGCGTTGTATTTTCGTCCACGTTATACAGCAAAATTGAAACAAATTTGATGTTGCTGTTGTTGCTACTGCTGAGCTTGTGACTATTGATGTTGCTGCTTTGCTACCACTTCTAGCTTACAAGAGGTTCACACAAGAATGGGGCTTACGATGCTATGTTTCACTTTTCTCCAGGAACTGAATAGTATGCGACATTTACCATTCTTCCTTTTATCAAGCAAAATCTTTCTGTGTGATATCAGCATTAGTGAACACTGTTGTCTGCTCGCTAGGTCGTGATAGACTGTAATAAAAAATGATAAAAATTGATATACATGTAACTAATAAGGTGAAAGCGGACGGTGTATAAATTGCAATTTTTTTTCTCTCCATATTTGCATTCGAATCACCGTGGTATATCAATATTGTACCTGACTGATGCAGTTGTTGCTCGTTATTGACAACATGAATAAATGAGCATTAAAATGTTCTGAACAAATGTGTGAAAAATGGGAATGTAAAAACTTTTTTTCTTTCTCGATGTTAATGTCCATTACGCAAACACACATCAGATATGTACATGCGAAGTTTCAGAACTTAAAATCTTTTGGTTGTAAAATGAAGTATATCTTATCGTCAAGCGTCGATATTATACGAAGTTACAGAATTTCAAAAATCACTTGTCTATGTCGCATCCTGCTCCTATAATGTTTGTCAACTGAAGTAAAATTCAATCATTTTAAATTTTTTATTATTAAATTTTATTTTATAAAAAGTGGCCTTGGAAAAACCGTTTGTTATACGAATTGAACTGAACATCAAACATGTTACGCGAGCTGTAGTAGTAGAAAGAAATCATGTTTCATCATGTGCTCACTTGTGGAATTAGAGTGGCTTCTGTAGTTAACACTCTGTCGGGGGCAACTGATCTGGTAGGCACGGCTCGAACTTTTTGGTTTGTCCCGTCCTCTCAAAACGTCATCCCCACATCTCCGAATTATTTCTTAGGGGAGCGGACCCAAATATGGAACGGGTTCCAAATATGAAACGCGTCAATATCTCGAAAAGTAAGCAGAGCATTTTACCGGCGATTGTTGGAAGTTGTTCTTCTAGTGAAATAACCACGCCTGACGAGATCTGTTGATGGTCCGATAATTTTTGTGGTTGTTATCAACGAAAATGTGATTTGTGAAAAATTTAGGGTAGAAAAAGTTTCGAAAGTTAATGTTGTTCGGTATCGTTGAAAAGATCAAAGTGAGTACTTTCAGACCTTGGATTTGATGTTAACTCATTTTAAAATGATGTTAAAGTTATTTAAAAAAAAGTCCAAGTTGCCTAATATGGAACTGTTTACAGCACAAACGAGATGGCTGGTAACTATAACGCAAAGAAACGGAAAACTTATGCTGAAAGTGACATGGAAAATGCAACAAAATATGAGACGACCCAAACGAAAGCTGGATTCAATGCACCGAAAAATGCGAAAGATAAAAAAAGTGCCATATGGATTGTGAGGGCGTCGACCAAAAGCAAGATGGCTTTCTGTGTGAATTTTGTTGATTAGAATCACTTTTTATTTCCTTAATAAACCTTTTCTCTGAGTATTTCAATTATTTTTTTAATGTGAAAAAAACCAAAACGTTCCATATTTCGCGACCATTTTTTTGAAATTTTGAAAGTGATGTTTTTACAAAAATATTTTTTTGGGAAAACTATTAAAGATAGGCGGTTGTGATTTTAGAGGGTCAAACTGTGGACTTTTATCCACAGATCAAGGGTTTAGACGGGTTGCTAACTTAATTACGAGCTGAGTAATACTCAAAAAAAAAGATCGAGATCCATATTTGGGTCAGCTCCCCTACATATTACAGTGGAACCTCGACTATACACGAACCGATGATGATGATGATGCAAGAACGGATAAGGAAACCAGACCATGGATGCTAATGCAAACATCCTGTTTGTTGCTCTCCTGCCACAGCGCAAGCAGCGCGTGAAATTCGGGGAACATACCTACTTTGTTCATTCAATTGTTTACTTCTCTTAGGCCGAGGACAGAGTCAACACGATGCGATGCGGGCGAGGGGCCCGTTTGCGGAAAATCTCTTTGGTTCACAAATGCGGAAATCAAATGCAAACCGCTCGGACCTGACAAAGTAATATCGATATCGATAAATCATTTAACTTTATTCTAATTTACGTAATGCATATTATGAAAACCACATGAAAGGAATAAAAAAAAAAGTTATGCATCAAATTTTCCTACGCGTGCTACATCACCACACACACGCTATACGCGTCTAAACTTACGCCTTGTCGAAATGCTGCAAAGCAGACTCATCAAAATCCCACTCCTTCAAGCAGCAGAAGGCGCATTTTGCGCAAAACAATAAAATCTGCCACCGGGAGCACTTTCGTCCTGTCTCTCGCGCAACACACATGTCAAACGGAATGGCCATAAATCGACTGTGTGCGAAAAACAACAGATCCTTTTTTTTTGCATCCCACCAAGAAAGTGTGCAATTTTGATTTGTGTGTTTCCCGAGTTGAAACTATCAATTCATTGAACGTTGTGCTTGAATAAGACGATTGTTTCTGACTGCCATGCAGTGTTTATATTGTGATAGTTTCTAGAATTCACAGAAAAACCGTTTGCAAAGAAATGCTGCATACCATGCAGTGTTAAATCAGATTCTTTTTTTTTTTTTGTTTATTGTTACCTGAGCGGAAATTGGTGCATGCATGCATGCATGCACACTCGCACCAAGAACTATGGCAGCCTTATTAGCGACGGTGTCAGCTACGCGACGAGTCGCATACGCAACGCAAGAGCGCAAACAGGCGCTCTGCTACGTGTTTGTTTACATTTTCTGTCTGCAGGTTATCACGACCAACACGCGCACATCAACGCTGTGGAAGCTCAACGCGGAACAGGGCAAAATTGTGAGTGTGTCAACCGGAAGGCATGCAGCGAGGGTTTGTGTTGTGATCGAAAGCGAATTCCGACACTGGTGTTATGACACAATGTTTGAATTTACAGGATTCCCTTGCTGGTTTCACGCTGGAAGATGGTGATTTTCTCCATCCGGATGAACTCGACGAAGACGAGGAGTCAACGTTTACGATAATCACGGCAACGGCGGCCAACAGTAGGCACAATACTTGGAATCGTGGCGAGGGAACAACGGAGGAACTTTTACGACGGTTGGGTGAAGACACTGCGAATCACGCACCATCACAAACTACAAATGGTAGCAGCGAGGATACGGTTTTAACATCATCCAAAGGCAATACTGATGATTACACGAGCCAACCGGATAAAAGATCGTCTGCTGAACCACTAACGTGTGGCAAACCGGTCAATTTCACCCATTACGATGACCTGGTAGGTGTGGCCCAACGGTACGAACACAATCTAGCGCCTGAGCCAGAAGTGGCGTATTTATTTCTCAAGCGAAAATCCGGCCAATCATTGGACCACTTCAACATCGATGCACTCGAACGAAGGCTGCGTCGTGCCAAGAAGGAACAACCTCAAACCATCCAGCTGTGGAATCAAATTGGTAACTTTTGGCGCATCAAGGGCAATGCCGGCCATGCGATCGAGTGCTTTCGGCGGGCCCTTTCCGTTGCACCGACCAACGCCGACACGTTGCTCAATCTGGCGAGGGTGCTGTTCAACCTGCAATACCTGGATGATGCGATAAGTCTCACCAAGCGGTAAGTTGGCGCATAGATTTGTTTGACTTTGACTGCAATCGAGAGGTTCTTGTAGATCGCTTGAGGTACATCCGGCGGATCGTAGCGCTTGGCGACAGTACTTCACACTTGGGGAGATTTTCAAAGCTTACGGACAGCTTTCGGATTCGATACTGCATCTGAAGCAGGCGCTAGCCCTGTATCCGCACTACGAACCGATCAGGCGACTGATTGCCGAGGCGGAGAAGATTGAGTTCGCGTCCAACACGACGCGAATGCAGTTTTACACCGGACTTATCATTGTAATGCTGGTAAGAATTATTATTATCACATGTATGCGAACCGGTTTAGATGACGAATTTCATGCCAACTCGACTGGCCGTTGGCAGTACCATCTAAGATAGTAGCGAAACGTTATGGGTGTATACATATGGGTCTTTTAAGCAACTTTGCATACTTGAAATATTCAAAAAAGAAACAGACTACCTTTTTAAAAAAGCCAAAAAAAATCATGATTTTTTACCAAAAAAATTATAATACCTACAAAATTCGAATCAGAAGATGGAATGAAGAAAATTGCTTAACACTTTGAAGGCCATGGTGTTCTGCCAAAAAGTTCGTAAAAACCTGGATGGTGCAATGGTTGATTCTTATACTAGATGGTGCCAGGAACCCATCTAGCATAAAATTTCATCCCCATCTGCCATATAAGGATAAAAACTACCCTGTGTAGTACTGCACACGCGGCCCCAACTCAAGGTAATCGAGTAAAATATCGATAGAAATCATTATAAAACAATTTACTTTGACGTAGGACTACGGCTTTGATTTCTACATAGGGGGGTCACTCTACGAAAAATGTAACGTTTATTAAGAGTTTTGAAATGCATATTACGCAGAATCGTTTTACAAGTGAGAAATTTCACAAATAAAAGATGTATGTTTTGCGTGCGGATGCGAAGGTAAATCATGTATTATGCATTATGCATTCTTTCTTCCAACTTCGTTCCCATGAATGTTATATGCAACACAAAATTGTATGCAATAATTCGTTCAATCAAACAAATTAGCATGATCCCATTTCCCCATGTTGAAATAATCAGATGCAAGGGTGCTCATACACTGTTTGACCGAAGCCAAATATTTGACTCTTTTTGACAGATAAAATTTGGTCAACGTATACTGATCAAATATATTCTACACAAAACACGACAAGCAAATATTCAATTATTGGATGCCTAAAATATTTTTTCAGTCTGTTCTTCGAACCTGTCGGTACATGGTTAGGTTACCTTGAATAATTCAGTTGATTTTTTCCATGTTCGGTGTTTGATATTGTTAACTACTGTTGAAAATTAAAGAGTGGCAAACAAAATAGTGTTTGTACAAATATCAAAACAAAACTTATCTGTCAAAAAATAACAAATATTTGACCTCCGGGCAAACAGTGTACGGCCACCTCAACAGTGACAGTGATCGTGCGTAATTGGGCCGGAGAATCAATACAATTATCGAATTTTATTCGCTAACTGGACTACAAAACAGCAAAAGCAATACAGGTCGGGCTCGATTATATACAGACTCGATTATATGTGATTCGATTATATACAATTTTGGACTCGATTGTATACAGTTTGAAAAAACTTTTTTTTTATTTTTCAAATATGACTTATTTAAAAAAAAAAGTTACCTCTCAACGTTAAGCTAAACTTTAAGTGGCTTTTACAGGGTTTCTCAACTTTAAATTCCGAAAGTAAATTGAATTAAAACACACTTAGAATTCGAATTTCGATGAAACTTTTATTTCAAATTCAAGTTTGGTTTACGCCATTATGTGTGAAATACAACATCATTCAAATGTCCACCTAGGGCTTCCTCGCACACCTTGATCCGGAACAGGTAATTTTCGATGACTTTTCGGCACATATGGGGCGGTATCTCGGTCATAACTTCACGAATGTTGTCTTTCAAATGTTCAAGAGTTTGCGGAGAGTTGGCATAGACACGGTCTTTCGCATAACCCCACAAAAAAAACAGGAAGTGGGTTATATATATGGTATAACCGCAAGGGTGACGTAGGACTATCGTTGATTTAGGGATCATTTGTTTGAAGTTGAATCTAAATCCATCCTGAATGAATGAATAAATAAATATTTGGGTGGCTTCAAAAACGAGAGCATTACGTTGGAGGCTCAAGGTTATATGCATCCAATATTGGATACAAAAAACCTTGTTCTGAAGAATAATCTTCAGAAGCTTTCCTGTTAACTGCACTTGATTGACAAACCACAAAACCAAATGTATGTGGTCGCAGTATTATATGGATAGAAAAAAATAAAATAAACTCGATTGAATGTAATTTTCAATTCAAGGGGGAACTGGCAGATTATTTTTCAGCAACGATCATTTCTTTCCAGGTTTCTTCTCGATAACCAGCAAACGAAAAGAGTTGCGCGCGTGTATGTGTGTGTGTGTGTGTGTGGCGGCTGCTTCAATGTCTTCCCGAGGAACCGTATTTCGATGCTCTCTGGGTCACCTTCTCTTCTCCTTCTGATCGATCGGCTTTTCTGCGCTCCCTCACAGTTAAAACAAACTGATTGCATTTCAGGTCAGGTCAGGCCAGGTAATGAATCCCTCGATCCCTCGCCGTTCAGCTCGTTCAGTAACGATGTTGTCTTGTCGATGTCCTCAGGCGTCGTGCACAAATTACGTAACGCTAAAAATCCGGATCTTGAACCACCTCCCCCCCCCCCTTACGTAACGGTAACGGTATTGAATTAAAGAGACTTTAAACTCCGAGAGTTCATTCGTCTCTAAATCCTTACGTAACGCAATTTCCTATCTCTAATAAACAGAAAGTAACGCAACATCTACCCCCTCCCCTCTTTTCGCGTTACGTAATTTGTGCACGACGCCTCACGAAAAATGAATGGGTTTCACCACCAGAATATCATTTAAGTATGCTTTTCGTGCGTGATTGAATCGAGAGAAGGTGTGGTTTACGATGGCAATTTGGAAGGCAAACTAGAGGAGAACAAACTCTGAGTATGAAAATTTCGGCGACTGAGCAATAATGGATTGAAAATTATATAATTTTCACGATACGAAACATTTTCCGTTGCGCGCGCATACAATATTAGATACGAAAATATCCTACTGATGGGAAAGAATAATCTTCCGAAGCTTTCCAGCTAATTACACTTGATTGAAAAATTACGAAATCAAATGTATTTGGTCGCTGTGTTATATGGTTAGAAAACATTAAAATAAACTCTTTCGCATGAATGTATTTTTCAATTCCCAGGGAACTGGCAGATTGTTTTTCAGCAACGATTAAATCTTTCCGGAATTTTCTCGATGCTGTATGGCATCCAAACGAAAATTCTCGTTTCAGTTTGGCCTGCAAAAAACTTTTCTGAACTCTAATCCATCAAATTTGGAGCCCTGAAAAGGGCCGTTGATTATATGCTAAGCTAATATAGCACCCTCTCCTTTGATTCGACGGGCCAGCTGAATGTCCTTGGGCATGATGTGACGCGTTTTGCGTGGATAGCACACAAATTTGTATCTTCGAATAGGACTCCTGCAGCGTCATAACCGCGGAACTTTGGAAGCGCAAGTCGGTTTTGAAATCCTGAGCAATTCCACGAACCAAATGCTTCAAAGGTAGCTTGCGGATCAGCGACTTCTGATAGCGACGAATTTTACGCAAAGTTCCCGGTCGATAGCGATGTGGCTTCTCCACACTTCCTGCGGCTGGAGCGCTTATCCGAGCTGCTTTCGTGGTGCCTTACCACCGAAAGACTAACGAGCTGTCTGCTTTGTCCCGAACAAACGAGTCCTCACGGTGCGAGAGTAGAGTAAGAAATGAACGAAAGCAAAGGAAGCGTCATTTTATAAACCATAAAAGTATAGAATCTAAACCCCACCCTTATTATATTCGTTGCTTACCCTGAGAGAGAAACGAATAACATCGAAGTAAGTATACAGTAATGTATTTGAATCCGGACACTTTGCGTTACATTTAATACCATACCGCAGCCACAACATTTTCTGCATGTTGAATTAATGCGATTGATTAGTAACTATCAAGAAACTATCAGTAACTATATTAGTAGCTATTATCCGCATAAATTCAACATGAAAAAAATGTTATGGCTGTGGTATGATATTGAATGTAATGCAAAATGTCCGGATTCAAAAGCATTACTGTAAAAAAGAGTTAACTCGACTGAAAATTTTTCGGTTCGGCCTGCAAAAACAAAATTAAGAGCCCCCGCAGGCTGCAGACTGACTTGTCGACCGATAGTTCGGTCAGCTTCTTAATCAGTACGGAGAGGTATGCATGTGCGCACATTACACCGATTCCGTTGGGTCGGTGTTTGCACCAGTAGCCGATCCGACCAAACTGTCGGCTGAAGAAAAGTCTGTAGTGTGCGGGGGCTCTAATTGAAGTGTACAGCATAATGCATAGACGTTAGTATGAGCTTCCCCATCTCACATTCCAATAAGATTAATGGGTTTCCAAGTGGGCGCGCTACATACGGATACGAATGATTTCAATAACCTGTTTTCGAAGCTATCATTAAGCTATTGAAACAATTTTTCGACTCAATAAATAGCAATCATATAACTCTTGGACATTTTATCTTTTGTATGAAATTATTATCATACTGTTCCGTTGATCCGAAGCAGAATGAATCACGCTTAAAGAAGGAATGGATTTTTTCTTGGAATTTACTCAGCAAAAATAATGCCCTTTCCCAACAATTAAAAACGACAAACGGTAAACAGTTTCATCAAAATGATTTCTTCGATATGGGGATATATTCACTACATCATGTCATATATTTCATATTCTTCATTATGATATCCATATCCATGGCACCTATCGGTATCGAATTATCATCGACACCACGATTTTCGCTAAATGCTCCTTTCAGTTCGGCCTGTAAAAAACTTTTCTGAACTCTAATCCATCAAATTGGGAGCCCTGAAAAGGGCCGTTGATAATATGCTAAGCTAATATAACACGCTCTCCTCGGATACGATGGGCCAGCTGGATGTCCTTGGGCATGATGTGACGCGTTTTGCATGGATAACACACAAATTGGTATCTTCGAATAAGCATCCTGCAGCGTCATAACTGCGGAACTTTGGAAGCGCAGTTCGGTTTTGAAGTCCTGAGCAATTCCACGATCCAAATGCTGCAAATGTAGCTGCGGATCAGCAATTCGGTCGACTTCTGATAGCGACGAATTTCACGCAAAGTTCCCGGTCGATAGCGATGTGGCTTCTTCACGCTTCCTGCTGCTGGTGCGCTTATCCGAGCTGCTTTCATGTGCCTTACCACCGAAAGACTAACGAGCTCGAGTCCTCATGGTGCAAGAGTAGAGTAAGAAATGAACGAAAGCAAGGGAAGTGTCATTTTATAAAACATAAAAGTATCGAATGTAAACCCCACCCTCTTTATTATATAAGCTTACTGTATACTTACGAATCTGTGCTCCCGTGGCCGAGTGGTTAGCGTCATAACTAACATGCCGGGGGTTCGGGTTCAATTCCCGTTCTGGTCGGGGGAATTTTTCGTCAAAGAAATTTCCTCCGACTTGCACTGTGATCACGCGTATTCTAGAGCTTGCCACTCAGAATGCATTCAAGGCGTGTTATTTGGCATAGAAATCTCAACTAAGTACTAATAAAAATGACGCAAGTAATACTACGTTGAGACGGCGAAGTTCCTCTAGGAACGTTAGTGCCATTGAAGAAGAAGATACTTACGAATATAATAAGGGTGGGGTTTAGATTCTATACTTTTATGGTTTATAAAATTACGCTTCCTTTGCTTTCGTTCATTTCTTACTCTACTCTCGCACCGTGAGGACTCGAGCTCGTTAGTCTTTCGGTGGTAAGGCACATGAAAGCAGCTCGGATAAGCGCACCAGCAGCAGGATAGGTGAAGAAGCCACATCGCTATCGACCGGGAACTTTGCGTGAAATTCGTAGCTATCAGAAGTCGACCGAATTGCTGATCCGCAGCTACCTTTGCAGCATTTGGATCGTGGAATTGCTCAGGACTTCAAAACCGAACACTGCGCTTCCAAAGTTCCGCAGTTATGACGCTGCAGGATGCTTATTCGAAGATACCAATTTGTGTGTTATCCATGCAAAACGCGTCACATCATGCCCAAGGACATCCAGCTGGCCCATCGTATCCGAGGAGAGCGTGTTATATTAGCTTAGCATATAATCAACGGCCCTTTTCAGGGCTCCCAATTTGATGGATTAGAGTTCAGAAAAGTTTTTTACAGGCCGAACTGAAAGGAGCATTTAGCGAAAATCGTGGTGTCGATGATAATTCGATACCGATAGGTACCATGGATATGAATTTCATAATGAAGAATATGAAATATATGACATGATGTAGTGAATATATTCGAAGAAATCACTTTGGTGAAACTGCATTACAAAATTATTTGTGTACGAATGCCGCAATCGATAGTCGACTCTAATTTGCGCTGGGTAATTTCCTCGGAGGACTCAATTCCTCCTTTGAGCATTAAGAAACTCTTTTTGGTAATACGAAGTGGTATGAATCACATTATTTGAATGATAGAATGAAGAAGTTTTCTGCCAATTTCCTTCAACCTCCGAACGTATCTTTCTCCCGTTTGTCGTTTTCGCGTTCGCTAATCCTTTCTCACAACACCCATTTCTCGTTTGAGAAATTGTTGAGTAAACATTGTTTGCCAGCGCGCGTAGAGCGGGAATTCTTAAAGATTCATTGCACCTCTAATAAATTGCCGAAAGACGTGGTCTTAGGTTGATCGCATTGATTGAAAAAATCCAAAACGAAATGTATTTGGTCGCAGCATTCTATGAGTAGAAAACAAATAATCGCTCGAAAATGACTTGATTTTCGCGATGATGTTTCACGTTTTTCATGTTATGCATCCAATATTGGATACGAAAGTTTTCCACTGATGGGAAAAAAAATATTCAGAAGCTTTCCTATTGATTGCGATTGATTGAAAAATCACAAAACCAAATGTATTTGGTTGCAGTGTTATATGGATAGAAAACATTAAAATAAACTCTTTCGCATGAATGTATTTTTCAATTCCCAGGGGAACTGGCAGATTATTGTTCAGCAACGAGAATTCCGCGCGTGTATATGTGTGTGTGGCGGCCGATGTTTCAAGCGGAACCGTGGCATCACTCTCCTCCTGATGGATTTCCTTCTGGCCTTAGGTGCACATACAGGCTCTTGGTGACACCGTTCATTAGCGCATTCATGATAAACGAAAATAGCTTCACAACAACAGCGACAACATGCTCCAATCGCTGTTCAATCATAACTGAGTGGGTTTACGAGCGGCGCTCTCTTATATACCGATTGGTGATTTCAATAGCCTGTTTTGAAAGCAATTTTAAGACTATTGAAACAAGTTTTTGGAAGAAAAAGTAACATGTATATGACGCGTAGACATTTTATCTTTCGAATGAAGTGTTTATCATACCATTTCGTTCAGTTGTTTAAGAGCTATTAGCGCTCAAAATCTCGGTCTCCGGCGTAACGCTTTCATTTTCGAAACTTTGGTTTTACACCCCGGTATAGAAATGAAAGACGTAGTCCTACGTCAAAAGTCTAGCGGGTTCAAATCGCATGATCTGGACGGCCAATTGGCATCACCAAAACGCGAAATTATGCGTCCCTCAAATTTCGTTCGCAATATGGCCATGTTCGGTCGTGTTGTGTGACACGTGGCGCCGTCCTGCTGAAGCCACATGTCATCCGTATCCATATCTTCAATTTGTGGCAAAAAAATCGGTTAACATGCGGCCATAGCGCTCACCATTCACAGTTACCGTCTCGCCGTCCTCATTTTCAAAGAAATACGGCCCGATGACTCCACCAGACCATAATGCGCACCAAACAGTGACTTTTGGCGGATGCAATGGCCTCTCAACAATCACGTGTGGATTTTCTGAGCCCCATATACGGAAATTTTGGGTGTTCACATAGCCACCGAGCTCGAAATGTGCCTCAGCGCTGATGAAAATTTGATGCGAAAATTCAACATTTTGCTGCTGTTGTTCGTTCACTCAATCGACGTATGTCCGACGCATTCCATGGTCACGCTCTAATGTTTGTACCAGTTGGACTTTATATGGATGTAGCTGCAAGTCCAAATGCAAAATTCGCCACAATGATTTGTTTGACAAGCCCAATTGCTGAGCACGCCGTGGAATCGAAACATTCGGGTCATCCTTCACACTGGCAGCAACAGCAGTAATATTTTCGGCCGAACGCACATTACGATGATGCACAGGTTTTACAATATCCGCTACGGATCCAGTTTGTTCGAATTTACGCACTACATTAGCGATTGTGTGCTCTGTAGGCCGTCCATGACGACCAAAATCCGTCCGTAATGCTCGAAAAACATTTGCCGGTTTTTTATCATTTTTATAGTATAATTTAACAAAATTAACACGTTGTGCGATGCTAAAACGATCCATATTGTAAAATGACAGACATTCAACTAACGATATGACGCTTTGGTTGACAGCTATGTCAAACGGTTGTCAGCGCAGGGCTGTATACTTTCGGAAGCCCGAAATGGGAAACCCTGTATATGTACAGTGGGGTCAAAATCGTGATTTTTGAAGATTTTGCTTGAATTTTCACCAGGAATGGTTTATATTGATATTGCAGCGAAATTAAGATAGATAGCAGTTTTGTGTCAAAGAACAAATTGTAGAGAGATTTGAAAGCTTTAATCAATCAAGTTCAATATGAATTTTTAGGATAAAATAATTAATAACACATTAAAAATTACTAACTTTGAAGTTTTTCACTTCTAAAATGTTATTTAAATCCCTTTATATGTTTCACGACTATAGCCTGTACTAAATTTTCTCATCTTTCGGATGAAAGCAACAAAATCGTCTTCTGTAGCGTATTTTTCAATGTAGAGTTCGAGGTAACAGAGTCCGAAACAAACAAAAAGTTCTATATCACTGTCATTGTTGAAATTTTTTTCATCAAATATTAGGCTGTCAAAAAAGTCCTGCGGTATTTTTTTGAATTTTCATTCGTTCATAAAATTAGTTACAATCATCTGTTTTAAGTCAAATATGCGCCGTTTTGTTCGATGACTTGTTCCCAACGAGATGCCAGCTTCATAATACCTCTGTTATAGAAGCTCGCTTCCTTATTGGCAAAAAACTCGGATAGCCAATTTTCACAGGCCTCTTTTGTGGCTAACTTCGACTACCTAGCTCGTTCGTCATGGACAAAAACAGGTGGTAGTCACTCGGTGCAAGGTCCGGACTATACGGCGGATGCAAAAGAACCTCCCATCCGAGCTCCCGGAGCTTCTGGCGCGTCACCAAAGAAGAGTGTGGCCTGGCGTTGTCCTGATGGAAGACAATGCGGCCTCTGTTTATCAAAGATGGCCTCTTCTTCATGAGTGCTACCTTCAAGCGGTCCAGTTGTTGGCAGTACAGGTCCGAATTGAGCGTTTGGCCATAGGGAAGCAGCTCATAATAGATTATTCCTTGACAATCCCACCAAACACACAGCAGAACCTTCCTGGCCGTTAATGAGGGCTTGGCAACCGTCTGAGCCGCTTCAGCGGGCTTCGACCACGACCGTTTGCGCTTCACGTTGTCGTAAGTGACCCACTTTTCATCGCCAGTCACCATCCGCTTCAGAAACGGGTCGATTTTGTTGCGATTCAACAGCGATTCACATGCGTCGATACGGTCAAAGATGTTTTTTTGGGTCAACGTGTGTGGCACCCATACATCGAGCTTCTTTGTGAATCCAAGCTTCTTCAAATGGTTAATAACAGTTTGATGACTTCTCCCCAGCTCTTGGCCGATGCTACGGCTGCTACTATGCCGGTCTTTCTCGACTAATTCAGCGATTTTGTCGCAATTTTCGACGGCAGGCATTCCGGAGCGTGGCGCATCTTCGACGACCTCTACACCAGAATGAAAACGTTGAAACCATCGTTGTGCGGTGGAAATGGAAACTGTATCGTGTCCATAAACTGCACAATTTTTATTGGCAGCTTGAGATGCATTTTTGCCTTTGTCATAGTAGTACTGTAAAATATGTCGGATTTTCTCTTTATTTTGCTCCATATTTGCGACACTATAACTCACGAACGACTTAACCAAACAAAACACTGTAAAGGACTATATTATAGCGCGCAAAAATACCTTTCCAACAAGCTATAGTATGACTCGATACAATGAATACAACTAGAACTACGCGCTTACAACGACACCTCGCGGAAAAACCGCAGGACTTTTTTGACAGCCTAATATTATCCTCTATCACCTCCTGAATGAACTAGGGTTTTTTATATGAGAAAGGGATTTTATGACTTTAAGGGGATGAATCAAAAATTAAAATCTTCTATTATATTCAAAAAACGAAAAATATATGCATAAAAAACGATTGAAAAAAAAATTTTTTTGACTCGATTATATATAGGACTCGATTATATACAGTGATAATAAATCCGAAACGGTATATAATCGAGTCCGACCTGTACTTCAAATTGAAGATGACATCTGTTATTGATACATAACTGCTTTGCAGCCAGGGATGCCAAGTGATTTTTTCAAATGTCTTCACATGGTACGAGTTTATAGTGGTTTTCAGATTTTCGTGAAAAATAGTAGTTTTGTTCTTTATCGCAAAACATTAGACCCGTATTTTTTATTTTTTCAGTAGGGTGGCCATTCCCATTTTAGGGTTGTTCGAAAAATCAACTTTTTCCAAAAATGACTTTTTTCAAAAATTCATAACTTTTGAATTACTAGACCGAGCCAGCATGGTCACCCTACTGAAAAAATTAAAAAAAGGGTCTAATGTTTGCGATAAAGAACAAAACTACTAAATTTCACGAAAATCTGGGTACCACTATATCGGTTTGGCATGGGATGGCTGTATATAGCGTATTTTGTTAAACTTACTCTGAGGTTTTGAAGTTTATTCAAATAAATGAGAACAAAAAATTTTGAAATTTTGAAGTTTGCAAGCTGCAAACTAAATTTTATGAACTTAGAAATGATAATTGGCTTTATAAACCGTTGATTGAGTGAATATAGCCCCAGTTCTTCAATTGAAAGCTCTATGTTAACCTAATATTGGTATAGGCCCAAAATAATAGAAATACAATGTCACAATCATTCGAATTCTCGAGCGCAAATGAACTAATGTCTTCTAGAGACAATATGTATTGAAGGTCTCCAGAATTTGAATTTATTTTATATGCCTGTAGAATCTCTGCTTGTAAAAGTTTGGAAAAAAGCAAGTGAATGAGTCCGAGCCAAAAGCCCTACTTCTTTTTACGATATTTTCGGCCAATGGTTAGAACTTCATGGAAATAATATCTCTCAAAAACCTACGTACGCTAACATAATGGAATGTCTTCGAAATTTCTTCACAGTAAGTCAAATGTCTTCAAAATGATACTGATAAATTTACCTCAACCTTATCACGGTGTCGACTACCTTGAAAATCCTTGAAAATCAGGGAATATCAGGGAATTTCGTCATCAGTCTGCAAAAACTAAAATTCCGTCTATTAGAATTTTGATTATTACAGTAATTAGAAAATTTTGATGACACCAAAAACTGAGAAGGTCTAGCTAGGGCGTGATAAAATGAGCATCATGATGTTGTTTGGCTTTGTCCCGAATTCTAAACTTGAGCTATACTTTGACGTTGGTTTCAACAAGTCTGTGAACAAGACTATAAAGAGGCTGCAGGTAGATCTGAATGTCAGATTTTGGGACGAAGAAGAGAAGGAGATGGTTAATCGTTACATGACATCAATGCTCTTGGGACGTTCTCAAGCATCAGAGATCAACTTGCAGTTTTTGAAGAAGATCTAGGTATTATATATTTTGAACAAATTTCTTGTGTCGATGGACGGTACCAACGTGAATTGATCATATTACGCGAGCATCAACTGGACTTTCAAAATGAAGAAGAAAAACTCTTGAATTTGGGCAGCTTCGGATTGCAAATGGATAAAAAAAAAAATTTACAACAAACAAATCTTGAAATTTCGTCTGGGATGCGAAGCATTTGTTTTGAAATTTATGAAGTATTGATATATCCTTGATCTTGTAGAAAAAAATGATTGGAAAAAGATTCGTGGAACTTTTGACCCTATTGATCTTTTTGATTTTTGATATATTTGAACGGTTTTGAACGCATCAGTGGAGCTCCAGCAGACTTGACACTGAAACAATATTGATAGCAACAAAAGAGACAAGTTTGCTCACTATGATCCGAAAAATGAACGACTGGAAAATTTCTGGAAAGTATAGCTTTACAGAACTTTTTACCAAAAATGGTCTTCTGTCTTTGGTATGGAAACCCCAACGTTGGGAGGACTTCTCCAATGTTTTCCGAATGTTTTTAGAAAACATTTGTGAATTTGTGAAGGTTGTGCTATGCGACAAGTTTATTATGGTATGCTTCGCTTTGAAAGGATAGCACCAATAAAAATGTTGAGCTGGTAATTCAACGATTTCGAGGTTCTCATTCTCTGTATCTAGTAGACAAGGAAAGTTGGAAGAAAGAAGCTTTTGCGTTAAATGAGTTAATTAATGAGTAACGAAGAAAACTTTGAAAAACGCACAGAACGGAGCCGAGAGATTGCAAGAAAATGTTATTCGTTAAAATCGTATCGATTTCGTGAAATTAATCCGATTCAGAATGAAAATTACTCATTCTGCACTAGTGTTTAAGGGCCTTCAAGAGAACTATGAACTGTACTTGTATCAGTCGTCGTTTAACTCAATTAAAAATCACAAACCATTGATTTATTGGAAGATATCGACAGACATTCTTAAATTTAATTGCTCAAACCAAAATGTTTTAGAAACTACAGCTGAAGTACTAGTAGGGAATTTGATTACATCTGGATTTGTTAGTTGTTGTTAGAAAAACCTTTTCCCTGTAAAAGTACCCATTTTCCGATGCATGGACGAAATGTTGAAAATTGTAAGAGCTATTCATATAATTTTTAAAAAAACCGTTTTGAGAAAAATGAATTTTAATTTTTTAAATATTTTTTTTCAGCGAAATTTTTTTCAACAAATTGTTGGTATTTTTTTATGGAAATTCCTACATTTCATCCTTTTCCCAAATTTTGTACGTATTATAGTTTTTGAGTCATAATTTTTTGTAAAAAATCAATGAAAATTGTTTTGCCCTTTTATAAAAGTAGTCTAATTCTTTTTTGAATATTTCAAGCATGCAAAGTTGCTTAAAAGACCCATGTGTTTACACCCACAACGTTTTGCTGAGACGAGTTGGCATGGAATTCGTCAAATATCAAGAGTTGTTACATTTTCCAGTCCCTATTCGTATTGCTCATGGTCTCCCTAATGCTGAGATCGCGGAGCTCGGGCAGTGGCTTTTTTAGTTCCCCATCATACTTCTCCAGCAACGGCGGCTGCAAAGAGGAACCAGCTGCGAATGATCCCAACGACGATAGCCGTTTGGGGCCCATCATCAACGGCTTTTCGCTGGCCAGCTTTCGACCAGCCAAGCATTTCAATCGTGCGCAGGCGATGCGATCGTTGCGAAGCGTCGCTTTCCGGTCCTTCCGTCCGTTCCGATACCGTAAGTAGGTCTGCGCAGCTCTGTCCCAGCTGCAACTGTTCAACCCGATTTGAGAGAAATAAACAAAGACAACTAACAGAGATGAGAAGCTCCACACGCTGAAAGCAGCTAACTATTATCAACTATTATTTATTGTTTGCTACAGTTAGAAGCGCAGAAACTCGTAGTTGCTAAAAGAAAACAAAAAGATACCAACGATAGGCGTCGGCTCAGCCGGAGACACGTGAGGCGGAATACTCTTACCCAAACAATTACCATTTCGAAAACGGCGATCCAGGACGGAATGCAAAACAAAAGTACTATATTCGAAAACTGAGTCTCAATTAGCTTTAGTTTATTATTCTTGAATGTTGTTAGCCTTTTCGACAGAACTGAACTTAAATACTTAATCTCCCATAAATTGTTGATTTGGGGAGTTTGTTTTTTGGTGAATTGGCATCGGAAAACATTACTCCTGGATTGAATGTGATATGTGACTAATGTTAATTTATTTTGTATTTGATTTGTTGTAAAGATCTTATTTTTTTTTTTGGAACACAGAGCGCGCAAAATTTAGATCTATTTCGTTTCGCGAAATTACTGACCTGAATGGATTTAGTGCTTAGAGAACAGAGAGTATAAGTTTCGTTTGTAATTGGAGAAAACGGTAGGACATGGAGGGGAGGGAGATGGCATCATGACCACTTTGGTAGCACAAAATCGTCATCAACACTAAACCGATTATCAGAAACCCCAGACGTGAAGTCGTTCGACTCGCAAATTAAGATTTCTTCGGACCTATTTTATTTTATTTATGTTTAAATTTACGCGAATAGTCCTCAACGTCATATGATTCCATGTGATATGACATGAAACAAATGAATCATATGCTCATATCTCGGATGCCATCTCCCGTCTCCAGTTTATATTATCCAGAAAAAATATTGGAAATGCATTACAACTGCTAAAGATCGAACTATTACAGATGAGTTTTATTTACTGTAATGAGAAATCTCACAAACGAATGTTGTCGCCATTTGAGAATAAAGCTCGATCTGGAATCACAAAACTAGTTGTATTTAGGGATTGGTTAAAAGTACAAAAAATGATTTCATATCAAAATGCACATAATTTATTGTTCTTCCCAAAAAAATAATTAAAAAATTAATTTTTGTACTTTTCTTTGGATACCTTCCATCAAAGTTTGGACTCTCTGTTGGTCAATCTCAGCGGCAATTTTATTCCACGATCTCTCCATGTCTACAGCATCCCGAGTCACTTGGACATCCTTCAATTTCCGCTTGACAATCGCTCAATATCTTGTTTCGATTGGGTGGAATCAGGGGCAACTGGGAGGATTGAGGACTATTTCAATGTCCACAGCTGCAAATCTCTTGTCAAATCAAAACACTTCCTGAAAAATTTATCAGCGAAAACGAACTTAAATTTGCTGGGGACAACCGCTCTGGTAGTGGCCTTATAGAATTTCAGGCCTGGGAGCTGTCCAAAATCCATCTTCACGTACGTTTCGTCATCCATCAGCATGCATCCTTCGTTTTTTCATCAAAACTTTCGACTGCGTTTCTTGGCCAACCAATTTTGCTTTAACTCTTTGGCTTCCTGTTTGGTTGCTTACATGCACGGAAAATATGGGTCCTATTCCAGAACACGAGACGAGCAATTCGTCTCGTCTCGGCTTCAGTCACTGTCGGGACGAGCAAAATATCCCATTCCAGTGCACGAGTTTCATTGAAATTTTTTATTTGGTAGACTGGAGAGACTTCAGTCAGTTTTTCTCGGTATGATCAGTGATGTCAGATGAGAAGACATGTTTTTATTTTGAGAAAAACAACAAACAGTTTGAAAATTGATCAATCGATACTCTTTTCTCAGTGCCAAAATATTAAAAAAAAAACATAACAAAAAGGAATAAGTTTCATATATTGTAACGTTTTTCCGCTGTCAATATTTAAAAAAAAAAAAGAATCGTTGCCGAATATTCAAAAAACACCACAACAACGACATCTATTAGGGGTCCAGTTTTCCTCAGGTATCCATTATCGATAATGACTATCGATAAGGGAACGTCGTACAGTTTCACGGCGAAATCGTTTGCAAGAAACTTTCGGGCGGAAATAAGTCGCCATTTGGCATACTACGGCTACGGCCTTCTATCTTCAGAAACTCTCGGCCATTTCGTTTGTGGAGCGGTCAGAGTGGAACATATTTTTTAATTGTGCGCGAAAGTACAAAAAGGTACTAGGTGAAATGTGCTCTCAGTAGATAGTAGAAGTGACAGAAGTAATAAAGAAAAGAATTATTAATTCAGTTTACTTTCAGTTTGAAAAAAAAACAGTTATTAGATCAAATAAATATTTATTGTTCCGCTAAATTTAAGTTATCGAAAATAACAGGTAACCACGCTCCTCTCATTCCTTATCAAAATTGTAACATATCATTACCGTTGAACAGAAAGCCTGTTCAACAGGCGGCGTATGTGGGATAAACGATTTCCCAGACTTGAATTTGTGGGATGCGAGATTCCCCAACATTTTACGTCGAAGCTCGACAGTGATTGTAAACCGCAACGGAACGGACTGACCTGACCCCAAGATCCCGTGCGGTAGCCACTCGAAGATACGGTTTATAACCGACACCAAACCGAGCATCAACTGTATTCAGTCGGCGCACACAGCATTTTACGCAGCCCATCATCATCAGTCCGGTAAAACCCTGCGCGCAGGTAGGTGACCGTTATACGCATGGCCATGACGTAACCCGTTATCACGTTACACGATCGTTCGTTATATTCATGAAGTGGGGAAACAGAAGAGAGAAGGATAATGTGGATTGTTACAATAGGGGAAGAGAGGAGAACGGATTAGAGGAAGAGAAGAGGGGAATAAATGTAGGAAATAAAATTATAAATAGGGCTCTAAATACATTTTGCTTCTTTCATTGAGACAACATTTCAAATTAGTTTTTATTTCTTTTGAGATTTAGATATCTTCGCTCTCCTAAAGTTCTCATTCGACTTGGTGAGGTTTTTGAAAATAATTCTTTGCGCGTTCGCGAAATCCGTGCATTAGCCGGATAAGGTTTCTCGCAGGAGAGTTCACCTGTGATTGTGTGACCTCTTCCTGAGATCGTGCGTGATCGTTCGAGGATAACTTGACCCTGAGCTATTCTTGTAGTTAGTCGGGCATTAACTCAACACGACAGGTGGTCTCCCTACTGGGAGTGGCGCTAAAGCCACCGTGTTTTACTACACTCGCGAGTCGGGACTTCGAACGGTTACAATATCTTTTGGTTTCATTGATATTTTTCCTCGAGCATATGGTTTTATCACTTAGACGTTTTTTTATTATGGATTTATTGGGGGCAGTGTTTGTTCACCTAAACAACGATTTATCAAGAAATGTTTTAAATCTATATAGGGTAAATTATCTTGGTTTGTCCAATTTGGGGTGTTTTTACGCAACTGGTAAATGCAAATCGATTTTTCTTCATGAAAATCACACATAATCGATACGAGTTGGGGTTTGTTGAAAAGCCCCGAGTCTCTAGTTGCTAATACTACCATAAGGTGTGGAAATTATTCAAATTTTTATGTTTTTTAACGATTTTCCTTAAAGAAGAATTATGATCATGGTTTGACCACCTCTGATCATGGTTTGTCCAAAAAAATGAACATGGTTTGTCCGGTTTTAGAAATCTACATTTTTGAATGAAAACATTCGAATTCACAATTAGATGTTGCATTTATCATTGCTTGAGTTTACTGTCATCATATTGATTCATTCATAATTTAGGCTTTCTTCAGAATATTGCCTTTTCTTGGGCATTTCAGAAGTGTTCACCTCAACACAATCAACACAGAAAAACCATACTTCTGCTATGCGCGAAGCACACCATAAATAAACATGATCAGAATTGAGTTCATCAAAATGCGTTAATTTAATGGTTTAGCTATGTAAATCCGATACAAATGGTGAGCAAGCATGATGTTTACAATATTTATAAGTGTTGTAATCCAGAAAAGGTCTGAATACGTGCCAAATAATCATCTGGTGATCGATTAAAAGTTAGCTCGAATGAGGGGCGCATTGACACAAATAGAAGGTGTATTTTATAATCCTTTAAAACATGTGATTTCGTAAAAATATACTATCAAACTACTATAAATCATGTAAAAGGCAATTTCATTTATATGTTTCGAAACATTCGAAGGCCTTATTTGACACAGGAGCGCTGAATTAGAGCATTCAAAAAAGTGGGCAAACCATGATCACATTTTCGACTGGACAAACCAAGATCATTTACCCATAAAGTAGTTGTTTTGAATTGTGTTCATATATTCAAAACAGTCATCTAGCATCCCTGGATGTGAGTTCAATTTTTACATTTGGTTGTGTTGTTTGGGAGAGGTCCATTTGAAAATCTATAAAATTTTGCAATTACTGAATTGAATTTGATGGTTGCAGTTGAAAACATACATTGCTTATGCAATACTAGTTTAGCCGTGAAACAATTTTTGAAGATAAAGGCGGAGCAGAAGAATACCGATGCTTTCAATCAACAAGGTGAACAAACACATCAAATAAACTAGACGATTCGACTGATTCATTGACGAGCGCGGTCAAACGGTCGTCGAGCCAGACGAGCTACTCGTCTGTTTTTAGTCGAGCTCGGCTTCTGGAATATGAAAACAAACGAGACGAGCGCTCGTCTGCTCGTCTCGTTTTCTGGAATAGGGCTCTATGATAACCTTCTCGCATACGGATTCTTTGGATAGTGCTTTGGTTAGAATTATGTTTTTTTTTGACGATGTCGTAGTCCAACATTCCCGGGTTTGCCTTAATTGTTCTCAATACCTTCAACCTTAGCTACCATCCGTAAGATCCAGAACGACGCGTCTCTGATCCATCCGAACAACAGTACGTACATTCATGGAAACGTTTCAACACATCATAAACGGTCGATTTAGCCACTTTCAGCGGGTGCTATACCAAAAGCTACCCAGAACACAACGAACCCGTTCGTCTACCAGTGTAAAGACTATTCGAGTAAATTTGAACAGACACAGTATTTAAGTAAAAGTAAAACGAACATGTTAAAAATTCAATTATACTGCTAAATAAGAATAGTACATAAACACGCAGAGATCACGAGTTCAATTCTCACTCCCGACATTCTTCCAAAAATGGACGTAATAGTGACGAACCAGTCGAAATGTGTTGAAAGTCACTATAATAGGAAAAAAAAAAGTCAAAGGAGAGTTGTGTCCGAGACACGACCGCATAGTTGACGTACGATTCCGTTAGGTTATCTGTTGATTTTGAATATGTTTGAAAAATTACATCGCTTAACTCTTGGATAATGATTTGGTGGCCTCCTGAAAAGGGCCGTTATGTATGGTTGTTGGGTGTTGTTTGTTCACTCCACCAGTGTTTACCGAGTGATGGTAACAGAAGGATGGTAAACAGTCGTTGGATGGTGCATATCAGATAGAAGATGCCGAAGTGGAATGAGATATCATTAAAAACCGCCCTCTGTGACCCTAGACGAGATGCCACCTGTGTAATGTATGGATGAAATAAAGAAAAAAAAACTCTTCAATGTAATATATGATAATTATCAATACCGAACACAATTATCAATTTTTCTCCTCAGTAAAACATGTTGCTTTAATATAGAGAAAACATATTTGAAATGGAAAAGGCAAATTTCTTACATCATTTTTACTTTCTGAGTGTTTATCAGTTTTTCGAATATTTCTTTGTTTTTCCAATTTTCCTTGGGTGAAAATGAACACAACAAAACAGACAGTTGAACCGAACGACCCGTTCTCGAGCGGGAACACACCTTGGTTTTTATTTATGAAAATTGAAATGAATCGTTTCATATATCAAGTCATTTTTGACACAACTGCTACCATACACATTTTTACACTTACAATTGTGTCGCCTAGGTGCAAAACCGGCCAACTCCAAAAAGAAAAATTTTACAGGAAAGCCGATTTTCTGTTGCATCATGCCACCTGTTTTGCAGATATTGGTGCTGTTGCTCACTACCAATAAGTGGAAAATGTATCTAAGGTCTAAAAAACCGAAGAAACGAATTTCTCAAACTTGTGGAGTTGGGCGGTTTTGCAACTAGGCGACACAATTGTGCAATTTTTTTCCAATACATGTTCGGTCA